>NC_139010.1:47135676-47735676 GCF_964374135.1 Grampus griseus
GCTTTTTTGCTGACATGTGAAAGGAAAGACTAAATTTCAGTCTCTGATTCCTAACATTTCTATTTTTTAAAATTCCAAAACAACTGCCAGGTGAAAAAGAATCAGGTGACCCGCCCAGCCTCTCATTATCTGCTGCTGTATCACCTGCAGGAATTGTAAAACCATGGACAGCTACTGAGCAGAATTGTTTAGACCAACTATTTCACAATAAAGACATTATTTTGAACATACACATGCATCAGTGAAGAATAGCATTATTTAAAATGAGACTGTCAGGTCCCAAATAATTTGGGTTTTTCCCCTCGATTTTTCTTTCTTTTCCCCTTGATTTTTAATGGATGAAGTAATAATCCAAGAGCAGTCACCACTTAGAAACATGGAAGTTTCCTTCTAAGTAAGTAATTTGGGTAAGAAGGCATCACCTTAGCAACAACACATTCCACAACTGTGATTGACATTGGCATAATATTCTAATAAAATCAGCTAGTTTTTTCCACTGCTCCAACACTTTGGTTAAAAATGGGACAGAGGGAAATGATTTCCAGGACACTGATAAAAGTGAAATCTCAGACTTGAACTGATTCACAATAAACACATTGTATTATTTTCACCTGATTTCTACCTGTACTCCTTCACAGACACTCCTCATTATCCCCAAAATTTCATTCAAGGAGAAAGTATCAATATTTGAACATGATAGAAGAGTTGAAAACAACAGCAAAAGTTGTACAAAATTATCTACTTGGAAGAATCAACCTGAATTACTCCTCTCTCACCAGACTGCTTTCTCATCACTCTGAATCCCACAGTGAAAGTGGAAAATCAATTTCATTACCAAGCAACGTTTTCAATCAGAGCCCTCAAACTATTCAACATGAGTTAAATTTTCCCAGGTATGTTATCATTGGTCTACCTCAATATTTATGCGATGGTTTGAAAATTTTGTTTGGAGAAAAGGAAAAGGAAATACTCCCAAGTTGGGAAAATGCATCAACCATGAAACACAAATCCATCCTACATAGTGTTCCATGTCAATGCAAAGATTTCTCAAAGCTCAATAGTTACATACTAATGTGAAATTAGAAAAAATCCTGAAATTATCTATTCAGATGCACAGAATTAACAAATACAACATTAATTCTTCTAAACCTTTTTTTTTTAATATAAATTTATTTATTTATTTTTGGCGGGTTGGGTCTTCGTTGCTGCTCACAGGCTTTCTCTAGTTGCGGCTAGTGGGGGCTACTCTTCGTTGTGGTGTGCGGGCTTCTCATTGCGGTGGTCTCTCATTGCAGAGCACTGGCTCTAGGAGCACAGGCTTCAGTAGTTGTGGTGCACTGGCTTAGCCACTCCGTGGCATGTGGGATCTTCCTGGACCAGGGCTCGAACCCGTGTCCCCTGCATTGGCAGGCAGACTCCTAACCATTGTGCCACAAGGGACGTCTCCCTTCTCAATCTTTTTATAAGCAGTGGATTCAACTAGGAATAACTATAAATAATAAGCCAAAATGGGATCAGAAACTTCTTTCCAATTTGTTGGCTATAAGCTAATTTTTCTGCCTCTCATGTTGCATCAGAATAGAAGTGTGTTAATTAAATAATTGCAAAGAAAAAAAGCAGTTATGGTATTTTGCATACCAAAGGGCCCTAAAGGATTTCACTGCCTTATGGTAAATGCAGAGGAGTATAAAAAGCGCAACTTGAAAAAATTACTCACACTACTTTCATTTATAGTACTGAAATGACTAATTACTTGCCAAGTTCTATTTATAGAGAATTCTCTTCAAGAAACTCAAAAGTATTTTACAGATCTCTCTAATTGATCTTCACCATTTTACAAATGTTAAAGTTATTTGTAAAATTAGAATTCCCCTGGAACAAAAATTAAATGCAAAGAGAAGTAAATCAGCTGAGTAAAGGGTAGAGCTTAGAAGAGAATTCAGTTGTGTTCTGTCTCTTCAGCCATCTATACTGTTTTTAAAATATATTTTGGACCAGTAGAAAGTAACTCACAATGCTCAATCCTAAGCTTTTTTTCTTTCTTTCTTTTTCCTTTTTTTTTTAACAACAGCTTTGAGGTATAATTGATATACAAAAAAACTGCACATCTTTAATAATGCATAAAATTTGATGAGTTTGGACCTAAGCATTTTCAACAGCTTAATACATGAGTTGTACTTAATTTTAAATACAATTCATGCGGCCCAATAGGTTAGTCAAAATCCAATATTACAAAAAGTTAACAACCTTCACCTTTCACATCAAATCATAGGACTGAAAGAAATTTTGAGGGATCAGTTGTCCTCTTAGCTTATTTTCTTTCATTTATTTACTATACATCAAGTACCTATTATGTGCCAGGCAATGTGTTAGGCACTGTAGTTTCAATAACCAGCAAAATAAACATGGTCCTTATCCACACTGAGTTTCTGATTGCAATCTCATTAAAGTATTCTAAATTATAATGACCTCCCTTAATTTTATATATGTCCAAAGAAGATACCAAACTTTTCATGAGTAATTCATCCCAGTGTTAACAGTGTTGAATAGACGACAATTCTTCCACATCTGGCAAAAGTCTTTCATTCTATAATTGTACCAAATTCTTCTTGCTGGATATTCCATGGACATGAAGATTAGGTCAATATGCAAAGATCATTCATAGAATTTCAGAGTATTTAACTTTTCCCCAAACTCCTCTCCTCTAGATACCAGATTTCCTCTGATTATCATCGTGAATTTCTAAATAATCTGGGGTTTTGCTTGGGTTTTCATCTTATCATAGTGATTTGTTTATCTAAAAATATTTATTATGCATGTAGGTATCAGGCACTAACTGGACATTGATGATATAACTGCATACAATACAGACTGATACTGGTTTCTTCATGTGATATTTAGACTGGTGTAGTAATGATTTTTCCCTTGTTGATAAAACATAGAGACTAACTCATACTTTTTTATAATTTAAACTCCCCTATTCACTCTGTTTTATATTCATTCTCCTATGTATTCTATTTTAGTATATTTTCTATATAGATAGGTATCCAATTATAAGAAATATGTACTTAATATATATTATATATAACTCTATATTAAGATAGACAGATAGATTGGACAGAGATATATGGCAATATATTATTTTAAATTTAGTACAATGTGTCACTGATTACTTATACTTAATTAACCTATGTTAACCAAGATATTGGAGCTTTTAGATACAGAAGATTTTATCATTAGGTTTAGAATGAACTGCCCCTTCCCAGGATATATGCTATGACGTATCATTTGACTTCTCTGGATCTCAACTAAATCATCTGTAAAATTACCACGTACCTCATAGGTTTGCTGCAAGGATTAAATGAGATAGTTAAGTGCCTAGAACAGGTTAGAAATACAATAAATGTTCAGTTTTCTTTTTCTCTCTGGAGATAAGATTATAGCCAGTTGTGAACTTATCTAGTCATCTTGTCATCTGGGCCAGATTTCCGCCAGTTTTGCTGAGGCATACAGTAGAACTTTCCGGGCTCAAGGAAAGAATAAAAGAAAGGTGATGGAGTTATTTTAAAATAGCTGGTTTTGCTGTTTCTATATCAATGATGACAACAGGTATATTAAACTCGCTGGAGATGAGATCATATTTAGAATTGAGCAAGTATGTAATGAGATGCCTCAGGATTCAAGTAAATAAGAGAATGAACTGCACTAAACTCTAATGAGTGGAAGTATTACTTTATTTGGAAAGAATTTAGTTGAATTAATTTCTATAAATGACGTGAACAATGCAAAGCTTTGTTCAAATAAATCTAAATAATCTGACCTGGATTTTCCCCTCATATTGTTCTCAGCTTTTCTCCAAACACAAGAAAGTTCTTAGATCTTTGGTACCTTTCAGTCCTGGCTCTGCCATTTACTAATTGTATGATATCACACAAGTTATCCCAACTTTTTGAGACTTGTCTCCGTAAAATAAGAAAATATATACCTTACTTATAAGGTTATCGAAAAGGTTAAATGAGAATGGACATAAAGCATTCAACACTGGGTCTCTGGTCTAAAGTAGGCACTAAAAATTGTCATTTTCTACTTCCCTTAACACTAAATATTTATTTAGAACAAGTGCCACATCTCAAATGCATTGCTAACTGGTGCATATTACTAACCTAGCTCGGTGTTTCCTCAAGTTAAATGGCTCAATTTCTCCCACAGAATATTGCTATCAGAATAATAATGAAGGTTTCGTTTTAAATATTTTCCATGCTTCCTGAATTATGGAGCACATAGCTTCCTTCAAAGAGATCACTCACATAAAGACTCTAACTTAAGCCAGTTCTTAGTTTAACAATGAAGGCGATTAAAATACATTTCCCTTTCAATCCTTATAACCAAGAATAACAGAAGAAGCATGAGAAATTTCAAAGAGTATTTTGTTTGGCAACCAGTCATCCTTGACTAGCCTTTAATATTATGAGGGATGGAGAATTAATGAACCAATATGTCACTCTTATTTTGACATACAAATACAATTTAAGGGATGCTGACAGCTAAATTTTCCATTTGTCATCATTTCAAATCCACCTCGTAGGTATTTCTTGCTTCTATTTCCTGCATTTTATGCTCACTGCCCTACTTTAGGTCCTCATTATCTTCTGCCTGCACGTGCCAATTGGAGGAACCTTCTTTCCTGGCTTCTCAGCATCTATACTTAATCTCTTCAATCCTTTTTTTTTTTTTTTTTTTTTTACACTGCTGATAGTAGAGCAAACTTTCTAAAAGACAAATCAGACCATGGCAGATGTTATGTGGCTATTCAAAATTCTTCAGTAGCTTTCTTTATTAGCTTCACAATTGGATGTCAGTGTTCCAAGAGAGCCAAAACTTGAGAATCCAAGACCCAGAGAGAAGGGAAGCAAAGAGAAGTAAGCCTGACACTGTATGGCTTGAGTCATTTGATAATTCCTAAGTGGGGCACCCAACAGAAAATGGTCACTAAAGGCTAAGAAATTAGCAGAGCTTTAGGCAGTCTCACAATTTGGAAAGACAGAAAGTGGAGTTTAGGGCTTGCTAAGTAGGAGATACCCTGGCGAATACGCCAGACTCTCTGAAAGGCTGCATCCTAAGAGTAAGGCCGAGATCTTACAAACATGGAAACCCAGACTTGAGTCAGCTTAATCCCTGATTGGATTAGATTGACTTGACCTTTCTCTAACAGCCTTCCAGATAAAAATGAAAATCCTCTCTGGAGGGAGAAAACATTAAGAAATTATAGGAATCAGCCCTACGGGTCGCTGGGTAGGGGAGTTATAAGACATAAACTTTAAGTAACTGTGATTAGTATATTCAGGAAACCAGAGAACAAGGCAAAAAATTGAGGGTCGTTCTACCCATACCTGATCCTGTCTCAGTCTTGTTAATCTCAGTGAATGGCACCACCATAAAATTAAGGCCAGACCCTAGGAGTCATCTTTGATTCCTATCTTTCCCTCAATCCCCAAAGCCAATCCATCAGTAAGTCCAGCTGACCCATCCTCAAGCATACTTTTTTTTTTTTTTTTTTTTTGCGGTACGCGGGCCTCTCACTGCTGTGGCCTCTCCCGTTGCGGAGCACAGGCTCCGGACGCGCAGGCTCAGCGGCCATGGCTCACGGGCCCAGCCGCTGCACAGCATGTGGGATCTTCCCGGACCGGGACACGAACCCGCGTCCCCCTGCATCGGCAGGCGGACTCTCAATCACCACGCCACCAGGGAAGTCCAAGCATACATTTTTTTTACATCTACTCCTCATCTCTACAGCTGCTACCCTACTCTTGAGCTGTCATCATCTCTCATTTGGGTTCCTGGCAATAGCCTTCTGCTGGTCTTTGTTACTCCATTCTTCTTGCCTCGCAATGTATTTGTCATGCATCAACCAGACTGAATTTTTTTTTTAAAGCCAGTTAGATCATGCTACTCTTCTACTTAGGACACTATAATAGCATCACATTTCATTAAGAATCAACTGAAACTGTTTATCATGGCCTGGAAGGTCCTACATGATTTGGCCCTGTCCTCATTCTTCCATTTCAGTGGTTTTCAGCCAGGGGCAATTTGCAATATTTGAAACATTTTGGCTGTTACAACTGGATGTTGGGAGTGGGAGCGTGGCTACTAGCATCTAATGGGTAGAGGCCAGGGATGCTTCTAACCATACTACAATTCAGAACACAGTTCCTCACAACAATGAATTATCCAACCCAAAGTATCAAGAGTGCTGAGGTTGATGAAACTTCATCTGACAATCTATCAGTAGTCACTTTATTCTAGGTTATCTGCTTTCTTTTCCTTCTCAGAACAAGCCCGACACATTCTCATCTCCAGGCTTTCTGAACTTGCTGTTTCCTCCACCTGGAATACTCTTCCCTCTGATTTTCACAAGGCTGGCTTCTTGTATCATTTAGGTCTTGATTCATACAACGTCTCCTCGGAGAGGCCTTCTATGACTGTTCCTTCTAAAACAGTTTCCTCTGTTGTTTTTGATAGTTCCTCCAATAGCTCTTTTCTTAATCCAGAACGTATTTTTGTGCATTTCATTGTCTACCTCTCCCACCAAAATGTAAGCTCAATGAATGCAGAAACCTCCTCCATTTCATTCATTCCTCTATTCCCAGTGCCTTGAATGGAGCTGAACTCATTATAAACAGTCAAAAATTATTGTTGAATAAATTACGAAACCAACATAGAATAGGCCTTCACTGACTTGACAAAAGTTGCAGCTAGATTGCACTTCATTCCTGGGACCCAGCGTGTACCCAACGGGTAGTCATCCCTCTGGATCCTTCTCCCTCTTTCTATCCCTCTCAGAATTCAACGTCACTGGAACTTGGTTGCGTCCTCTACCACGTATGTGTTGAGTATTTATTACATACAAAGAACTGTGCTAAGCATGACACTGTGACATAGATGGCGCATTCCAACTCAGCAGAGGAGGAGAGAGATGAGAGTTTAGTAACATTCTTGAAGTAACACAGCAAGTCATTTTGAAACAGATAAATAAGAATTTCATATAGCTATTCATTTCATACAAATGACAAAACATTGTGTTTAGATTGAATGGGACTGAGATTTCCCCAGAATCTCAGTATAATTTTCCTGTCAAGACAACTATGAACGCTACTCTATGAATACACCATGATCAATTCATTCTATAGTTTGCAGATTTTATCTAGTTATGCTGGTTATTCTCCTTCTTTATTGACAAAAATGGTCTACTTAAAAGTTAAGGATAACTTAGGTTTATCAGAAATGAACAAGAATATTAGTACCACAAATAATGTCTCTGAATGGCTTGGGAACAGAATCAAATTATTTCCTATTTTATTCTCTGGTGGTTAATGTAATCTAAATACTTTATATATGCCTTATATAAAATGTACACAATTGGGCATATAAAAAAGTTACTTCTTACCTTCGTTATTAGTATATAAATCCCCTTATTCCAATCATTCTCATGGGGAAGAGGGGGAGGCGATTTTACCCCCCGCCTCAAGAACTGGATTATATGTAAACTAAGAATAGTTTCTACTCTTAGCTTAAATTTCTATTCTTAGTTTAAATATACTCCAATTTATAGGTCTCTGCTTACAATTGTGTTTTTAATCAGTAATATCAAGTGAAAATAGCTGGGTGTTACAAAACTCTCCTGAATCTTGGTGTACGTTCTATGATGCTTTCAGAGGTGATACTGTCTTCCTTGGGCTGATCTGCATTTGATATTATCTGTTATCTACGTAAGATAATTTTATTTTTCCTTCATCATTTTTCATCTAATTGTATACATGTGTACACACACACACACACACACACCCTTGCTACATCTGCAACAGACTTACAACTTTACTGTTTGGCTTTAATTAAGTTATGGAAATGGAGTCCTTAACAAAGTTCCTTTAATAATGCTATTAACTGGTAACTACATGTTTCCCCATTACAAAGTTAAATTTTAATGATTATTTATTACACACTGTATGTTACACAGTACAATCAGCACACATGAACAAACTGGAGTTTGCCACATATAATGAAATCATAAAACCTGAGAGTTCTATTCAATTACTCTGAAGAGCAGGAAGCTCTTTTCTTGCTTTCCAAATCGAACAGCCTCAGCAGAGGGAAGATCAGATATTTCTATACCAAAGTCCATCATAGGCTTGTCAAATTAAATTGAAAAACAAAAAACAAAAAACCGCATTTGACCTTAGTAGGGATGTATGTTAAAGGACCTCCTAGGAATTTGACATGGGACACGAGAACTTCTGAAATGTCTGGGTAAAGAGTTTTCATTTCTGTAAAATGCACGTAGTATTATCAGGAAACGATCAATGTCTCTTGTTTTTTACACAAGACACACTCAAGTCCTTTCCAACAGAGAGGCTGCACATCTGAAAGAGGGGAGGAAAACATTTTCACCTTAGCCCCCTTGTTTAAGACTTGTGATTGTTTTTACTTTTTTCCATAAAAGCAAAAAGATTATCTTGCACATTTCTCAAATAAAGTGCAACAAAACTGAGATGAGTATCACCATTTCTGTCCTTAAAGCAATGACAAAATAATCACCATTTCTGTCCTTATCGACACCTGCCCTGACTTGAATTCTCTCATTCAAACTCACAGAGGCTGGGCTGTGAGCAGTGGGCAACCCCTCTGCCATAATTTCCCTCACTCACTTAGTGATCCACACCTGTTCCAAGTGCTGAAGCATTCAGAAAATTGAAGAGTTCCACCTTTAAGTAGATATAGAATCCAAGTGTAGCAAGACATTGTGTAACTTTACATTTGGTAGGAAATAAAGAGAAAGAGACATTTTTGTAACCGGTTACTTGATATAGCTTAATTTGTATCATTATGATTTAAAAAAATAAATCTATGTATGGTCTTGCCAGAAAGGTGAGACAAGCTCCAGTTTTTGTCTGATCTGAGAAGTATATTTGCTATTATTAAGCCTAAATCTAATGGCATTTAAAATAAAAGTTCATCTGTCCAAAGAGTCAGACTCCTATCCCTGATGTCCCCTTTTTAGAAAATGTACATGCTTTTGTTTTCCTGATATTTACATCTGTTTTTATTTCTCAGTATCATCATTGTGGTAATAGAGTGCTTTGGTAATGGCTGATGAAGACAGAGAGTCGCAGAGGTATCGGGACCCACCAGCTCCTTGTGCCTCATGTCAGCTCTTGCCAAGTGACTGTTCCTCACTATTGAACCTGACCTCATAATTTCCCATGACTTTTAGTGCTGTTAGATAATTCAGATTCAGAACAGGACAGAACAACTGGAACAAATGAGAGGGGTTGTCTAGGTCAATGACAACATAGACTCTGGACTAATACGGTTTCATCACATTTGTGACCATCAATAATCCTACATAAAATTATGAAGCTTTCAACTAGAAATAGTCTATAGTCAGTGTGGGGGAGGGGGGAGGGGGAGGGAGAGGGGAGGGGAGGGGGAGGGGAGGGGGAGGGGGAGGGGGAGGGGAGGGGGAGGGGAGGGGGAGGGGGAGGGGGAGGGGGAGGGGAGGGGGAGGGGGAGGGGGAGGGGGAGGGGGGAGGGGGAGAGGCAGAGGGAGAGGGAGAGGCAGAGGGAGAGGGAGAGGCAGAGGGAGAGGGAGAGGGAGAGGGAGAGGGAGAGGGAGAGGGAGAGGGAGAAAGAAAGCCTGCAAGTGCTACTAAACTATAGTTAACTGTAGCACTAACAAGTGCTATGATGTAGCTGTGGAGATAATCAGACCAGAGTTCCTATACATGTTCTGCCAGTTGGCATCTTTATGACATAAGAAAAGTTTCTTATTTTCTTTCATGTTAGTTTCCTCATACGGATATAACATTCTTCATTTCACAAAGTATATGGGTAAGATGAAATAATGTATTTGAAAGTATCTGATACTTGGAGAGAATTCAAATGTTAGTTTCCATTCTCTGAATAAGAAAGAGGGATCTGCTTTGGTCAGAGTGAAGTAATCAAATTACTGAGTGATATATTTATATATGTAATACATGCCATGCAAGATTATGGAGTTGATCTTAAAAAACACAAAATAAAACTGGAAGGTGGGATTAGAGAAAGAGTAATTAGGGGCATCCCTATAAGTGTAAGTCAAAGCCCATAAAGTTACAAAACATAAGATTTAGACTCTGCAAACAAGTATTTTTAGAACTCTCCATTTTGCTCTTTGCTCCCAGAAGATTTCAGGAGCTTATTTTATAACTGAGTCATATCTAAGAGCATAGTTATTTATACACAGTTCAAAATACAATCATCAAATGTAAAACAGGTTTATATAAACATTTCCAGAAACCGTGCCTGTGAGTGTAATATACACATCGTTACTGCCATGAAGCACCACGAGTTCCCTGAGATGAAATTATAACAATTCATCTACTTTTGTTTCTCAGAGAATTAACATTCCAGAAGCACTGCTACTCATTCTGGCAAGAGGTATCTTCATTTACTTCAACTTAATTTTAAAAAATCAGGAGAGAATCAGACAATAGGGGATAAGAGAAGGATTCAAAGGTTGACAGCTTGATCCTTTCCAAGCGAAGGTATTCAGCACCCGTTGCTATATTACTGATGGAAAACATGAAGGTTGACTTAAACATAAACTTACCACTTCCTAACTCCATCAGTAAACATGGGTCAATGTGTGCTTTAGAGTCAGTTCCCTATTTCATAAGAACAGACCAGGAAGCATTATATAAACACACACACATATATATGTGTATAAGTGCATGCATATACATGTAAATATACACTCTTACCCATCTATTTACCTACATATCTACTGTATTTGGAGTAATAAGACTAGAGTTCAAGCCCTAAATCTACCTCTTATTAACTCCTCACTAGACTATAATCTCCATTGGGACAGGAATTTTGTCCCCTGTGGTCGCTATTTTGTCCTTTGCACCTGGTAGAATTTACAAATAACTGTTCAACAGTCATTTCTTGAACGAATAAAGAAGAACGATTTTTAATGTCCTCTTTGTTTCCGGTATCGTGGCATCCTCTTAAACCAGGTTTTTGTACTTAATTCTTGGAACCATAAAATGAAGTTGAAATTATTCCCAAATAAGGCAACTGAGGTTCAAAGAGACTGAAATAAATCTTACCAAAGGTCTCAGAGTTTAACAAGTGGCAGGGCCCACACAGGCTTCCTTTGGTTTTGATTTCTGCTTCTGTAAATTGGGAATGGCAACGCGCTTCCGTGGTGGTTGTGAGGATCAAATTAGATGATCAATGCGCATGTACTGGTAAAGAATAAAGTGCTTACAAGTGGGAGGTGTTACTACTCTAACTTCACATGCTTAGCGGCATGATGTGCGATCAGCAAAGCCAAGTCCACTACTGGCAAAACTCAAGGAGTATGAGTGCCTAACGGGGAGAGCTTTGGAATCCTCTCCACATCCTATAGACAACACAATAAGATTATAGAAGAAAATCTTATGGGTTGGGAGGGAAATAAAATCCCAGGCCTTTGATTCAATTAATTTGTCAACTACGCAACGATAATAAAACTACTGACAGCAAACACATACCCTGGTCTCTCTCTGATTACCCCACTAATGACGTGATCAGCAGACCTTTAAATTTGGGTTAAGTTAAAGGAAATACAAAGTCCTAACTGTGAGTATCTTAAGAGACATGCTTCTTACTGTTTACTTCTCTGCTTTTTTTTTTTTTTTTTGCGGTACGCAGGCCTCTCACTGTTGTGGCCTCTCCCGTTGCGAAGCACAGGCTTCGGACGCACAGGCTCAGTGGCCATGGCTCACGGGCCCAGCCGCTCTGCGGCATGTGGGATCCTCCCAGACCGGGGCACGAACCCGTGTCCCCTGCATCGGCAGGCGGACTCTCAACCACTGCGCCACCAGGGAAGCCCTACTTCTTTGCTTTTTAAATTTTTGAATACTTGCATAGTCCACTAACTGAGTTTAATAATACTTAAGGTAAACACAGGACTTGAATTTTGTGTATAGCATCAATAATAATTAACTGATTCAATGAAATATTATTTTGAATGAAAGACAAGGTTGCAGCCTTTGGCATTAGCATTGTGCTATGACAAATGCATTAAGAAGTTTAGGAAAGTATAGTAAAATAAATGGTAGGAAGAAAAGCTACCACAAGTAATATCTTCACTATAAATTATAAAATCACTTTCTCTCAATAATAGTCTAGAGATACAGAACTAGAAATGTAAAGCGCGTCAGTAAATCTCTGTGGGTTTGTTCAGAAAACAGCAAAGGACAGCTTTTCTCCTCAGTACGTTATGTTTGCAAAAGCAGTAGGAGAGGGAGGGAAGTATAACTTAATTCTTTCAGAACACGAAGCAGAAATGTGTTTTTTAAAATGGAAGTATAATTTACAATGTTGTGTTTGTTTCAAGGGTCCAGAGAAGTGATTCAATTATACACACACACATGCACATATTCTTTTTAGATTCTTTTCCATTATAAGTTATTACAAGATACTGAGTATAGTTCCCTGTGCTATACAGTAAATCCTTGTCATTTATCTATTTTATATATAGTAGTGTGTATATGTTAATCCCAAGCTCCTAATTTATCCCTCCCCCTCTTTCCCCTTAGGTAACCATAAATTTGTTTTCTATGTCTGTAAGGCTATATTTTGTAAATAAGTTCATTTGTTTGAGAGAAAGACAATTATCATATGATATCACTTATTTGTTGAATCCAAAAAAAAAAATTATGCAAAATGAACTTCGTCACAAAAGCAAGATATACTGTAGAACACCCCATGAACTTCCACGTGATCTTAGTCTCATCATCACAGAGAACTGGTAAACTCCTTGAAAGCAGGTTCCAGGCCTTCTACCTTGCTACACCCCCAATAACATCCACCACAGTGCTCCATGTTAAACTCCAGAAGCACTGAAAAAATTCAGAGAATACCCACACTTGGACTTAAATCCTAACCCCAGGATTTCTCACTGTCCAGCTGTGTGCAGATGACTTAATCCCTCCCTGGTCTTTGGTTTCCTCATTTATAAAATAGAGATGAAACCACTGTCTTAATGAGACGAGACAGCACAAATAAAAGCCCAACATGGTGTGTAGTTCACATCAGGGGCTCAGCGATATTGGCGCCATTTCATAACCACTCCGCCATCCCCCTTCCATTTCATTTGTCTCATTTTATCCTTACAACTCCCTCTATAGACACACTTATGCCACAAATTCTAATCTGTATAAATTTAAACCATCACTGAATTTGTGATAAAATTAAGACTCGAATCTTGTTCCAGATTTCTACCATGATGATTTCCCGACGTATCTCATTCAAAAATTAATCACTTCTTGCACAGCGTTAGAGCCTGTCAACTGAAGTCTATTTCTAAAATATTTACTGGGACTTCTCTGGTGGTGTGTGGTTAAGAATCTGCCTGCCAATGCAGGGGACATGGGTTCGGGCCCTGGTCCGGGAAGATCCCACATGCCACGGAGCAACTAAGCCCATGTGCCACAACTACTGAGCCTGAGCTCTGGAGCCTGTGAGCCACAACTACTGAGCCCAAGTGCCACAACTACTGAAGCCCGCATGCCTAGAGCCCATGCTCCACAAGAAGAGATACCACTGCAATGAGAAGCCTGCACACCACAATGAAGAGTAGCCCCTGCTCGCCACAACTAGAGAAAGCCCGTGCACAGCAATGAAGACCCAATGCAGCCAAAAATAAAATAAATAAATTTATTTAAAAAATTACTTAGCCTAATATATATACATACATATTTATTTTTTCCTTGGTGTTACTGGGCTTCCTTAATGATTGTGTCAATCAGGGCTTATTGTGTGCATAGTCCAACACACTGTTTGAAATAACTATTCAAACCATTACAATGTTGTGAAGGAACCACCAGCTGTAACATTACTAATGAATATTAATGCTCTTTTTTATTTGGCTGGCACTGAAATAATAGCAGTTGTCATGTAGCATCAACAATCTTAACCAGGGTACTTTGGAAAGTCATTTAAAATCTGAAATGCCCTCCAGATTACATTTTGTGGTCAATGCACAGTCATGAAGTAAGCTGTAATTGATACAGCTAACAGTAGTACTGTTGGAACAATGTCATGATAAAATGGGATTTAAAAACAACTCATTTCCCCCTTCTACTGCTTCTACTTTCATACAAGGTAGATTAAATGCCTTCTAATTTGCTCATTTTGGGTAAAGAACAAATTTCATTGCCTTTCAATCACACTGAATGAAAAGAACAGAAATGGACAGGAGCGAAGAGAACTAAAACAATAGCAGCACGTAAGTAATGAGGTAGTTTTCTGCCTTTTGAGAAAAATCTATTGTCAGAAGAATTTATGGCTATTGGCCAGAGCCACAAGAGCGACATGATCGTTCAGATGTGACAAAATATCTAAGGCTTGAAAAAAAGTCACCCTAGCAAGACAAAATGGGACTGCTTTAGAAATATTTCAAAGCAATCTGTTGGTTTTACATGTCTGTGCCATTAAAATTAACAGAATGCTGCACACATCCTTCCGTAACTCATCATTCATGCATGGTTTAGTCACATCCATGCTCAGGATTCTTTCTAGTTTATGTAACTGTAATTACTTTTTAAAATATCAACACGAAAATCTCCATTTACTAAGGCAGGCCATGTGTATGTTCTTATACACAGAGAAGTAAAACCTATTGATAAACAGGTATCCTGTGTGGTAATGACACCTCTTGTGATCAATTTATACTAATGATATCAATAACTAACTTCCTTGAGCATTAACTCTTTGCCAGTTTCTTTTTTTTTTTTTTTTTTTTTGCGGTACGCCGGCCTCTCACTGTTAAGGCCTCTCCCGTTGCGGAGCACAGGCCCCGGACGCACAGGCTCAGCGGCCATGGCTCACGGGCCCAGCCTCTCCGCGGCATGTGGGATCTTGCCGGACCGGGGCACGAACCCGCGTCCCCTGCATCGGCAGGCGGACTCTCAACCACTGCGCCACCAGGGAAGCCCTGCCAGTTTCTTTTTAAATGCATCACATGTACTCTCATTTCATCTTCAGTCTAGCACTACGGTATAGTTATTATCATCATCTCCATTTTATAGATGGGGAAACATAAGGTCACATAGCAAACAACAAGCTAGGATATGAATCTAGGCTGTCAGACTTCACAGCCCACACACCTAACCACTGAACTACTGGCTCTCAAGAGTATATCAATTGTATATGCACCATTCCTTATTTTAGACATAAAAGTATTTAAGTTTAAAAAATGACATGTTTTTAACTGTTCATCTTGTTCTTTCCTAAAACAGAAAAGAGGGCATAATTGGCAAAGCAGGATAGGCTGCAGGCTATAGATTTGAGAACTCTCAAAAGCAGTAACGATCAGGGAGAAGACCTTGGATGGTCTAACTGAAGGGACGCCATCCTTCCCCTTCCAGTGTGTTCTATCTGATATCAGTCTGGCTACTCCAGTCTTCCCAGTGGGGGATGGACAGTGGACGTGTACTGAGTCAATTGTTTTCTCTCAAGCAGGTCACTTGTGACGGGTGAAGAAATGAGTCCTTAACAACCTAGTATAAAACTTCAACTAGAGTCCCAGGGAGTGGTACTAACTGACAAGATCTTTAACTGCAACTGACGGCTGTCTGTCTCTGAAACACCATATTCATGATACAAAGCAAGCCAAACAAAGATGAAAGAATTTTACAGAATGCTAAGGCATTACTGAGGTACAGACTACAAGAAAGAAGTAAGCACACGAGCAAGAATTACCATGCACGTGTTTTCTTCAGATAATTAGCTCATTTAAGCCACATGTATCTACTTTGTGACTGGAAAAGACCTGAAAAATCTCCTTTATCCTTTTCTGAATTCTTTCAGCATCCTTGGCATATCAAGAGGTCTGGGCCAGGTAATCAGAGTCTTTGCACCTTTAAAATCCGGGGAGTAAAATAAACGTGGTGTAACTAGGGAAACTTCCATGGCTTGTGGTTAAGGGTTTGTATATGGGAATATTTGGAGGCATATCTTCCTTATCCTGGCGGGCTCCATTTTCTAATGAAACAGTCATTATCCAGATAATTACAGATTCTTGCTAAAGTAAGAATTTGTAATTTGTCTTTGTTTTTTCTCTTTTGGTAATCAAACAACAACAAATGCACCTGGTAGTACTTTCACTAAACATGGACTGTAGGATCTCAGTTCTAAATTCTGAAGTAGTTGTTTAAGATCCCCAAGCATTTAGAAATCACTGTTTTTCTATTGCTTAACCACATTTTACAATCAACACTAAAGAAATATAAAGCCTTCTTTCAAGTGTTCTACAAACATTCCTTCCTTGATAATGTTTTTATCCACATGTGAAAGAGAAGAGGCTGAGAATTAGAGGGCTGACTGAGTTCCCGGGTGATAGACCAGGTCCATGTGTTTTTTGTTTTTTTCACAACAGTCACATGTAGGCAAAGGTCTAGAATCTGATAACTCAAAGGCTGACTAAGGATTTAGCCAATGTTCTGTTTTGATTAGGACATCTGAACTTGGAGAGGTTCAAAGACTCACCTAAGCTCCTACAGATACTTAGTAATAGGACATTGTGACAGTCTGGCTGTCCTGAACATATTCTACAAGCAAACTCTGGTTTAACACAAAACATGCAAACAGTGCTCTTCAATGAAGCTTTTTTAAAGCAATGTTACCAAAGTTCTCTCACAGAACTTTTACAACATGCATGGGCTGCAGTGCAGGTGTTCTGTCTGTTTTTGTTTTCTTCTTCTTTGTCTTACATCTAAAGGAAAGGGACTGAAAGAAGAAAAAATGCAGGGTTCTGTGGAAGCAGATGTAGGGGAGAGAGGGTGATGGCAGAGTGAGGATGCAGAGAAAACATTCAGGAAAAGCTCTCAGCACAGAACAGGACTCGGTACACTCTATGCCCAATAATTCTCACTTCCCTTCCTCCACTAGAAGAGGACAGAGTAAGACCTGCATGTGATTTTCTAGAAGTTAAGGGCTTTAGAAATTGAGATTGAAAATGAATGAAGTGCAGCTAAAATGGGGCGCTCCCTACTCTAAAAATCCATATCTGTCTCAGAGGGGAAGTTCTGTCTCTTGGATTTCAAATGCACTCATCTTTGAAAAAGAGAAATATGTATATCATCTTAAGACTGATTTATGAGCCAAGCAGTAGGGGCTGACCATCAGCAGACCTAGCATGGTAGTTTAGATCGTTAGTCTGAGAAGGAGAAGGACTTGGATTCACAATTAAATAGTATCTTTTACACTTGACTCACCATTTCAAATTGTGTAATACATCTGCTGTTAATAACTCAGTAAAACAATTCATAGATCATATGCATGATATCATTGGTGATCAAAGTAATTGTGAAATTAGGTAGTGTCATTACTCCCATTTTACAGGAATAAAATCTCAGAGAGCTTACATGATTCACCCAGGTCACACCACCATTAAATTCGTAAAAATGAAATTGATCTCAGTTCTTCCACCCCCAAATGCTGTGCAATTTCTAAACCCTAGGGAATGGGTGCGAAAGGTATAGGTATACAAACACAGATGTATCCCTTGTATCAATAAGCAAACTGCTCGAGATGCATGTGATATAATGGCAGAAAAACGTTATTTTCATCTGTAACCTGGTGAGCTCAAATAGCAATCCTGTGCTTCTCAGAGCCTGCACTTGGCAAAACTTAGCACAATAACCTAACGTGTGCACGCCTCTGAATGTGCCTGCCTGGAACCAGGGATGGAATTGTTCCGATTGTCCCAGATAACTTGCCCACATCTTCCTGGTACTTGATCTGAGTCGTGAGCGAAGCAGCATGCCATCCCTTAGAATATGGCTGCTTCACTCTAATCTAACAAATTTGGAGTGATTTCCGGTGTGGGTACAGATTCATTCATTCCCCAGAGGGACTCGGACAATGAATACCCTACAGCCTAGGACAGAAGCTTGTAAACAGCTTTTTGTTTGTTTTTTGTTTGTTCAAGAGTCATGGAACACTGAGAATTTGATAAAATCTCCGACTCTTCTTATAAAAGTACACATCACGCCAAATGCTGCACAAAAATTCTAAGAATGTCTGGACCTATAAAGCCTGCCCACAGACACCTCCTCATTCAGAATAAGCACTTTTGCTGTGGAGGGAAAAAAAAAAAATCTGTACCCATATTTCAACAAGATACAATAACTTTGTTCAGATGCTTCTAAAATTGGGTGAGTCGCTTCTACATAAAGAATCCTCTACTCTGCAATCTTAGGTAAAGAAAGGGGTTTTGTCAAAGAGCTAGTATCAGGTCAGTTCTAGAAGGATGCCAGACCTTTTGTCAAATAACAAGTACTAAGTAATGTATCTCGAGAATTTCACTGAATTGGGAAATGGACAAGGAGTCAGCACAAACATGGTAACAACAGGAACAAAGCAGAGATTCGCGGAGAAGCACAGGTGGAGAGAGCCTGGATGTCAGCGTAGAGCTTCCATCAGCCAAGACACACACCAGCTACGCTGGAAGAGGTTCCACAGAAATCCAGCCAGTGGGCTGTGGAACATCCCCAAGATGAGAGGTACCCAACAGACACCTGCAGAAACCTCACTCTCCCTGAACTCCTCAGTCATGATCGGTGTGTAGCTGTAAAGTCAGATTCAGAGATAACAACAAAAACATAATTTAACCGATGGTCTCCTTCACCTGACAAAGTAAACAATCTATAGGAAGGAAGGAGAAATAATTCCAGTCTACTTGGCTCCCTGATTGTGTTATAATCCTTTGTTTAAAAGCAATAGAAATTTAAGCAAACTTGAACAAAATTTCATCTTAAAAACAAAAGGGAATAAGATTCAAAAATTCAAAGAAAAAAAAAAAAGGGATTTTTTTGGAAGGACAGTGTATGATTGAGAATCACAGGGAGACTGAACAGCACGATCATGTAAAGATAGGAATCAGGGAAGCTCCGAGCACTAAGTAACGTAAATCAATGGACACTAACCTTGAAGAAAAATGTAGCTCCGATTGTTTTCTATCTTTGTGTCTCATTATGTAAGATTCAAGCTGTGGAGCAACAGAATATGATTGGTCTAGTTTGGATCACATATTCACCCTTCAACTGGGGATGGCAATGCCTTGAATAACAGCTCCATCAGGACCACGTGGACTGAGAGACAGTCAAAAGAAGTGCTGCGTTAAAACAGGGTAGGGGATACTTGGTAGGCAGAATAACAAACACAGAGATTTCCTCCCCGGAGATACAGTGGGGAACCTCGAAGGGTATCCAGACTCTTTATGACATTGTCAGCTCCAATAAAGTTAATGCCATACGTCAAGAGCTCTAAGCAAGCCTGGATGTTAGAAAAATCTGGTACTAGAATCTAGTTTCTGCTATTGGAACCTAATTTTTGGATACATCAACTGTATTTATTGCACTGAACCGTGCAATAAGGGCTTTCTACACACTGAATCTCAATTTGTATGATTCACAAATACAAAACATGATCAGGAAAAGACCACATGCAGAAGGCTGGTTGTAGGAGATTTTTAAACAGTGGCATTAAGCAGTAAGTTAGTTGCTCTGTGGCTCCATTTACTGGAACTACTGTTGAACTGCCAAGATCGAGCAGAAGTATTATTCAGGAAGGAAAGCCAGAAATAACGAACCTTCATTCAAATTCTGTTACTAGAAATGTAGATGTGTTTAACTTCAGACAGGAAGTGGAAAAAGAAGTCAATACTGAGAAAAAAAATTTGAATACATATAGTCTCTAAGTAGCAACAAAACAATATAAAACCTGGCATGAACAATAAAAACAATAACTACTAAATCAGATGAAAGCTACTAAATAATCATTAGCACAATATTTAAGGGGGAATAAAACTAGAAGCAAAGGGAGCTATTCTCTGTGTCCAAAATGATGCATACTACCTAAAATTTAGGGGAAAATTATTTAGTTTGTATTAGTGAGTTTACTTTCCTGCTGCCTATTTTCACACTTAAAATGAACATTGGAGATTATGGACCAGTGAATTTGGCTCCTACGTTTAAGTGAGATAATTACATAAAACTGCATGGTAATTCTACTAGATAATTTAAAACTCAGTGATAATACACAAGTATCTTTCCTTCTCCAAGAGCCTCTCATCTAAAAATCCTTCTTGGGGCTTCCCTGGTGGCGCAGTGGTTGAGAATCCGCTGGCCAATGCAGGGAACACAGGTTCGAGCCCTGGTCCGGGAAGATCCCACATGCCGCGGAGCAACTAAGCCTGTGCACCACAACTACTGAAGCCCGTGCACCAAAATCCCGTGCTCCGCAACAAAAGAAGCCACCGCAATGAGAAGCCCGCACACTGCAACAAAGAGTAGTCCCCCATTTGCCACAACTAGAGAAAGCCTGTGCGCAGCAACGAAGACTCAACACAGCCAAAAATAAAATAAAATAATTAAAAATAAATAAAAATCCTTCTTATGCTTATTTTCTAGCTTACGTTTCGATTATTAAGTGCCTTCCTGCTAATTCTCACAGATCCTACAGTAAGGTCAAGTCCTGGCTATACTCACAGTTCTCTTTTACAGCCATAAAACTCTTCTTTATCCATATGCTTTGTACCAGCTGACCCCACCACCCAGGAAACAGATGACTGGACAGAGAGTGGGTACTTGACTAAGGCCTGTCCGTGGACCGGCTGTTAGTTTATAATGCAGGCCGGCCTCAAAAGCATTTGCCAAACCAATCAAATCTTCTTGGACTTTGAATGGGTGACAGAATCAGCACATGGCAAAGTGGCACTGAAGAGTGTATGAGCACACGTGTGCACACACATGCACATGACAGTAGATATCATGATGTAATAAAAGCTGTGAGGCTGAGGCACGGAAAGTATTAACAATAGAGTAGAAAAAACAAAGCAAAAGGTTAATAAGGTGACAATGAAACAGTAAAATAGTGAACAGTGAGGGTATGCTCTTGAGGGCGGCAATGAGATCAACGAACCGGTAGGGCATGAATATCTCCTTTAAGGCATTCCAGCTCTCCATGAGCCTTGGACTAAGTGGCTGTGGCTACAATTCTAAATGATATTCTAATTTTCAGGAGGCTAAATTAAGCAGAAGATAGGACCATTTCCTGCCTTGCTGACTTCACCATGAAACATCCCATCTGAAGTTCTTCCTCAGTGATTAAGGATATTATAACACAAAGAAATATCCACAAATAGTATAAGAGGCATGTTGGGGAGAGATAAACTAGTAACACTGGGCAATAGGCAAACATAAAGGAGCAAAGGAAGTGAATACAAATTATTGAAAAGATTGTGCATTCCTGAGCATTTTTTTATTTTTCATTTTTAACATCTTTATTGGAGTATAATTGCTTTACAATGGTGTGTGAAGTTTCTGCTGTGTAACAAAGTGAATCAGCTATACATATACATATATTCCCATATCTCCTCCCTCTTGTGTCTCCCTCCCACCCTCCCTATCCCACCCCTCTAGGTGGTCACAAAGCAACGAGCTGATCTCCCTGTGCTGTGCAGCTGCTTCCCACTAGCTATCTATTTTACATTGGGTAGTGTATATATGTCCATGCCACTGTCTCACTTCGTCCCAGCTTACCCTTCCCTTCCCCATGTCTTCAAATCCATTCTCTACGTCTGTGTCTTTATTTCTGTCCTGCCCCTAGATTCTTCAGAACCATTTTTTTTTTTTTTTAGATTCCATATATATATGTGTTAGCATACGGTATTTGTCTTTCTCTTTCTGACTTACTTCACTCTGTATGAGAGTCTCTAGGTCCATCCACCTCATTACAAATAACCTGAGCATTTAATTTTAAAGTGCAACAGTGTAAAACTAAAGAGTTTACTCATCCATGTTCTTAATAATTTGAGGTGAAATAAAAAACGATACTGTTTGTATTCAATAGATGATAGACCTTTCCCAGAACTTTGACAGACAGTGAAGTCCAGGCTCTTTATCAAAGGAAAATTAATACAGAAATGTATTATTCTTGGGAAAAAGGGAAATTTAGACTCTAGGATATACTTAATGTAGTAAACAGTTCCTATAGTATATATTTAATGATGAACTGTTTATATACAAAATGGTAAAACCAACAAGAAACAAAAAATATCAAATTCTTATAAGAAGAGTGGGATGTATTACAGCAACAAAATGTTGAGCTGGCAGTTCAGAAGACCTGTGTTTCTATTACACAGAACTAAATATTTGGGGTTTTGTTTTTCAACTTTCTATCATTTGAAAATAGAGGTGTCTTTTCCAAAGTTGTCAATCCTAAGATGATAGAGTTTCACAGGCATAGACTCTGTCCTGTGTTAAAACTGTTAAAATCGAATGCTTATTTGATGCCACGGACTACACTTAGGACTTGGTGTTTATCATTTTGTTTAATCCTTACAATATAGTGTGATGTAGTATTATGGATGTCTCCATTTTACAGATGAGGAAACTGAGGCCCAGAGAGGTGAAGCATCTTGTCTAGGATCTCATAGCTTATAACTGCACAGCCAGAATTCAAATCCAGGCTGCGGTGTCTTAAGACAAAGTCGAGGCTGTATTTCAGGGGTAGGCTCTATCACCTTCAGAGAATCAGCATATGGAGGTATAGTCTGGGTACCACACAAACACATCTGACCAAGGGAGCATGGAGGGGCTGAAACCCACTGCTCTCCAAACTATGTGCCCTGAAGCAGGGCTGCATGAGCCCGGAAGAAGTGGACCTTTTTCTTTGCACAAATATTCTTTGGTTGATACGCCCAGAAAGATGCTTCCTATCGCATCCACCTTGAGACAGCTCCATGCGGCTGGCAGCTGCCCGGCTGCCTCTATTTAGAGGGTGTCCAAGTGTCTCTGACTACTGCACTGATTCTTTCCCTGCTCAGAGTTTTTGCCCTAGCTCCCAAAGGAACACTGGAAAGTGCCCCTAACTTATGTCTCTTTGGTTTGTTTTACATGAAACAAAGCTGCCTGACCTGAAAAAGCACTTAAAACTGTTGTTTCCATATTATAAGTTAACTTGCTGATCACTTTACCTTTTAAAAGTCAGAGCTCAGTGGAACAGATTGGTGGCTGGCTTTCTCTTACAGGTCAGGCCAAGCCCTTTAGAGGCAAGAAGGCTTGTTTCTCCTGTATGTGTGTTAATATTTTTAAAAAATATAATCAAGGTAAATAGATTTAAGGAATGGTAGCTAAAGAAAAACAGGAGGAAAACAGGGAGAAAGATTACAAGGTGAAAGAACCCAGACAAACAGCTTTGAGAAAATAAAGACCTGATTCAACCTCAGTACATTTGCATTTGGTGTGCTTCTTCCTCAACCAGTTAATAGATTTAATAATTGAATGAAGAACTTCCAGGGACAAGAAAACCCACCAGCTTTCACTTTACCTACATAATATATATGTTGTTTAACCAGGACCTACAAGACATTATTCACCATTATTAAAGTACTATGTACAATGTTAAGAATTCAGCTATCGTAAAACTTTGGCAGAGAGTACCATCTTGTAAAACTTCCAGAGGAATAATCCTATTTATTTTGCTAAACATAAGCATGGCTAGATTATTCCACTTGAAATTAAATCTTATTTTTTAAATAACTACTCCATATTGTGTTCCTGTAGTTATTTCTAAAAGTCAAAACTAAGTACTTCTATTATTTTCTCAAATTCTACAAACTAGGGCATGATTGAAGTTACTAGGCAATTTGACCTTTGAGTTCATTAAAAACAGAAACTGTCTTAATCAGCTACATATCCTTTGTTCCCTGCACACTGCTTAGCACCTAATAGGGCTTCCGCCTCAAGGACGAAAACCTCTCTGCTTCGCATTCATTAAACCAAGTCCTTGAAGTCCCAAAATGGCTTAGCCTTGCAGTCCAGAACCAGATTCAAGAGGTCAGAAGAACAAGTAGCTATCTACCAATCTGCATGAGGTTTATCAGAAAAAAAACACCTCCCAAAAGCATCCAGATGCAACCATGTCTAGAGTTTGTGGACTGTCGTTTTTGTTCCCTATAATATTCTAAATGTTATTCAAAGAGCTCACATGAAGCCATGGATTGCCAAACCCGAGTTGATTAGATTGCTTCTCTAAACCCAGGAGAGCTGGATTCTATCCCAAACACAAAATCAATATTTCTGCAGAGAATGAACAGAGTCAGAGAGCAGAAACTCTACAAGACCCCTACCTGGACTCTAGCACATCCTGTTCCCACTGCTCTTCTCTACCAGAAACATCAACCCCAGTAAACACAGCCTGATTAACACCCACCTTGTAATTATCATTCTTTGGCAAGTCTCTCATTATTCATCAGCATGGCGCCGTGCTACTCTAACAGCATCACACATCTTAGTTGTCATTTTACGTTAAACAGACTGATTTTTCATTAGTCTTTTTTCTCACTAGTCTAGAAGCTGCAAAAGGGCAATTTTTTCACTGTTGTGACGTCAACACCTCATGGCGTACCTGAAATATAGTAGGTACTCAGTTGATATTTATTAAATGATTGAATGGATGACTCATTGGAAAAGCACTGGGTAACCAAAAGGTCGTTAGGGCAGAAAATCTAAAGAGGGAAGAACATTGTTTTTTTTTTTTTTAAGTCAACTCAAGGTGTAAAGTAAGAATTAGTTATAAATCTAAGAAAACTCTGATGATCAAAGTAAAATGTTTATTTTACCAATGATGAAACTAAAGTTCAGAGAGATGAATTAATTTTATGTAGTTATCACAACTAGTGGACTTCGACATGGGTCTGAAACTCATCTCTCTCATTCAGTTACTTTCCATAAGAACATGTTCTTAAATATAAGCAAATGGTCCACTACGATGAAAAACAATAGATCTATTCAACAATATTGACCTCACTTTGCTAAAACAAAAGAAGAATCAGTTGAGATTTTTTACCTCAAAAGAGCTTATTTTTAGAAACAGCGTAGAATCATGATATATTTCTTGTAAGAAAACAATGGACTGTAGCTCCAAAGTAAATTATAAAACTTGAAACAAATAAAAAGTTAATACAGTTTTATTAATTCAGAGCATATAGTTAGCACTCAAAAATACTTCTTATAATTACGATCATTATCACCAATCACAACACTTGCAGAAAAGAGAGGCCTGAGAAAATACACTACTTGGATGAAGATGGTCTGAACGCTGAGGTGTTTCTGGTAATGGCTGACTCAGTGAGTACCTTGGAACAAGAAATCATATCTTTTGAAGCCAAAGGTACTGAATTCTCTCTAGTTCTCAGTTTTGCCAAGGACAGCTGGCTCTGTGCACATCTCCATTAACAGAACAGGGCCCAAGGGTGAAACCTAAAATTTTTATGTGTAACTGAAACTAAAGGTCTTCTGTTTTCTATAAAGAGGATCACATGCTTCTGTAGATTAACCCATGATGACATGTTCAACAGAGTCTAACTCAGAACTATTCTGTCTGGAACTCGACTACCCACAATCCCAAAGTGTCTCTGACTTCGTTTGTAAGAAGATAAGATATGTGCCTCTCATTGTGCAAAGGAAACACCTAGAAAATAAAATGAACCTCCACCCTGCCACAGGTTAGACACTTCTATTTAGTGAAGCTCTAACAGGGCAGAATACATTTACAAAGAATGACATTATCAGTCCCAAGAGAATAACATCATTTTCTTCACTCTTAAAAGTTCTATCAGCATACCTCATGTATCAAACAAACAAATAAGCAAACAAAAACTAATGTACCTGAACTTACTAGATACTCTCATAGCAGACGCTTATATACACTGGTGAAAATAACAAATCTAAAGAACTTCATATCTAACTTGGAAATGTATTAAATAAAGCCTTAATTTACACAAAACAGCTTAAAATTTGTTGCTCTATTAATTTATTTTTCAAATGTGATCAAATTGGCCATATAGAATCCGAATTGGGTGGACAAAACACAACTATCCTGAGTCACATCTACATCACCTTTAAGACAAAACTATTACTTTCCTTCCACACTTCATGTTGGCTGAAGTATGCTGTCTTAAGCCAGGTAAACATATATGTACTATCTTACTGAGGAAACTTTTACAACATTGCCAAAGCTGTGCATTAAAGTTTTAAATGTCTTTTTATTATAGGACTAAATTGATGTATTTTTGATAGAATCAGCACTTAGCACTTCATATTTTAGTCCAGGTGATAATCCTACTGGGAACGGAGATAATAATAATGTATAAATTAGTCTTTCCTTCAATTTTGAAATATCATTTGGATCCCATTCCCTCATTACTTTCATAAACCTGGTGAGAGCATCTTTCCTTGAAGTTACTGCCCTATATGGAAAGATACTTTTCCTCATGAATCCAAATCTAAAATGAGGCTGTAGAATGCAAAATCATCCTAGAAGTAGTGTTTCAAGTTCAAAGCCATTACAAAAGATTTAGACACATCTGCACATTCTATGGACTTGAGCACTTGATTTTAATCTGGTAAAACAACCTTAAGAAAACAATTTGCTCCATCAAAATCTTCACCTACACTCGTGAAAAAGCCTGACTTTCAGCTAAAATGGGCAACACGTTTTTACCAAGTGACCTAGGGTTAACACAATGTGTCACACTGCCTGATGTTTCAAGAGTAATGGGAAACCATCATCCACTGATTCTTTCACAGAAATGGCTAATTACAACTAGCATAACAGAAGTAAAACTATAAAGCTGAAACCTGTACTTTTTCTAAGTCCCAAACACCATTAATAGAAAAATACTGAAGGCACACACTGTTTTGAAGTCTACTGAAAATTTCCTGGTTTTAGACTTTAAAAAGCAAACATTAGATAATAACTGAATCACGCTACATGGTTCAAATACAGGTTCTTAGTCCAGTTAACTAGCAAGTCATGTTCTATAATTACCTTTTTTGCTGCCTAGCAATATTTACCATCTGCCTTTGTTCTGGGCTGTTAATTATAGCTCTCTCCATCCCCATTCTCACCAGAGCAGTGAGAGGCAAACAGTCTTACTTCATATCTAGAATAGGTTTTCCTAAAACTCCCCTATCATTGATACTACTTTTGGGTTTCTCTGATGAAAGGCAATTTTACCAATAGTTAACAGATTCTGACAATATTCACCTGTTTATTAAAAAAAAGTTTATTTTTGTTGTTTTTCTTTTGCATCATCCCCTATGTAGAAAACACTGTGCAGAAAAACGTATAAAGAGGAAACAGAGCAATGGATTTGAAATAACTCTAATCTTCTCTGTTTTTTGAAGACTAAAGTAACAGTAAAGGCAAGGCCATTTTAAACTCTGAAAAAATCTACAATATGAACTGGTGCTCATTCCAACAAGGCTATCTCAAAGTTGGTTGCACATGTCTAAGAACCAGGGATCTAGAGGCCTTGTAATTCTGGGTTAGCTTTCTAGAGGTTCATTTCAAAATACCTGGAAAGAATCCACAATCTTCTAGCAATGGGCCATTCATTTAACTGTTTATTGAGCAAATGATGACATGTTTTCTAACAGAATTTGCCGTCTAGTGGGTAAGACAGATAGGGCACAAATAATAAATGACTGCCCGCCATGGTCTTAAGGCAGAGTTAAGATTCCAATTTTGAATTCTGTGGCTTTGATTGATGTCTCTTAAATCTTGCCGAGGCAGCTTGGTTTAGGATGGAGAAACATACCAGATTTAGGAGCAAGAAAACAGGAGAATTTATTTCTTTACCTTCAACTTTAATTTTTCCCCAGAATCAAAAATTAGACACCATGTAAATGAAAATAGGGAGTTATCTGGGTTGGGGGGGGGTAATTTACTTTACTAGCTAGAGGATTTCTTTACTTTTTGTGCCTATTGCCTACAGCAGCTGAAAGCAGTAACTTCCTTTTTTTTTTTTTAATCTCTGAAACACAAGCTGCTGCCCGATCAAAGTTGATTCGCCTGCCTTGTTATCATTATTTCATCTTTATAGAACAGAGTAGCAACAACAAAAAGAAATAGGATTTTAACTAATCTTAGTCCTATTGAATTCCCCTGGGTGCTTTTGACACCAACATCAACTGAGTTCCTTTGTACAAGTAAAAGTCTATGCTTTAAGAGCGGATTTGGATTGGGGGAAATGGGCCCAGGGCTCAGAATGGAAATTAGAGGACAAAGTTTTGGAGTGAAGGGCATGAGTAGTTAAGAATGGTTCAAAGTCTGAGAAAAGGGCTTCCCTGGTGGCGCAGTGGTTAAGAATCCGCCTGCCAATGCAGGGGACACGGGTTCAAGCCCTGGTCTGGGAAGATCCCACATGCCGCAGAGCAACTAAGCCTGAGCGCCACAACTACTGAGCCTGCGCTCTAGAGCCCGTGAACCACAACTACTGAGCTCACATGCCACAACTACTGAAGCCTGATGTGCCTAGAGCCCGTGCTTTGCAATAAGAGAGGCCACTGCAATGAGAAGACTGCACACCACAACGAAGACTAGCCCCTGCTTGCCGCAACTAGAGAAAGCCGGCGCAGCAACGGAAGACCCAATGCAGCCAAAAGTAAATAAATAAGTTTTTGGAAAAAAAAGGATAAAAAAAAAAGTCTGAGAAAAGAGAGGGATTGAGTGGGGTGCGGGGGGAGGGGTGGAGGGCCACATACCAAAATCAGGGGAGAGCATTTCAAAGTTAGGGTACTTGACAGACAACGCTACCATGTTAGAAAGTGGAAATGTTAATGTTGGAAAATGGAAAAATAACTATTGTATTTTTATAACACAAACTACAAGTATGTGAAGTTTGGTTTATGGGGAGTCACACAATCTAACTCAACAGGAGGCACAGCCAGGGACCTGCCGACAAAGAAGTGATTTGGTAAGCTATATTTATCAAATATAAGTATTTTTGTCTAATCAGCTCTTATTGCTTACTTTTTACTTATCTCTCATAATAAATGTTCAATAAAGTACTTTTAAAGTCAGTTCAAAATACAGTTCAATTAAACGACACTGTTCAAGAACAGTTACACCTAAATTTTATTCTATAATTGGTGAAAATCCATGATAAAGTAAATTTTTTTTCTTTGTGTATGTGTGTGTGTCTGAAAAATAAGAAAAAAAATGCTAATCCTATTTGGAATAAAATTTTAAAAATAGCAATCAGATGACTTGTCTAAATATTCAAGAGAGTAATACTAGGAATAAGATCAGGGTATAGGACTATAATTAAGGATCAAGTTGTGTTCTAATAAATCAGCATGATTGAAATCATCTACTATGATTCATGAGCTAAAGAGAACTGGGTAACATTTTTACAGGGCAAATTAAGAGACATTAGTTGGCCTAAGAGAAACAGGCTTTCTTTAAAAAAACCTACTCAATCATTTTTAAGTGTACAATTCAATGGCATTAAGTAGATTCATGATATTTTGCAACATCACCGCTATTTCCAGAATTTTCTCATCATCTCAAATAGAAATTTTGGATCTATTAAACAATTAAACTCTTAAAAAAAAAATTAAACTCCCCATTATTTCCCCTCCCAAACCCCCGGTAACCACTATTCTATTTTCCATCTCCATGAATTTGCCTGTTCCAGGTACCTCAAGATTCGTCCATGTTATATCATGTATCAGAATTAGAAGGAGCAGATTTAAGATAAACAAAAGGCCAGAATGATGTCGTCTTCTACTGGGCAAAATTTCACGTGGAGATCATTATCCCAAAGTGGTGCTATAGCCAGAAAATCTAACAGATTTAGTGTAGATATTTTTTTAGGGAGAAAATGAAGAGGTAACAGTTGATTTAATAGACTCTTTAAATTACTGGTTCAAGGAAATCTACATAATAATCAATTTAAGACATGCCCTATATTCCAAGGTAGTTAAAAGATCTAATAAGCTTTTATCTGCTTGGTATGCAGTCTAACACTTGTCATCTACAATAATCATAGCACATTCATTCATATTTTCATTCAAAAATCATTCAAATTTTATGCCGTCCTAAATTGCTCTGAAACACGCATCTGATCATATAGCTCTTATTTAATTTCTTATAAGTTCAAGTATCTCTTGAGGAAAACGTTTGATTATATTAAAAGTGTTTAAGTATATTAAGGCTTCAGGCTCTTTAATCCATTCATTTTGATTTTTTGTTTTTTTACTGCCTGTATATTTCTTTCTATTTAGCCAATCAAAACCAAATGGGAAATACAAAAATATGGAATTAAATTAGTATCACAAAAGACTGTTTACATAGCACAGAGGGAAGTTTAAAAGCGGCCCCTTTATGACTTACTTGATCAGCTTAGAATGTTAGAAAAGCTCATTTGGAGTCTTAATCAGCTGATCTTCCACTGATGATTTTCTAGATCAATTGCAAATGATCATTTAGCTATGTGTTGAAATAAAGCCTCCACACTGGTTTTTCAAAAGTGGAATATTTGGTTGTATTAATCTGATTAGTAGTTCTCCTAAGAAATAAGAAAACAAAACAAAACAAAACTCTAAAGACATTCTAAGAGTTAGCATCTGCCTTTCCAAACATAAAGACTTCCAGAAGGAGAATTTTAGGTCTCCTAAAATTCAACTTGGTCCACTGGCTTCATCTATCCATACTCAAAATTCCGTAGAACTACTATTCATATGATAAAAATATTCAAATGAATGAGTTCCCCTGCTTCCGTTTTTAAGCATATTTACATCATGGTTGAGCAAAATAAGGCCAAGAGATAAACTGACCTCTCTTAGATCAGAGAAGAGCATAAGTATTTGTTGAATTGAAATTGGCAGAGCTAGGACTTGTACTGTGTTTGGAATCACAAAATGGTGATTCTTTCCCCAGGAAAACTTCCACTTTCACTCCATGTTCATGAAGAAGGGATAGATAGGAGATCAGAGGAGAAAAGAAAATAAAATAGGATGATTTCTCCAAGCGTTAGTCTCTATAAAGTCCAGATCTCAAAACCTAAGAGTAACAAAACATTTAGCTACAGTCCATTCAGTGTGGTTTTATAGGAATGTAATTTGGAAATACTTTCAAACTTTGCAGTCAATCTTATTATGCCTTTCACCTAATCCCACCTGAATTACCTGTTCATTTACAGACACAAAAAATCATTGCTAACTTATCAAGAAAATATAATAATAGCATCAGCTATACTACCTCTTTTTCAATAACTTAGAGGTGGCTGGACAAAGTAATGAGAATACGAAGATCCAAGTAACAGTTACAGTCATGACAAAACCATTTAAAAAGCCTTGAATAAGTCATCGACTTTCTCTAGCTCTGTTTCCTCATCAGTAAATGGGATTGATGACCTTTGTGGCTTCCTTAGATTAAATTTTTATAACTCTACTTTTTTTTTTTTTGCGGTACGCGGGCCTCTCACTGTTGTGGCCTCTCCCGTTGCGGAGCACAGACTCCAGACGCGCAGGCTCAGCGGCCATGTCTCACGGGCCCAGCCGCTCCGCGGCACGTGGGATCTTCCCGGACTGGGGCACGAACCCATGTCCCCTGCATCGGCAGGCAGACTCTCAACCACTGCGCCACCAGGGAAGCCCCAGACGGTATATTTTTATGCTTCTACCTAGTTACACAAAGCCCAATTGCTTTCCTGAAAAGAAAAACATGATTTTATATTTCCACCAATAATATGATGGAAATATAATTCTCATATTAATGAAAATATGTCTCTTGCACCTTGCCCAATATTGTCATGAAAACTTTTTTCAGAATGATCTATAAAAAATGGGCAGCGCCTGTGCTCCGCAACAAGAGAGGCCGCGGTAGTGAGAGGCCCGCGCACCGTGATGAAGAGTGGCCCCCGCTTGCCACAACTAGAGAAAGCCCCTCGCACAGAAACGAAGACCCAACACAGCCAAAAATGAATTAAAAAAAAAAAAAAATGGGCAGCATTTTCCTTGACTTCTTTTTGGATTATTCTGAAGCTTGAACAGTCTCAGCTGCTTATTAGAAGTGACAGGCTAGTTAGCCTCTTTATTCTTCAAATTCTTCATTGGCATGAAAAATATACTAGTATGAAAATTATAGTATTTCATACAGGTGCTTTGAGGATTGAATAATAATGTAAAGTACTAAGCACAGTGCCTGACACAGAGGAGTACTCAGTAAATACTGGGGTCACTGAATGATTACTGACTCCTGTCTTCATCTTCATTTGGTATTACATATTTAAGCTATATAACAGATAACTTTTACTTAGGTTAGTTCATTACAGTACACAACAAATATGTATCAGTAAATGTGGTGTATCAAATGTCTATTGTGCAAGGACCACAAATGTGGAACCATTGGAAGAGTTGCTAAGTACTTCCTACTTTTTTTATTTTAGAATCAAAGAAATAATTATTGTTTACACTTGAAGACAATCCTCTTTATAAATGTTAACTTTGTTCAAATGAGTCAGAGGATAAAGTGAATTCTGGCTCAAGGCCAGAGGAAATACTCTGATGTAATCCTGTCTGGATACCAGGGCGGCAGCCTAACCAATTGTTTCATCTTGTGCAGAAATGAAACTGACCACTTGTACAGAAGGAACTCCTACACTTTGATTATTCTTGGAAGAAAAGGCTCCAGTGGCCATCACTAAAAGCAGGGCCAGTGGTCTGAGGGGTAGTGATGACTAATGAAGCCCATATTCAGTTGAACTGATAGTAAATGGCATTAGAATTTCCCTTAATCATGTGAAAATGATGTAAGCTGCTATTGAATATATTTCAAAGCCTTACTCACTGCACCTCTTCAGCTTGTGCCCTGTTACTTTTCACCTGAATTACTGCAACAGCCTTTTAAGCATCATCCAGTTTTATTCCCGACCCTCCATCCATCTCATTCCTCCAGCCATCATCATACATGCACTAATTTATTCTCCACAGTGCTTCCAGATAGCTCTTTCAATAAAAGTCAAGTTCAACGAATGGCATTTCCCTGTTTAAAATCCATTGGTTTTAAGAGAAAAAGAATTCTCTAACTCTGACATAATCTAGCACAGGGTTTTTCTAACTTTAGTACGATGAGAAGCACCTGGAAGACTAGTTAGATCAGTTTCTCAATCAGGAGGCCTAGGGTTGGGCCTGAGAATTTGCATTTCTAATAAACTTCCAGGAGATGTTGATGCTGCTAGCTGGGGAAACACGTTGAGAACCGGTGATTTACCAAGTCATGCCTACCCACTGTGCCTCACCGCTCAGCAAGATGCCCTTCAAACCCTCAACTCTTATAGTTCCCCAAACTCATTATGTTCTTTCTTGCCTATGTGTTTCTGTCCACACTAATTCCTCTACCTGGCATGCCTATCCTGTCTGCCTGAAGGTTCATCACCAACCCCCTCCCGCTTCTGTTTGTGATAGCATGCATTCCCTTCTCTCCTTTTGTGTCCTTATCACATTGTGCAGTTAACTGCTGTGTTATTTACACTCTGTGCTGAGGTCCTTGAAGGCTAGTTGTCTCTTATCTTTGTATACTCAGTGCCTAGCAAAATGACACTTGGCAGGAAGGCATTCAAATGATTTTTTTCAATGAATGTTGGTAACTCTATCAGGCACAATGACTCAGAATACCTTGACAATTTGCGACTGACAGTTGCTTTTTTTTTTTCTCTTCCACTTCCCCTCAGAGATGAGTGGGAACATCCTAAAAGAAAAGGACCTATGTGCTTCTTGTCTGGGATGGAAACAAAAAAGTGAAAAGACTACACCCACTCTCAACATATTAGAGAGAGAACCAGAAGAGTATGAATGGATAGAAGAATACAGCCTGAAGCTCTGGGTTAACCGGACAAAAGGTGAACACAGGGAACCCGTCAAGGTCTAAGGTAGAGAGAGCTTTGTGTGGGGAACCCAGGCAAACATTCTTATTATCTAGTTTATCTAGATGATGTGTGTGTGAGTTTAAATTTTTAATGCCACATAGCTTTCACTAATTAGAATCCTTGTTAAACACATCAATACATGATTATATTTCAACTTAGAGTGAAGGTCTGCACAAACAGGGTCTAACAGTAAATACAGAGGTGGAAGTCTACTGCATAGCTGGCTCATAGTGCTGTTGTCAACCAAGTAAAATACTTCCGTTCCAATTCTATACGGAAAGAAGATCTAACTCTTGAAATGTAGTGAGTTTTTCACACTTCTGATGCTAAGAACTTTTTATTAAAATGTCTTTCTACTGTTATTTTGAGTTAGCTTGTACCCCAAAGCCCTTAAAAGGCGATAGCGAGGAATTAAACCTTATAGCCCACTTGAAAATCTACAATGACCAAATAAAGTACATCTAGAGAATTGTGTTAAAATGTTATATGCAAAGCTCAAGTTCCATATAGGAAAGAAGGATCTGTATAAAATAGATAATAAGAACCTACTGTATAAAAAATAAATAAATAAAATTCAAAAATTAAAAAAAAAAGAAAAAGAAGGATCACCACTATAAGAATCATTTCTTAGAAAACCATTCATACTGCTGCCAATATTTTATATGTTTAAGTTAGAATGGGCCTACAGGTCACTAACTCAACCAGAGCCGATGTGGCATTTATTGTTAAGTGTTGTAAATAATTCAAATAAGATTGTGAGAATTTTCCCACTGACTCCTTGATTGCAATGTAGTTTTAATTTAATCCTAGAACAATGTACTATTAATAGCTGGTAGAAAACAGGTGCTTAATGAATGGTAGTTGAATTAAAAGAAACCTATTTGTCAATTTTTACAATTATATTAATATGGTAGAGATATTAGCTGTTTCTGATTATCTCTCTGCAGTCCCCATATATGACTAATGGATACAAATCAAAGAATAACTCAAATACTTTTTATTATATATTCATGATAATGGTCCTAATGTGATTTCTAATTTGTTTCCAATTATACTGCTTTTCTTTGGCAGGCGTATGCTCCCAGAAATTATATGCCAATTAGTCATGAGTTCTATTGTCCAGGTAGTTTTCTGGCTTAGCTTTTGCCCATTGGTGAGATAAACTCCTTAAGATTGCCCGAACATTAGTGTGAACCATTTCAGATAGGTCTGGTTCTGCCTTTACTTCCTTTGTATTCTATTCATTAGAAGCTAGTCACTACGTCCAGCCTAAACTCATGGGGAGGGGATGATACAAGAGTGTGAACCTCTGGAGTCAGGAATCATTGGGAACCACACTGACCTCGACTATCACAATTTCCTATTAATTTTTCATGTCTTGTCTCTGACTCTTATTAATTCCTACTTTGCACTAATATTTATTTTATTTGATACTGGACTTCACACTTGTAAAGTACAATTCTATGTTTCAAGGTGCTTATGTAGTAATAAATGTAAAGTATAAAAAAAATTCCCTCTCCTCTCCAAAAACAACAAAAAACCCAAAACACTCCCAAACTCAAAATCTTCTGGTAAATTATAATTTACCCTAGCAGAAAGATGTCAGATTGAAATTCATAATTTTTAAATGTACTTTCAATTTTTAAATTATAGAGTACAGAAGTTTAGAACTTTTTAGTTCAATTTCCAAATATTCTGTTTTTATTTTAATGATTTGAATAGGTGTTACTGACTTGACAGCGTTTGTAAAGTTTGCGTACTTTTAACTTTACATTTTGCTTTTTCCTTTTCAACCAACTAAATCAAGTTACTGTACTGATACATATACTCCTTGTATCTAACAAATGTTCTTTAACATCCTCTTAAGATCTAACGATACCTTTTAACAAATGTGGAAAGGAGTGAAAAGCCTTATGGTGATCAGAATACTAATTGGAATTTGAAGACAAATCACCCCTTGAAGAACAATATTCTGAAGAAAAAAACAGCCATAACATTGCAGAATTTAAGAATTACAGAGTGACAAAATAGTGAGCATTGGTGAATTGAGTTAAAGGATTTAGGAAGTAAAATCCTTTTGGTAAATGAGCATGAAATTGTTTCAAGCCAATGTACCTTTAATTGTTGAGGATGTCAAAGTATACTAAGTAAGCTCTGTAATTCCTTAATCAGCACTGACTTGAAATTTAACGCTTAGCTAGTCCTTAAAGGAGAGGATCACGCAGTAGAGGATGGATCACTTTTCTCCAAAAAGATACTTCAATTTTGAGATTACTCAAAAAAACAAGGGGCTAGTGGTAGGTAGCCATTCAAAGGCCAAAAAGAACGGAAACACCATCCTCCAATCAAACCTTTGGCAAAACAGTGTATTTTTAAAAATGTACTTAAACATTAAAAACCAATGCAGGCGATTTGGAGAGGGGTTTCAAGAAACTGGAGGGATGGGTTAATAATGAGGGTAACTGGCATATCTGTGAAATGAAAAGATAAAAAAAGACTTCTTGTTCTCATGAGAACTGCTGCCTACAGGGAAGCCTGGCTAGGGAGAGCCCCTGTCTTGCAGTGTATTATTAGCAGGTGTGAATAGCTGTTAACATCATAGATTGTCACTGTTAGCAAGCTGTTACATTCTAGCACATTTTAGATGTAACATGACACTAATAGTAACTACACTTTCAAGCATAAGAAAGTGTGAACATAGTTCAAATCAGTCCTGAAAGGGAAAAAAGTATCCCCCAAGCTCCCTTTGTTTCCAAAGAAGCCCCTTTCCAGCTCACATGATGTACAAAAAAATAATAATGAAAGCAAAAAACATGCAATTTAACATGTTGTGATATTTGCTTAGTGACAGACTTTTTAGTAGAGCCTGGTGGTAGATGCTTAGGAATGTTCCCTCACTTGAACAACATCTTTAATCACTTTTTATTATACTAGGGTATTTGTATGTGGGCTGTCATTCTTTGTAATATAATTTTCTTATTGTTTATTTAAGAATCCATATACTGAGTGAGGCTTGTGAAACGAAGCTATGAAGCAATCTAATTACTTCCAAGATCTGGTACACACGCGCTGACTGCAAATGAGATCTGTCTAACCATCTTCAGGGGGCGATTTGTTATTCAAAACAAGAAAATCCTCGAGGCAGGAACCTTGTTGTCTACTCATCCTGTGAATAATTTCAGCTGGTTTCTTTCCAATAATTGGAACCCCAAAGGAAATGTTCCAGGTGTTTATCAGTGTAATGATAGTCAACCAAAAATGTAAAGAGGATAACCAGGACACTATTTTCTCTTTATTAAAAAAACGAACAAACAACTGATACCTATTAATGTATCTAATAACGTGGCTGAACAGGAACCTTAGTATGAAGGAAGTCAATTTCACTATAAACCTTGAGTGAAAGGCAGGTATTAGATTTTCTAGTTGTCTAAGAAAACTGTTGGCCCTATTCCTTAATAATATGGAGAAGCATTAAGCTCAACTTCCCTAATAATCTGGTTTTAATTTTGCATTCACCTACTGAAAAGTATTGGTACATATTCCTCTTTGCTAATCAATTGTAATTATCTCTGTCTTTAAAAGAAAAAAGCAATATGCTTGGTCAACTGGGGAACTTATGAATAACAACAGCAACAACAAAAATGTTTCCAGTAAAGAAAAAGCTATGAGTTTTTATATAAAGTTAAAAAAACCCCAAAAAACAAAACCAGACATCACAATTTAGATTTGAAAAGCATTCTTTGTTCAGTCAAGTTAGGGGATATAAATTTATAGGGCATATTCCTAACTTCCCAGGGTTAATTCATAGAGGAACTCTGTATAAGTAGCGAGTCTCATGTGGGCTTAGAAACAGTAGGTGCTCAATAAAAATTTGATTGAAATAGAGTATACATTAAAAAAAATAAATTAAAGGAAATAAGTGATTTTTTCTTTTTTTTTGAGACTCCAAGGAAGTAGAAGTAGATAAAGACAATGATTATTTTTGTATGCAGAGATTGGAAATAGGGCTGTAAGGGTATCAGCTTGGCAACGTGCTCTTCCTTATAAAAGCATCAAAAGGCAAGTCCAGGTTGAAACCATATAACTGAATTCTGTTTCATGCCATGGCCTACTTCAGGTAAAGGTTTTACATCACTAGCAATTTCACTCAGCTCAACCATCAGAATTACTCCGACCTTATCATTTCATGCAGCAACAATGTTTTCAGAGTCACAAGTAGAATAAGATGAAAACAAAGCTTAGGAGCGTTAATTATTTCACAGCTATTCCTCCTCTATTTTCATGGGTCAAAGAAAAGTCTTGCTTATTAATTGTTTAGAGTATTAGTTTTCCAAATTAGCTAAATATCAAGAGGGAGGGAAACCTTCAAAGTATTGTAAAAACCTAAGTGTATAAAGGCAAACATTGTCATGATATCTGTAGATACTTCCTTCAGATTGTTTAAGACTGCAAAAAGAATATTATGAAGCCTTAAAAAGGAGTAACAGGTACTCCAAATACATTATCATTAAGAAATCTTCATGGTATAGTTGCAGGAATGCCTCTACAACAGTATTTTAGCTTCTAAGAAGCCAACATCCTTGAAGGCTGTCACCAATTGAATTCTTCATTCCATGAGTATAGTCTCCAACCTCCAGGCAGTTCAACAGAAGATTCCCCAAGAAGTATACAAAAATAGAAAGGGGAAATGTGGAAAAAATAAATTAAGGCATAGCCTAGACCTATAAAAACATGATAACTTAGTAAAGGAGACATTATTCCCATTCTGAATGGGATACAAACAATGAAGGGATTGGAACAAGGGGGAGGAAATTCAGTGGGACCTGTAAGATTTGATTGAAAGACATTTTACATAGAAGACATTCTAAATGGAGAGAATACCCAGCACAAAGGAACCAAAACAGAAAGTGTTCAGGTAACCTTAGAAATTTGTTTCTCAAGTTATGGGATAATTAAGATAGTTGTCTCGGGACAGGAAGCCATCGGAACAATCACCATTTATTGATTTCACTTTTTTTTTTTTTTTTTGCGGTACGCGGGCCTCTTACTGTTGTGGCCTCTCCCGTTGCGGAGCACAGGCTCTGGACACGCAGGCTCAGCGGCCATGGCTCACGGGCGCAGCCGCTCCGCGGCATGTGGGATCCTCCCGGACCGGGGCACGAACCCGTGTCCCCTGCATCGGCAGGCGGACTCTCAACCACTGCGCCACCAAGGAAGCCCTGATTTCGTATTTTTATCTGTCACAACACTCTGCACTTGACATATTACCTTATTTAAGCCTCACCACAATCCGTGAAATATGCCTTATTGTCTCTATTTTATGAATGAGAAAACTCACTAAGCCCTTAAAGTTTTTCTTTAAGTTGACTTAAAGAAAAACTGACAACATGAAAATTGTGAGTTTCAGTTTTCATTCAGGGTCTTACTTAGGACTACAGCCTGGGAGAGAGCTCTGAGGAACTTTTCTGAAGAGGAGCCAGTGTACATACAAATTTTTGACTAAGAAATACATGTAGTCAAGCATATATCCTGGTAAAATATTACTTCTAATCACACAGAACAGATATCTCAAGTTCATGATTTAAGTGTGTGGGAAGATGCAAGAACCTGGGGTCATTAATATTCTTGCTGAGATATGCATCTATCTAAAGCCAGTTTATCCAAAGCACAAAGTGCTTTATCCCGTTCTTTTCTCATCCTGAATTCCTTTCAGAATGTACTGTCTGGTGGGTGACTGTGGTGGGTTGCTACTTAACCCTTGTATAGCTGGTTGATGAATGATGCTCTTTGTTGTTGTTGTTGTTCACAAGGTAAAGTCAGCTTTCAACCCACCTGAGCTGATTCTGATGTCTTATTCCTACCACCACGCTGCCTTGCCTAGGGGAGATGTGGGAGGTTGAAGCCACTGGTTGGAATCTCTGTAGGTTATACTGGGGAGTCAACGTGAGGTATCCGTGTAACCAGATGCCTCTTTTAGAAAGGACAGAAAGAAATGAAATTAACTTGGTATCCACGTCCAGGGTAGATGTAAGAGGAGAGAGACTAGAGGTCACTGTTACCCATAAGGAGAGGGAAAGTCGTAAAGCAGATTAAGCCAGGCTGGTAGTAGCCTGGATAAAGAGGAGGTGACAAAACCAGTGGACACAAACGTCTTTATTCCTTGAGGTGCTTTTGATTCTCCTCCTTCAGAGTGTGTAACCCTCTTTTCTGACTCTTTTATCTACCTTGTGCTCTGTAAAAAGGCAAAGTGCAAACATTTATTGAACATCTACTCAATAGTACATATTGTTTATTTAATTCCACTGTTTCATTTCAGAAGTTTAGATTCACCTGAGTTAAATAACTTGCTTAGGGTAAACATGCAAGCAACAGAGCTGTTTTTCAAACTTGGGTCTAAAGGTCATGCTTCTTGCCACTATGCCAGTCTGTCGAGATGAGTAGAGTCTATACTGGAAGAATTAGGGGGAAGAGAAGGTAGAAAGGGAAGGTGACGTAGGGGAACAAAACTTGCCGCCCCAAAATATCTCTGGCATGTGGATTATTTCAAGCTGAAAACAATCAAGGTCCAAAAGACTCAGGAAGAAATGCTGACCTTCACCCTAACTGCTTAAAGAATGTAGGTAGAGGACCTGCTCCAGGAAGGGAGCCATCACCATAGATAACAATTGTATGAACTAGGTGTGTTCACCTAGTGGCTGCAAGGAACCTAGCAAACAAAGTCTGTTAATTTCCTCTCTGTGTCCCACTGTCTCTGCAGGGCCAGCAAACATGTGTTCACCAAACATGTGCTTTTCCATCTCCATGGCCAATTGCCTTCCTCTCCTTTGAAGTCCCCAACCACTACTCCCAACATCCTCTTCTGTCTTTAGCTGAAGATGGTATTTAAGGTGAGGGCTTCGACCATTTTGGTGAGTTACTTTTCCCGGGTCTCTCCCATGTGTACATGTTATTAAATTTTGTTTTCTCCTGTTAATGTGTCTCATGTCAATTTAATTCTTAGACCAGCCAGAAGGACCTAGAAGGGTAGAGGGAAATTTCTGCCTCCCCAACAGTGGGAAATCACTCCAATTCCTTATATTAGTATAAATATATCATGCCTGCCTCTAAGTTTCTCAAGATACTTCCAAGAACTCTTTAAAGTAATGTTTGTCAAGTACAGTCATGATAGGAAAAGCTAATTTCCCCTCCAAGTTATGTGTCAGGATTATTGCAGGTGAACTAAAAATGTTTTCTTTCCATGATATATAACCTTCTCTCTTTACAAAAGGTCCTTAAATGCTGGCAGGTGATCCTGTGAGTCAAATGAGCATGAAAGTTCAATTCACAATTAAGATACTTGAAATTCATTTCAAGGTTTCATTTAAAACGCTTAGCAGAAAATATTAGCACTAACAGAAAGAAAAAAAAAGAGCCTTTCTTTATTATTAGTGAGTTCCAAAGTTACTATGATTTAAGAGGAATAAAAATAGGCACTGATGGCATTATACCAATAATGAGTAACTTGGTATTTGAAATTTCAAGTAAAACCATAATTAATAAGGAATTTTCTAATCAACATACATTTAAAATAATGTATTCTACTGAACCACAGAGTCTGAATAATAGAGCAGCCTTATGCTACACAAATATTGAAAGTTCCTCTATTTTTCTTTTTCTCCATACCATCCCTTTATATCAAACTGATTTTTTTTCAAAAGGTAGATTAATTCTACTCTGTATGAGTTTTACTAAATGCCATATACATTAGACATTATGTTTATTTAATACTATTATATGTTTCTTATCTTGATTGGTTTTATTTGCAAATCTATCCACATACTTTGATACTAGGTAGGCCTTCAACTCTTTTCTCCAATCCTTCACGTACCTACCCAAGTACTGGAGAGAAAATGTTCAGAATATTTTCCTCATTTGTTAGATCTCTATTCAACATTTAGATACACCCAGGTTTGGGCCTCCGTGAAAAATAGCCAAATCAAAAGTTTTTGTAAAAACTATGTTCTTTCTCAATAAAAATTGGCTTCGGTGTTTCTATTCCTTAATAAGTCTTCTAAAATCCATCTTTTCTTTATCCTTCTGACTGTTCACTGGACCTCAAAATCCACAGCCATACTAGCCATTTAATTAGGAAACGTTAAGGCCCAAAAACACTATTTACAAATCTTCCCATATTATCAATAATCCCTATCAATACCTTTCTGTCAATATTCTCTATGCTCTAAATGATCTGTTGTGAAAAAGAAAATGTGTTTTATGGCCTTCTACACACCACAGGTTCAAAGTCAAAGTTCACAGCTAATCCATCATGGCCAAATCCAAAAGACACTTAGCCACTGTCTCCTGAGCATCATTTTCTTTTAAGTCCTGAGGAGATAATTTTAGCTACAATACCATCATTCTATTGGGTTGGCCGAAAAGTTTGCTCAGCTTCAAGTAAAAAAAAAAATACACATTTTTCATTTTAATGAAGAACTTTATTGAACAACGTATTCACTAACTGAACGAACTTTTTGGCCAACCCCACGCTCCAAAAGAGAACTTTTGCAGAGCTGTGAAAGTACCATGGAGAATATAAAAAGGATGAATTTTTAATTACATGTTCAAATTACAAGCCTAATAAGTTACCCTTTTGAGGGGCCTCTGTGGACGGACATTTCTTATCTGTAAAAGAAGGTAGAGGAGTACCTCCGTAAACAGTTATGGAATGACTTGCTTACTAAGAACATTTTTGAAAAGAAAGATTAGATCAGAAAGCAGCTTAACTGTATTGTGGGTACCAGTTTATGAAGTTCACCTTAAAATCTGAAAACTAACCTGAGAAATTTACCACATGTATTAAAACATTTTCCCAAACATTAATAACAATTGAACATCAGTTTATAGAAGAAACAGTGCAACTTTGTTCACCCAAATTTCCTAAATTTATGTCTTAATAGTTCATCTGGAAGAGAAATCTAGTACCTACTTAACTAATGTTCTGAGACATCAATGCCATGGTTGTAAATAAATCAAGCTTGTCAACACTTAATTCTCTTGGAAATGATTCCACTGAGCAATTTAACTCAATCAACAGAATTTTCCCATGAATTTTAAGCCACCGGTAACTCAACTAAGTAAAACTTCTAGGTCCTAAAAGAGAATGCCGGAATGTCTCGGCAAACACTGGGAAAAACCTAAAATTCAAATGCTCTGAAGCTCTGTCAAGGCAACCACTAGATAAGCTGTTAAACATGCCTGTTGAAAGACACCAACTCTCATCACTACTTGCTATTCCAATTTAATCAGCCCTGTTAACAAAGGGCATGAATAATAGCTTCTAATTCAACGTATTCATGAAACGTGAATACAAAGTATTAATATTCTAGTTCAACTTATCAAGTTGCATGGACCAAGGAGAATATGTACATCAAGAGCAGAAAAGAAACCTTTTTTTTTTTTTTTTCCCCGGTACGCGGGCCTCTCACTGTTGTGGCCTCTCCCGTTGCGGAGCACAGGCTCCGGACGCGCAGGCTCAGTGGCCATGGCTCACGGGCCTAGGCGCTCCGCGGCATGTGGGATCTTCCCGGACCGGGGCACGAACCCATGTCCCCTGCATTGGCAGGCAGACTCTCAACCACTGCGCCACCAGGGAAGCCCAAAACCATTTTTTTTAATGGCAAAAATTGAACAGAAAAAAATTGGAAGACCAGAATTGGAAGAAAAGACACAATAATGTTACCACACAAGTGAAAAGCTCAAAGAGAAAATGAAAACAAAATCCAGTCACCTTGCCCCAAAACAAAACCTTAAAAACTAACAGCAGCACATACCAACTATAAAGAAATGATTAAGGTTCAGTATTGAGCACCTGCATTAAAAAGCAGAGTAGTGTGATCTTACCTCTCAAGACATTCAAGAAGACAAAGAAGAAAGTACAAAATGTCCTAAGTATCCTTTCTGGGTAGTGGCATCAGAAATGATTTCTTTAATCTTTACAAATATGTTTTTTCTAAATATATTATTTTGATGATCGGAAAAATATTTTTAAATGTAAAAGGCATATTAAATTAATTCAATAAATATTAGAAAAAAAGTCATTACGGAAAAAATATTCCTGCTGCTGTTATAATTATTTGCTGTTGTTTATGTCCTAAATTATTCTGATTGAAAAACAGGAAGCACAAGTAGGAGATTCAGAGAATGAGTAAATAAAATATTCCATCCTTCATTTAGTGTTTTTCTTTTTAAATCTAAGACTCCAAGTATCTTGATCTGTTTTTAAAAAGCCCCCACTAGAGCTCATTTCCATTTTTATTAGTACTATAATTATAGACAGAGTTAATTCTTATTTTTTTTTTTTATTTTTTTATTTTTTGCGGTACGCGGGCCTCTCACTGTTGTGGCCTCTCCCGTCGCGGAGCACAGGCTCCGGACGCGCAGGCTCTGCGGCACGTGGGATCTTCCTGGATCGGGGCCCGAACCCGTGTCCCCTGCATCGGCAGGTGGACTCTCAACCACTGCACCACCAGGGAAGCCCGAGAGTTAATTCTTGATGGCTGTTTCTTCTGACTCAAGTTTGAGTCTCAGAAGATGTTTAGCATTTCAGAAACTCTATTTCTAATATCTTGATAATCTTACAACTTCATGTATTACATTTTGCACTGAACATAGTTTGAGTTATTTCGTATTAGTGAGAGTCCCATTTCCTATTTTTTTTCAGCTCACTCTGCTTCCTGTTATACTCAAGCTTTGTGGATACCTTTTATTGGCTGTATGTCAGTGGCAAATTCCATATAAATGGCTAGATTTCTGCCTCCAACTATTAAATGACAATGAAAGGCAATAAATATCCACAATTTCTCGGAGTAACTAATTTTAGAGAAACCAGAAATTGCTAAATTCAATCCATAGATAAAAGGCCAAGGCTCTGCCCAGATGATAAGAAACTTGACTAGTTGCTGGGGTGGGGGTAGGAGAGGCAGGATTTTGATCATTCTTATGAGAATGATGGCCATCACCATTGTGACTGTCACCAGCCTCTTTATCCAGAAAGAATGTGGTAAATATAGAAGAGGTTAGGTTCCTTCCTAAGACAATCAAAGGAGACAAAGGAATTGGACAGCAGAAGTCTTAAATTTCCAGGCTGTACCTTAAGATAAAAACGATGGGTGTTGTTTATCTGAAATACTATTTTTGAAAATGATTGACACTTGGAAGGCATGGCCAATAGCCATATATTCTTAATTTGTCCAAAGCCTTGATGTACTAGGTGCCTACTCAAGCCTGTGCAAATATCCCACAAACATGCACAAACATTTCTTGTGGAAGTCCAGAGAATTCTGCCCAGGAGGTAAGTGATAACAATAGGAGTTCAGACAACATATTAATCCTCTATTTCCTTACAGTCCAAAATCTTACCTCTAAGCATTACCTCTAAGTATTGCATTGGAATGCCCAGCTCATATAATCTAATCACCGTCCCACCTACCTGTAGTTTGGTTTTGATGTTAGTGTTTCTTGTATCAGTTCATTCAAAGTACACATGTGAACCAATTTGGCAGGGTAATGGCTGTGGTGGAAACAGTGGTATCTCAGGATCTGGGATCCTTGCAGGGACCTCAGGGTCTGGGGACATGGTCCCTTCCCTTTCTTACACTTCTCAACCAGTGGATTTCAAACTGGTTCCTCTACAGTACTTCTCAGGGTCCGAAAATAATGGAGGTCCCAACTACCTACTGAAATCTTTCATGCTTTTATAGTTTCAGTTGTGATAACAACTGTAACGGAACAGTAGGTGTTCACTGAATGTATTACATGCTACACTAAGTCTTTAACAGGCATTCCCTTATGTAATCTTTGCCATAGTCTTAAGGCAAGTTCTTAACCATTTTAAAGGTAAAAGAACTGAGGCCCAGGAACATTAAATTATTTTCCCAAAGGCACACAACTAGTAAGTGGTAGAGACTCTGAATCCAGGTAGTATGATTACAGATCCCATACTCTGAACTATCTTCTTTCATGCTGGCACAAGTCTATAGAGCCTGCTCATGCCAATCCACAGTGATTTCTCTACCCCTCAGAATTCCTCTAAGTCTCCTGTTTGCCAGAATTCCTTATAATCTTTCTCTCTTTGTGCTGTACCTCTAAGTAGATTATAAATACTTAATTGCTCTCCAGGTGTCTAGCAGTGACTCATGAGATTTGGTAGGAGTCTAAGAAATCCGTTATGAATAATAGTACAGATGAAGTTGGATCTTCATCTATCGACTTCCAAAAACAAACTTTGAGATGATGTAGTTCATTCAATGTCTTACAGGGGACTGTCAAGGAGAGGGGTATAGTTTAGCAATCCAGGTGTGTGACCTTAAGGAAGTTGCTTAAGCCCTCTACAGCTAAGGAAGTTTCTTAAGCCCTCTACAGCCCTCCCCTGTGCAATGGTTTTAACTCTGCAATGGTGTTACACCACCCTGTGGTGCAGGACCATTGCGGAAGGTTAGAGATACTGCAGATAGCCAAGTGTAAGGACATAAAGATAAAGAATTACCACTCCTTAGATACCCAAAGTAAACCCGGATTCAACCAGAGCAGTGTTTTGCAAACTGTGTTACCTGAGCTGAACTTAAAACTGCCATAGAAGTACTTAATCCAGGGGGAGGAGTGAGAAGAAATGAAGAGTAAGGGGATGTAGGGCCAGCGGAAGGGGCTCCCAGAGGCAGGTCTGTAATCAGAAAAGCCTGATCTCATAAATTTCATACACAAACACACTCCATGAAATTTATTTTGGAAATAAAACAAAGAATTCAGTTATGAAGATACTTTTAACAATACTGTTTGATCCCACTCAGTAAACTATAGACAACAGTGTTTTAAAGTCAATAAAAAGCTGCCCTATTAGAAATGGGAGGACTTAAGAGGGTATAAAGTGTGTATTATTAGTAAGGCAGACTGTCCTTTGGAGAATACAAGTAGGAAAGAACACTTAGTTGTAGAAGACGCTGTTCAGCTTCCTGAGCCCATAACATTTCTTGACCCTTCCCTCCCTGCCTTTCTAGGAAGTGTGCACTGCCTGTCTAGGATCTACTGCTACATTCACAGTGAAAACTCAGTTCTCAACATGTCGCGGAAATTAGCTGGTTCACTTTCTTACTTACATCCTTCAACACTCCAGGCCTCAGATCTGTACACGCCTCATTTCCAAGAAACTCCCCTTTTCTTTCTCAGTGACTGTGATAGATGGATGTCTCTTTATCTTTTAATTATCATACACTAAGAGATATGCATCTAGGACTTCCTGGACCCTCACCATGAATTAAATCAATGACCAGCTACACCAACTATAAAGGACCTTTTCCACTATTGGTCCAATGGATTGGATTTAACCATCAGAGAAAACATTCCCCTTATTCAGACGTCACCAACTCAAGTGGTTCTCTTACATACATCCATCCACATTTGCTTTTTCACCTAATCCAATCTACACTCAATAACATGAAAAACAACAAAATCAAACGAACCTTTTTCTTTGTTCTGTTTTCTTACCAACATGCTAGCCGTCAAAGTCAATAAATCTACAACTTATTCTTGTTAACAGCATGGCCCGGCAGCCCATGATTTTTTAATTTTTTCCTTCCCTCTCAACCTGTTCTTCTTTTAATTCCTTCCCCTCAACCTGTTCTTCTTTTAATTTTACTTCTCACTATTCTTCAAAAGAATATGCTAATTTGCACAAGGATGGTACTCTTCTAATTTTGTTTCACTCAAAAAAGAAAAAAAGTAACTTTTTCTTAAATATCTCTGTTCAACAGCAACAAAACAAGGAAAAAAACCCCACAATGACACCAAGAATAAAACTGACTACTTATTATTGGGTTCATAATTTTCTTTTAAATACTTCTGTATAAACAATTTGATGCGTGGGAGAGTGTAGGTTAACACAAATTAAGTGCCCATAAAATCTAGATTAGTGGCCTGAAACTTTAGATGCATAGGAATCACCCAGAGGGCTTGTTTTACACCGATTACTGTGCCCCACTCAAAAAATTTCTGAATCAATAGATGGAGGATGCCAGAGATTTTGCAATTGCCTAAGTGATGCTGATGGCTGTTACCGCAGGGACCACTTTGATAAACACTGTAGTAAACATTTGAAGTTCCCTAATCAAGCGTCTACACTTTAGGTGTGGGTAGTAGGCAAACTGCAGACCTGACTCAGGAGTCAACACACCTGGGAGGAGGAAAGAAGGGGTGCCTATAGCAAAGTGCTTCAATAGTGCTACCTAAATTTGTCAGAGGGTTTGTAAATGAACTCCAATTAATGGACTCCATGACCTCAGCCTCCACTTTCTCAGCCTCCATTTTCTCATCTGGAAAATCAGGGACAACCTCTCTCACCTATTAGATTAGGATATTTTTAGGAGCACATTAAAGGATATATGAATGACAGGTTGGAAATTATAAAAGCACTGTTATCATGACTACTTAGAAATTTATTCAGGCAGCAAAGGACATCCCATAGGAAGAGTGGGCTTCTCAGATTCACCAATGAATTGCTGAGATTATGTTTCCTCTAGTCAGAGGAAGTTCAAGGGAAAAACAAAGGCAAGCACTCCTGTCATGACTCAATTTTTTCTTTTAATATATATCTTATGTACAAAATTTTTAAAAATTAAAAAATTTCTTTAATATTGTTGTTTACTCATAATTCCTACTTTAAAGAAATTCATTAACTAGTAGATTTATAGAAAAATGTAGCTACTTAGTGATGTCTCAAATACTGAACGATAAAATTTCATTGCATGAAACACTCAAGTATTTAAAAGCGCTGTAAAAAGTAGATTCTGCAGTTGGTTCTGATTGCTTATTATGTGTTTCTAAGGCTTTAAGCTTATGGCCTTTTCTTCATTATGTCACACAATTCATCCTTTTGTAACAGATGTACTTAATGTGTCCATGTGTTACAATTCAAAAATTAAAACAGTTGTGACTTGTGAATTGTAATTGCTGTGTAACTTTTTTGTGCAAATAGAGTCCTTAGGCCAACAGAAATAATCCTACAGATGCACTTGTGCTTTAAAGCAAAATGAACCACTGCAGACACAATTTAAAAGTTTGTGACAGCCGCAGCACAGCAAAGTAGTGTCAAACTCCTGGCCCTCTCTTGAAAACTAGCTCTGGGTCTCAGTGCTTCAGCTTTCACTCATCCCCAAAGCTCTGAGCCTAGAGCATCACTCACAGAATTCAAATGTTAGCTGCGTTTATTAGCCATCGCTACTATTGAGCATTCAATGAGAATCCATCACAGTGTAGGAAAGACTTTTAAAAAAGCAATTATAGAATATACAACATTGATCTAGCTTAGTACTTTGCTTTTTATTCTTTCAATCAGCTGAGTAAATACTAAAATTACCTCTGATCAAATTATTGAATAAATGAATGAAGGCTTAATCTGTCAAAAACTAACACAAGCTTTGCATTGTGGAAAAGCTTTTTATGATGCAGGTCTTTGTGGGAAAATTACAAATTCTGAAGGATTAAAGAAACTGCTGGAAAAAAAATCAGCCTTCCTTGCCCATTGTTCAGATTTACTATTAAATTACCCACGATTCTTAAAAAGTAATAATATGCCATCAGTTAGAGCCTGACTATTCTCTACATATAGGAAACACTCAAGGTATTCAATGATTGAACAATTAAAGGATGGAGCAAGAGAGTAATTTATCTAACCTTAAGAAGGAATTAAGTACTATTGCCTTCCTTAGACTGTGAGAAGGTTTTGCTTTTTTCCCCCAAGAAGCACTGCTAACATATGCCTATTTGCCAGGTCTAGTCAATACTAGACTTGGATCTTTTCTGGAAATAGTTAAATATAAATTCTAAATAAATTCTGACTGTAACAGCTTCCATAAAAACACTAGGGGAAAAAAAAAAACCAAACTTCAGCCTGTAAAAGAAAACAATTGTAGTTTAATAACAGTTTTCTTCTCTGAAATTCACTTTTAATCCACTTAAACAATAAAGGAATGTAAAGAATAGCTTCTGCAGCCCATTTGTTCCTGCTAGTCTGTTATATCATCATTGGTACCTTATGAGTTGATTCCTTTATTAAAGCAATTTATTTCTCAGGGATTACATTATTGGATTTATGTTACTAATTGTTACGGTATTCTTTAATAGACAAATGTGATACAAAATTGTACTAGGAAGAATATTATCGAATTAAGTCACTAAACAAGTGTACCTACTTCTCCAGTATGACGCCTTAATACACTGTTTGCTTCATCGTCCAGGATGATGACAACTCCTGGCAAGTTACTGGGCTACTCCTTCTGTAATCAGGGTCATATTTCTAGTTCTTATAATCTAAATTTATTTTGTGTCTTCCTTCAGGATTCTTGGTACAAAGCATGCATTGGACTGGGAGAAAGCAAAGCATGCATCTTTTTAACCTGCCTCTCGAAGGTAAAACAGAGACTGTCTCAACACAGTTATCTCCTCTGCCTTTGCACTGTCACACAGGGAGCTTGACAGTATGGGTCATTAAAACTCCAGGTATTAACTGCACACATGTTGATTGATTGTACTGGCAGACAATGTTGCTTCATTTTCACATGCAAAAATCTTTACCATACATACGTCGCTTTATGGAACTCTATGATGGCATTTCCTAAAAAGTATCTAACTGCTTACTTCTTGATTTAGTCATCTTAAGAAATCTTCAAGGTTTATAGCCACTCCAAGAGCTTCCTGTAGAATTCCTTTACATTAACAATAAAACTGGCATTCATTCCTTGTGTTCCCTTACCAATAAAAAGCACTGTATGTTGACCGTATAGGTATAGGCATTACATTTATAGTGCATACAGGGATTTGAGCACTAAATTATACTCAAATCTCCTTTTACTTTTTTTAATATATCACCTTATACTAAATCAGACATTTTCTTCCTTCCTGCCAATGAAATGACTAGCTCTTGTATTAATCATATTTGAATATATGTAGGTAGTAATTATATATGTAATTCTTACTTTTTTTAAACAAATGTTTCTATTAACTACTTTGCAAAGCTGAACTTGAAAGTAGCATCCTTAAAACATGGCCTCCCTCCCCCTTCCTCTCTTTTTTCATGTGCAACACCACAAACCTTTTAAATATAAATTTTTATGTGATATAATATTCTTCTCTTTAATACACTGGTTTACTGGTATTCACTAACAATCCAATTATTGACAGAAATGAAGCTTTCATTTCAACCTGATTATTATCCATTGTTTTGAGTAGATTGGTTTGTACCATAAATATTTTTATGTTATCATTATGACAAAATGTAGTCCTCTGTTATAAGTTTTCATCATCCTGGAAAAACAGACATGACTTAAAGCTCTCAAGGTAAAAATAAAAAGTACCGACGGAAATTAGTATGTGTGTAAATGTTACAGTTAATGTTTAACAAACCCACAAGTGTATCTTACATTTTGAAAGTGGTTTTAAAGGCACATTAGGATTACCATGGAGTTCCCTATTTTCTCAGGATGAAGTGAGAAGGAAGAGGGTCTATATCACTATGTGTGGTATTAAATATTTTAATATCACTACCTGTGATATAAAATTCTTACTATCTCAGGCTGTGGGATTTAATGTTACTGGGCAATGGTGCTACCACTGAAGTGTATTTGCTGGCTTTAGTCCTTTTACTTTTTCCCCCACTCATCTTTAAGGTTTTGACAGTTGGCAGATTTTCCTGAGTTAGGTTGAATAATGTAGTGTTTGAAACAGAGCTGCAAGGGAACATACAAGCCACTTCACTGCATAGACTCAACTTAATTTTAAAAACAAAAATAAACAGAAAAATCCAAACCTTTCAACTTCATTCTTAAAAAGTCTTTGACACAGTGAAATATCTTCATTGGTCAGCTTCCCCCTGTCAAATATCTCAGGAAAGCTTAAGTATGGAAAGTTGAAAGTATTCAAACTAAAGCAGATGTTATTCAAGTCACCAATTTGTCAGATTTCTTGTAGGATGTTTAGGTTCTTTTGTGTTAGTACTGAAGTACTTTAGTCCTGAGGATTTTTTAAATACTCGCTATAAATAATCGAAGGAGAAAGAATTACTCAGATATTTTGCCCAAGTCAGTTCATAAAAGAGCTTCGACACCCACGATAGACATACTTTGCAGATAACTTTTCTATGCTAATCACCTTAATCTGGTATCAAGATGGTTTCCTACAAAGAGAGAGCTTTTAGTCTTGGGTTTTTATTGGGGTCTCTTTGAATAAGACCATTTGAATAATATACTGTCTAAGGTTTGGGGTACTTTGAGCGGGACACTCAAAGTGTGAGGAACAGACTTCAATTTAGTATCTGCAGGCAAAAATTCTAATTTGTGTACAACTGAAGTTGGAGCAAAGAGCATGCGATTCAAATCCAAAAAAATCCCTGTGTAGTTGGGAGAACTGGCTGTGGGAAATCCAGGTAAAAATAAGACATGTTTTTGCAAATTCACAAACAGGGTATATGCCACTTAATCTCTCTGTCATTGTAAACTAAGGGCCTTTTCCATCCTATTTGTTTCCAGTAACTTCAACTTCTCCATTTTTGTGATTTTAGAGAACCTGGGGCATAGAATTAAGGTAAGAGGCCCTGGGTTAGAGTAAATTTACATTGCTCTAGCTGTGAGCGTAGTGAAAGTGAAATCACAACCAGGAATAAGACGTAGAAAAACATGGTAATAATATGCTTCCAGATATGGGAACTGAGTAAGTCAGGGGTATTCAGTGGACATATTAGAAATTCCTATCCCTTATGGGGTTTGAAAATGGACGGTAACACTCTCCTTTGTTAGTATAATCCCAAAACATTTAGACAAAAATGTGAAATTCAAACAACACTGGAGACATTGTTTGGTGTTATGGAAACCAAATATAACCACTGACTTTTTTTTCTTCTCCCCATGGCATCTGGAATGCTTGTAATTGGATAGACGCAATCAAAGTGACCATTTTCATATCACAGTTAATAAAGAAAACTTGAGCCTATTTAAGCCATGAATAACCTCAAGGCATTTGTTAGATTTGTTTCCAATATAATGTTAATTTTTTATATTTTTATATCCTCATCCCTCAGGGGAAAATCAATGGTGTTGTTTTATAAGATAAAAGTAACATAACATGGATTTCTTTCCCCCTATATCACTGTGGGTTTTGTTCTAAAAAAATATTCTTCTTAGTGCTATCAGATCTTCCTCCTGGTGCTACCATAATAACCAATAGTATATCGGTTATTTATTTTCAAAAGAATCCCAGTTGATTTTTCCCAGATGAAAAACAAAGAGCTTGCTTCAAACAACCGTTCTCTTAGTTGGATCACTATGAACAAGCTTATAATCATAATTTAGAGCATATGTCAATCTATAACTTTAATAAAAACATTTTCTTTTTTGGATTAAAGACTTGAATGTAAGATCTGAAACCATAAAACTCCTAGAAGGAAACTTAAGTGGTAAGTGTCTTGATATCAGTCTTAGAGATGATTCTTTGGATTTGACACCAAAAGCAAAGGCAACAGAAGCAAAAACCAACAAGTGGGGCTACATCAAACTAAAAACTTTCTGCACAGCAAAGAAAGCCAACGAAATGAAAAGGCAACTTTCAGAATGGGAGAAAATGTTTGCAAATCATATATCTGATAAGGGATTAATATCCAAAATATATAAAGAACTCATACAACTCAATAGCAAAAAACCCAAACAATTTGATGAAAAAGTGGGCAGAGGATTTGAATAGACATTTTTCCAAAGACACAGGGATGGGCATAAGGCACATGAAAAGATGCTCAACATCACTAATCATCAAGGAAATCCAAATCAAAACCACATGAGCTATCACCTCTCACCTGTTAGAACGGCTATTATCAAACAGACAAGAAATAACAAGTGCTGGCGAGGATGTGGAGGAAAGGAAACACTTGTGCATTCTTGGTGGGAACATAAATTAGTGCAGCCACTATGGAAACAGTATGAAGGTTCCTCAAACAATTAAGAATAGAACTACCCTATGACCCAGCAATTCCACTTCTGGATACCTATTCAAAGAAATAAAACACTCTTTTTTTCTTTAACATCTTTATTGGAGCATAATTGTTTTACAATGCTGTGTTTCTGCTTTATAACAAAGTGAATCAGCTATACATATACATACATCCCCATATCTCCTCCCTCTTGCGTCTCCCTCCCACCCTCCCTCTCCCACCCCTCTAGGTGGTCACAAAGCACCGAGCTAATCTCCCTGTGCTATGCAGCTGCTTCCCACTAGCTATCTATTTTACATTTCATAGTGTATATATGTCCATGCCACTCTCTCGCTTCGTCCCAGCTTACCCTTTCGCCCTCCCCATGTCCTCAAGTCCATTCTCTACATCTACGTCTTTATTCCTGTCCTGCCCCTACGTTCTTCAGAACCATTTTTTTTTTTTTTAGATTCCATATGTATGTGTTAGCATACGATATTTGTTTTTCTCTTTCTGACTTACTTCACTCTGTATGACAGACTCCAGGTCCATCCACCTCACTACAAATAACTCAATTTCGTTTCTTTTTATGGATGAGTAATATTCCATTGTATATACGTGCCACATCTTCTTTATCCATTCATCTGTCAATGGACACTTAAGTTGCTTCCATGTCCTGGTTATTGTAAATAGAGCTGCAATGAACATTGTGGTACATGATTATTTTTGAATTATGGTTTTCTCAGGGTATTTGCCCAGTAGTGGGATTGCTGGGTCATATGGTAGTTCTAGTTGTAGTTTTTTAAGGAACCTCCATACTGTTCTCCGTAGTGGCTGTACCAATTTACATTCCCACCAACAGTGCAAGAGGGTTCCCTTTTCTCCACACCCTCTCCAGCATTTATTGTTTGTAGATTTTTTGATGATGGCCATTCTGACCGGTGTGAGGTGATACCTCATTGTAGTTTTGATGTGCATTTCTCTAATGATTAGTGATGTTGAGCATCCTTTCATGTGTTTGTTGGCCATCTGTATATCTTCTTTGGAGAAATGTCTATTTAGGTCTCCTGCCAAATTTTGGATTGGGTTGCTTGTGTTTTTGATATTGAGCTGCATGAGCTGCTTGTAAGTTTTGGAGATTAATCCTTTGTCAGTTGCTTCACTTGCAAATAGTTTCTCCCATTCTGAGGGCTGTCTTTTGTCTTATGTTTTCCTTTGCTGTGCAAAAGCTTTTAAGTTCCATTAGGTCCCATTTGTTTATTTTTGTTTTTATTTCCATTTCTCTAGGAGGTGGGTCAAAAGGGATCATGCTGTTATTTATTTCATAGAGTGTTCTGCCTATGCTTTCCTCTAAGTGTTTTATAGTGTCTGGCCTTACATTTAGGTCTTTAATCCCTTTTGAGTTTATTTTTGTGTATGGTGTTAGGGAGTGTTCTAATTTCATTCTTTTACATGTAGCTGTCCAGTCTTTCCTGCACCACTTATTGAAGTGGCTGTCTTTTCTCCATTGTATATTCTTGCCTCCTTTATCAAAAATAAGGTGACCATATGTGCGTGGGTTTATCTCTGGGCTTTCTATCCTATTCCACTGATCTATTTTTCTGAAAAACACTAACTCTAAAGATACATGTACCCATATGTTCATTTCAGCATTAGCTACAATAACCAATATATGGAAATGACAGGTATATCAATGAATGAATTAGTAATGGAAATGTGGTGTATATATACACAATGGAATACTATTAAACCATTAAGAAGAAGGAAATGCTGCCATTAGTAACAACATGGATGGACATTGAGGGCATTATGCTAAGTGAAGTAAGTCAGAGAGAGGAAGACAAAATACCATTGTGATCTCACTTATATGTGGAATCTTAAAAAAAAAAAAAGAGTTCTGGCTCTTAAATACAGAGAACAGATTGGTGATTGCCAGAGGTTTTGCGGGGAGAGGGGCAGTGAGGGGTGGGTAGAATGAGTGAAGGGGGTCAAATTGCACAAACTTCCAGTTATAAAATAAATAAGTCCTGGGGATGTAATGTATTCATGGTAGCTAGAGTTAATAATACTGTGTTACATTTAAGTTCTGGGGATGTAATGTACTCATGGTAGCTAGAGTTAATAATACTGTGTTACATTTAAGTCCTGGGGATGTAATGTACTCGTGGTAGCTAGAGTTAATAATACTGTGTTACATATTTAAAAGTTTCTAAGAAAGTAGATCTCAAAAGGTCTAATCGCAAGAAAAGAAATTTTGTAACTATGTATGGTGATAGATATCAACTAGACTTATTGTGGTGACCATTTTGCAATATATTCAAATATTGAATCATGCATAACTGAAACTAATACAATGCTATATGTCAATTATACCTCAATATATAAAAATAAAACAACTATTTTTTATATCCTATTTAAAAAAAGACTACCCACAGGTGTTAGGTTCACATTCGTTATCAGAGGAAGTCACTGGAATGTATTTATTTAAGGCCTGATACAATTTCAAAAAGTGCTCTTGTGAATAAGAAATGACTCAGGTACATTGAGGAGCTCTTGAATGTCAGCTAGGATTCAGTGATGACTGTGCAATTAAAAATGCATTAAAATGCTACGCAGCTTTCAGGCTAATCTAGGGAGAAAGAAAAGAGGGCTCGACATTTTCAATCATGAAAGAAAGTGGGTACTGTTGGGGGAAAAGGGGTCACAAGCCAGGTACGTGAGAAAGAAAAAAGGTGTGGATAGACAAGCTATTGAGTAGGAAGGGCAATTTCCTCAGACTTAGACTATTACACCCAAGTAGATGAATGCGTTTTGAAAGATACTCCAAGTGGTCATCACTGGCAAAATAATGGTTAAGAAAAAATAGACAAGACTCAACACAATCCTGAATTCTGAGAAACGACTGGATCTAAAAAGCCAACTAAGGACATTTTAAAGTATCACAATGTTAAGAGTAAGATAACATCGCTGTAGTCATTTGGTAAAACTAACACCCATGATGGAATCTAATCAGAATTATAAATTATAAAGTGATCAGCCTGAGAGTATAATTTAAACAAATTTAAAATACTATTTAAGAACTATAATCATCAATCATAAGTACAATCTCCCTGGATAGAAGACAGCACAAAAGGTCCTGAAAAACAAATGACCATTATTCACACCTTATAGCTCTTACACAACATTCAGAAGTTGTTAATGGATATTATTCCTTACACATGCACAAAACCTCTGCATCTACACATGCAGAGATGTATTTGTACACCATCAACCACAGACTCTTTTCTGAATACAACCTTCACATCTTTGGGCACGATAAACACACACAACCACATACCCACTCATGAGACATCTGAGTCTGTGTTAAAGAACATGCTCCATCACTCATTCCCTTTAATGATGGATGTTCTGACCCCAGAACAGTTAGGATCATAATTTGCATTCAACAGCCAGTTCCTTCTTGTTCAGTCAGATGCATAATGTCTATTTAAATTTACCAAGCATGAGAACAACAGAGGCTAGTGCAAATGAACAGCATTTTATAAGAACCTAATAAGAAAACTGACTTTCACGAAGCCAAGCAATCATCTTACAAAAAATCTTTTGCTATATAATTAAATATTTGATTCACTTTAAAGTATTTCTTTAATAATAATTCAATATTCCAAAATATTAAGCACCATGTTACTATCAATTGCTGGCCTTTGGAAAATTTGTAATTTCAGTTAGATTAAATGAGCAGTACACAAGGCTGAAATATTTTTATAATTTAAATATTTTAAAACCTTAAAAAATTATTCATAATACAGAGAAAGCCTGTTTTAATCCAAATGTGTTATTATGCCTCCTTTTTGCCCTAAAAGTAATAAATTTCTCATGAAAATGAAGCATGATAGTAAAATCTGTTTACTTAATGGAGTCGTCACTGCTCTTTTTTCCAGTTAAGGTACTTTTTAAGTGCGTTAAAGTTCTGGCAGAATCTTTTATGGTTCATCGGGCTTCATTATTCTTTGAGTCATGGAATAAAAACATGGCAGTGCCTATCAATCAAAAGAGTTGTGTTCTCAGAGATCAAGAATCAAATGCCAAGAAAGACTCATCTAATAAGGGCCCCAACTGCCACTGATGTTACAGGGATTTCAGTGACTAAAAAGGTGATTCACTAACAAGACCTATAAGAATTTCTGTGACTCTAGCTGGCCATGCATTCTTGAGTTCTTTACAACCCAAGTTTTAATATCATATTGTCAATCATATGCCATACTTCCGAGAGGAAAAAAAAAAGCCATCTATAAAATAGTCAGTGACACCCAGACAAGATTAATTAACAATTTGGCGTTTTGCGAACAGGACTGTTTTAATGACACAACCTAATCAAAGTAATTTGTGAGTGCAGTCATCCACAGGATGTGTCAGAACTTTTCATACATGAAATATACACGTCTGCCTGAAGATGCAATGGACTTTCCACTGTTGGCTTTGGCATTCAGCTCTGTTTGTTATACACTCATTACATCCTGTACTCAGGAAGAAGGAATATTTAAAACAAACTTCTTTCCCTTCTAACTACTGCAGCTGCTTCTACCAAGCAATAAAAGTTGCTAGAGAAATCATATATACACATACATGTAGAATTAGGGAAACAAGCTGCTTTAACGCCTTGATTTAAAAAGCTCAATCAGTAGAAAAGAAAAACGCTGTAATATACAGCTTGATGAGCAGCTGAGGACAAGAATATACTCCGACGCAGTTCTAGAATTCAGGATATCTTACTCAGTGTTTGAATGAGACGAAGGACATTTCTCCTCAATTTTTCTAAACTACTGAATGAATAAGTGAAATTTATGTGGGGAATGCAACCCAAAATAGACAGATACGTAAAATTTTCTTAAATACGATTCTGAGGCTTTAAAGGCAGAAAAATGAAAAGTCTTGCTTCTGTTTAATTCTAACTTATAAAATTATATCATTTTGTAAATCCTAATTTAATGAGTTCTAGGTTAAAGGATACTTGTCATAAGTCAGCAATAAAATTTAGCTCAATGTTAACAAGCATCCTTTAGGAGGAAAATATCAACTGTATTGCAAAGCAATAATTAGAATATAGATTATTTTAATCTTTACAAAGATTAAAATCGAGAGGCATGTTAACACCTCGCAGGTCTATGGAAAAGACACTGAAAGTATCTGGAAAAAAAAAAAGAAAAATGAACAGCCTTACTCTTGACGGTCGCCGTCCGGGTACAGTTGTACAGAATAGCCAACTCGCCGAATACTTTTCCTGGACCCATGGTGCACAGCTTCACACCTTCTTTTGTAACTTCAACCTTACCATCTAAAAAGAAGAAGGAAAAACACATCATTTCGATTCTCTCTCATGCTTCATTTCATTTGTTGCATTTCCAAGTTGAGACGAGGAGGGCCAGGCTCATTTTCAAAAATGCAAAGCAGCTACCAACTAAAACAAAGTCATCCTCAAGATGCAGTGCAACAAACGCAATAAAGTATGTAAGAAATCCATATCCTTTCCTAAATTAATCACTGATAAGATTAGAGATGAGACTAAAAGAAAACACCAAAAAAAGACAGAGATAAAAATGGCAGCATGTGAAAATTTTTCCAAATGCAATATTAGAAAACTCTGGTAATTCCAATTTTAAAGTCATTTTGAATTTGAAAGAAAAATTGAGTGTGTACATTTTGTACAACACACTTCATACTCGGGAATTCTCATCTGAGTAAGGTAGCTATGATGCAAAGGGAAATTACTTTGATCCTAGAGCATTATTTAATTGCGGCTCATGGGATCTTTTATTTTTAAACATCTTATCTGACTTGGGCAAGACTGTTTCATCTGCTTCCCAGCCCTGCAACATGGACTGTAAGGAAACCAAACTATAAGCGTTGAGGAAAAAGAAAGAGACACTGGGACTGTTGATGTTCCACAAAGGATTTGGAAAATGAAATGCTAAAGAAGGAAAAAGCTAAGTAAACAGCGTGCACTGGGTATACATTGTTGCCTGAAAGTAAGGAAATGCTATTCATGAAGGAAATGAAAAAAAATGCATTTTTAAAAAAGTCATAGCTATGTACACTAAAAATTCCATCACCTAACATAATGGGGGAAGAAATAAAAAGGCAACACAATCTATTCTACACTTAATCCTACCCTTCTATTATTCCTCCCAGTAACTTAGCCACGGTCTACAGAAGTAACTTAGCCACGGTCTACTGCCAAGCCTAATGCTTGGCAGTAGCTAGTGATTGAAAGGAACTAATGCTACCAAGTTTGTCCAAACGTCAGGCCTTCATGCACTGACTCCATAATTATCACTTTAGCTATGTGCTTCCTGTAATATTTAACTTTTCGGAGTTTTAGCTTTACATTTACTCCCACCTTTTTAAAAATCAATCCAGTTTTACCTAAGCAATAATATTTATAAAATTATAGGGTTGTTCAAATACCTATTGAGATAAAATCTTATATATTAAAAAACTTCTTAAAAAGCTGAATTCATGTACCACTGATGCAAGATGAATCCTTCAGAGGGCACTGTTCTACCCTGAAAACTATTTCATCTGAATGGTATCAATGGAGAGAGAATGCCGCAGTAATTAGGGTAAAATTTCAGACAAAATCTACTCACTACTCTTGAACTGTGTATCTGTTCCTCCTCTGTGTGTTAAGAAGCTATTTAGAAATGAATGTATGCAACAATCCTAAAAGTTTGGAAATACTTTTATGCGGGTATGACCACTAAAAAGTCTAGCTTTTTCACGCCTTACTTCTTGACTTCAGGAAGGGAAACTTTCTCTTGATAGGTACATCAAAACCAACCCAGGAAATTCATATTTTTTTAAGCTTCAGTTGTTCCTCCCATGACATCCCCACCCAGCCCTTTCTCTCAATGGCAAGCCTATTCCTCTAGAAATTTCATCTGCCACTCAAGAATGAAAGATAGGCTCAGAATACAACATAATTAAGACATTTATACATCATTTGAAGTCAGACCAGGAGTTAAGTTCTGGTTCTCTTATCAGTTCCTTACTAGCCTTGTGTCCTTGGGCAAGATGTTAATTTTTCTATGCCTCAGTTTCTTCATTAATAAAATGATAAAAGCAAAGTACCTATCTTATTGGGTAGTTTATAAAATGAAATGAGATAAAGCAGATGCAATGCTTAGCACAGTGCTGGCATACAGCAAATCTCAGTAAATACTACTTGTTATTATTGGTATTATTTGCATCATGTTTCTTTCTTATAATTTAAATGTAGGTAGGGCTTATTAGATTACACTGAAGCACAATATTCCATCATCTATTACAGAAACCAATCAAGGTCCATGTAGGATAATATTTTTTCATTTTTGTTTTTTAAATGGAGAAAAGATTTGTTTCAGATTTTCTCCCTATGGGGGGCTGAGGAGAGAACTTTGGGGTTTTAATCAATATCACACCCAAAGAAGAAAGAAGAATCTCAAGAATTCACACTGATCTACCTGGCAGAATGCAGTATTTTTGTACTCCTTCCTACTTGGCCATGTCCAGCCAACATTTGTTGTAGTATTGCTTCGACAGCTATAGTCTTATGGTGGAGGTTCCCACGTATAACATAGTAAAATTTTCTCACACATTATAAAATTTTTTTGACTGAAAGCTCTAGCTTTAACTATATTACTAGAACTAAGAGCAGAATGAATAATGCCTAAAGAACTTTCATACACAGCTCATTTTGTACAAGTCTGCTTCTCTGTCTCTTTGGGTCCCATGGTTTAAAGTCTTCAGTGGAAAGGAATCCACAGGAATTAGACCACTGCTAAGAATCCTGCTGGACAGTTTCAGAGTTAGGTCTTCTTAACCACTAACCAACCTAAAAAAAAAATGGCCAGACATTGGGAGTCTTGTTTTAGCTCAGTGGTTTCTTAAAAGGCATCTGTGGACCCATCACATCAGAACTAATTTATAAAATCCAGATATTCCTCCCTCTGGGAAACTGTAAATGTCCCTCCACACAGTGACCACTCTACTTGGTCCTAGAGCCCCTTACTTCTCTGAAAAACCATGCTCATATAACACTGATCTGTTTTAACTTATGGACAGTTTATATTATAACTGTTCATGTTTCCCATTCTCATATGACTTCTAGAAGGTTCACAGCATAATTGTATAGGACTCTGGGGTTTCGAGTTTGTGCAAACACTCACTCACTTCTGGTTACAGCTCATTTTCCTGATCTGATATTTTCTTAATTTTCTCAAGATTAATTCACTTTTTTGGAAAAGATAGGTATAAGTGATTATATATATATGAATAATTAGTGTTGGTAACAGAAGGTTGAATCCCATATTAATTAGAATAGCAAAAAAAAAATTTTTTAAATACTTGCTGAAACAAAAATAGAAAGTTGGATGTCAAAAATCTTTTCCAGATTAAGTTAAACACTGCAGATTCAATATATTCACAATAGCCAAGGAAGAAAGGGATCTGATCTCATATAATAGTTGAGAAAGGTCTAAAAAGCACTGTAATTTTTTTTTTTTTTAATAAACAGAAAGATCTAAACGTTAAACAGAAACAAAGTGTTTGTAAATTGTTACCCTGAGTCATAATTTGATCACTTATCCTTCCTTATACCTGTTGCGTGGATGGGGAGTAATTTAGGGAGGAAGAGTGACTGGGCACTAAAAAGAAAGAAAGGTACACAGAAGGCATTAATGAGAGTTTTTCGAGAGACATTTAGAAGTGCTGTCATTTCCAAGAGCTCAATAAGATGAGTTATTGATGTGAAATGTGAATTTGGTTAAGCTCATTCACCGCGCCACACACCAGCCTTGAAGCAAAATTAGAAGTGATTATACATTTACGAAGGATTTCCAAGTACGGACTAAGTGGTTCACTTAAGAAAACTAAGAACAAGACAGTCAAAAGTTTACTGCATACACCCAGCAGCCCTTATTCCCACCTGATCAACCTCCTTTAAAGTATTAGATTCATCTTGAAGCCACTCCCCTTATAAACTCCTTTATCACACAGTGTCTAAAAACAGGATTTGTTTTAAATGGACTCCATGTGCATGGAAAGTAGGTAGGCCTACGTGTGGTAATTTTGGTTGTGAGGGGAGGGATGTGGGGAAACAAATAGGGAAAAAGTCAAGTAGGCCGAATATATAGCACACTTGTGCAGAGGCTTACAGCACTGTAGAAATAGGCCAGCTTGGAGGTTTTTATATAATTATAATTTGCTGTTAACTTTAGGAATATATTTTGATGAATTTACCTCAGGTCAGAATTTTTTTTTTTTTTTTTTTTTTTTTGGCGGTACGCAGGCCTTTCACTGTTGTGGCCTCTCCCGTTGTGGAGCACAGGCTCTGGACGCGCAAGCTCAGCGGCCATAGCTCACGGGCCCAGCCGCTCCGCAGCATGTGGGATCTTCCCGGACCAGGGCACGAACCCGTGTCCCCTGCATCTGCAGGCGGACTCTCAACCACTGCGCCACCAGGGAAGCCCCTCAGGTCAGATTTGATTAATTTCTATTTCTTTAAACAACAGAAGAGAATCATTAGCATTTATTCATGATTGTTTTAATATTTCAATTTAGTTTGATGTTCAAATATGTTAGATTGCAAATCAAATACTTTTGTTTTAAAGAATAGCAGAAGGACATTTTCAAACATCCTAGTAGAGTTCTAGACTTCTTCCATGATTTTCACTGGCTAAACTCAACAGCGATGAGAGGCTATTAGAACTGTTACTTGAGGAACTCATAATAATCCAAAATGTGGTTAATTTATGTCTTCTACTTCTACTTTTTATTCAGTTTTGATTTTTTTTAAATGTGATACTATACTGGTGTTATTTTTACTATCCCCTATCTCTACCAGGAAAGGAAAGAAATATTCAAATCATTTTTGTTTGAACTTTGCTAAACTGCTAAAGTTATTTGTGCGAGAGATGTTGGAATGCTGGCTAAGATAAAATGTAAGGGTTATTTATAGTTTCATTTGGCTCTTTTTATCACTCCTGCCATTAGCATGAATAACTGAAAGCTTTATCACAGTAACTTGACAGTATTTCTTATTCTACTTCTGGTACCACATGCCCATTTATGATCTGCAATGGGCTGAGTCATAAGTACTAAATTTTTTTTTTTTTTTTCTTCTTTGCGGTATGTGGGCTTCTCACTGTTGTGGCCTCTCCCGTTGCGGAGCACAGGCTCTGGACGCGCAGGCTCAGCGGCCATGGCTCACGGGCCCAGCCGCTCCACAGCATGTGGGATCTTCCCGGACCAGGGAACGAACCCGTGTCCCCTGCATTGGCAGGCGGACTCTCAATCACTGCGCCACCAGGGAAGCCCGTAAGTACTAAATTTTGCCACTTTGAGCAATAATCAACCTACCTGTTGCTCTTTGGTATCCCTATTTATGTACCACTTTTGAGAAATGCTAAGTGTTAAGAGATCCATAATAAAGCATCTATACTTTTATCTATCTTTTATAAGAATCAGTAGGTCCTATAAATAAAAGAAGACATTGAATTTACAAGGAGACCCAGAATCTCCTGGCTTTGTTTATCTTCATGGGTTTTTCACTAACCGGTGGTTTTGTACAATAGGACTTTCATGATAAGGCAAATCAGTTTAGAGATTTACTACTGGCAAGCTGAGACAGAATGGTTGGCAATAACCTAATTATGAACACTCTGTGCTTAGTTCCAACAATCCTGGTTGGAACATTCAAGACAACTTGATTGGTCTTTAAAGGGAGACAGTTGTTTTATCAAAGGTCCGATCTAGACAAGACCTTCCATCTCTTTCATTCTCTAATACATTCATGATTTTGTAGGTTTGAGACCACAGCTTTTACATTATGTATTCTCTCATGAGGGTTTCTGTAGCTCCTAGATTCAATAGGAACAATCAACATTGTGGTGGTTGAGCTGTGCTGTGACCAGCATATATACATTTTCTCTAGGAGATGAGGTTTCTTATATATCTTGTTTTTTTCCTTTTTAGTTTTATTTAGATATAATTGACATAGAATACCGCATGTAGGTTTAAGGTCTATAGCATAATAACGACTTACATATATTGTGAAATGACTACTACAATAAATTTAGTTAACATCCATCATTTCATATAAACACAAAATTTTTCTTTTTCCATGTGATGAGAAATTTTAGGATTTACTCTCTGCTTTCTCAATGGATTAACAATACTATTGTACTGAACTTGCCTTGTAGGGTCATTTTAGATGAGGGTTACTGTCATCCGGGAAGAAAGTAGAAATAAGGCTACTATGGGCTAACTAAAGGGAAAAGCCATCTCATTGCCAGGGACACACACTATATTCTTAGATAGTGTTCCTTAAGAATACTTCTTGTCCGTCATTTATATATGTCTTCTTTAAGCCAGTATAAGGAAAAAGACTGTCTCACTATGAGATGAAAGTTTGTTCTTGAATTAAAGAAGGGCAGTGTGTCAGCACCTTATCAGTTCTCTATTTAAGTTTGATTTCAAGTCCAAAAGGATATGGTCTCTCTGGATCTAAACTCCTGCTCCTTAAATGAGGTGTTAATTTTGATTGAAAAATCATTTTTTGGCCATTGAATAAATGCCTGTGAAAAATTGCCCTGTTTTAGTATTTAGTATTACGTGTTTTCTTCCTAACTTTGCTTTAGTGTTTTTTGTTTTTATTTTTTTTTTGGTTTACCAGTTTCTCATTACAGATTAGCGATAAGAGGAGAGAGAGAGAGACAGAGAGGAGAGAGAGAGAGACAGAGAGGAGAGAGAGGAGAGAGAGGAGGGGGGGAGAGAGAGAGAGGGAGGGGGAGAGAGGGGGGAGAGAGGGGGGAGGGAGAGAGAGAGAGAGAGAGAGAGAGAGAGAGAGAGAGAGAGAGAGGGAGAGAGAGAGAGAGAGAGAGAGGGACCATAGGTTTTTCTTCCCTAAACTATTTGTGCTTTCATAGTTTCTTTAACCATCAGGTCCTTATAATACTTTAGATGGGACCAAGCTTTCCATTCAGAGAAGTCACTTCTTTGATATTATCACAGCAATAATTCTTACTAGAAGCACAAAAGTACTAGTCATCCAAATGGAATGAAACAGAATCTGAGGTATAAGAGGCTAGTTGAGGTTCAAGCCACATGAGTGAAGAACTTTGTTTCTTCTTCAATTAGGCACATCTGATTTCCCTTCTGGTCATGACTGCTATAAATATACTTGATACAATATTTCTTTGTACTAAAATACAATAGATTATAATACATATTGAATATGAAATAAAATCAAAAACATAAATGAGGCATCTAGAAAAAATCTCACTTATGAAAAAAAATAAAGAGAAAGAGAGGTAGGTTAACATGCACATCAATATACTTGAACTTCACTTTTTGTTTTGGTTTCTAACTCTGAGGTCTTAGGGCATACATATCCACAAAGGAAACCTACATGAGGAAACAGACTGAAATGTAAGCAATTTGGATACAGAAAATCATCTGAACCAACAGAGTGAAAGTCTGGAAGGAGCAACTTACATTACAGCACTTCTGTCCTTGAGGATACTTAAGGAGTAAGAATTTACTAAACCTATTGCAGATGGCTCAACCATTGACCTGACATGAACAGGACTCTGGAAGAATTTCACAAATATCATGATTCTATAATCTTTCTACACATTACGTTTTGAAATTCTTTATTTATTTTTATTTATTTATTTATTTTTTGCAGTACGTGGGCCTCTCACTGTTGTGGCCTCTCCCGTTGCGGAGCACAGGCTCCAGATGCGCAGGCTCAGGGGCCATGGCTCATGGGCCCAGCTGCTCCGCAGCATGTGGGATCTTCCCGGACCGGGGCACAAACCCGCGTCCCCTGCATTGGCAGGCGGACTCTCAACCACTGCGCCACCAGGGAAGCCCTCTAGCACTTTAAAGTATTCAAGAGGCACTAAATAAATATCTGTGGACTAATTTCAATTTCTAGTGATGAAGAAAGGTAAAGACAGGCCAGAGAAGAGATATTCACACATAGGAAACGATCATTCCCTGAATAATCAGAGTTGAACAGATAATTTGTCTCAAGTTTATTAAGCTTAATTTTAGTATAATGCATTTTTGCTCTATTATTTCTGTGATACATGAGCACCTCAATTAGCCTAAACAATGAATGGCCATGTCTGTAGTTACTTAGAGACAGGCAAATGCCAAGTACTATTATCACTGTCAGACTTGTAGGCACTCATCATATGATTTTTGTCTCTGTTATGTTTTAATATTAAGTTTGGGAGGTTTTTTTAAATAAATAAATTCATTCATTCATTCATTATTTTATGGCTGCGTTGGGTCTTTGCTGCTTGCAGGCTTTCTCTAGTTGTGGTAAGTGGGGGCTACTCTTCGTTGTGGTGCCTGTGCTTCTCATTGCGGTGGCTTCTCTTGTTGCAGAGCATGGGCTCTAGGTGCGCAGGCTTCAGTAGTTGTGGCACGTGGGCTCAGTAGTTGTGGCTCGTGGGCTCTAGAGCACAGGCTCAGTAGTTGTGGCGCACGGGCTTAGCTGCTCCACGGCATGTGGGATCTTCCCGGACCAGGGCTCGAACCTGTGTCCCCTGCATTGGCAGGCGGATTCTTTTTTTTTTTTTTTTTTTGGCAGGCGGATTCTTAACCACTGTGCCACCATGGAAGTCCCTTGGGAGAGTTTTTGATATAACATGATGGTTCTCAACTGGGGGCAGTTTTAATTCCAGGGGATATTTGGCAATGTCTGGAGACAATTTTGGTTCTAGGGAGGTTTTGAAACTAGGGAGGTTCTGCTGGCATCTAGAGGGTAGAGGAACACTGCTAAACATCCTACAATGCACAAGGCAGCCCACACAACCAAGCATTATTCAGCCCCAAATGTAAGTAGTGCCAAAGTCGGAAGCCCTGGAGTCAGCTATGTCCATGTGTATACAAAACACTCTACATTTAAAGGGACAATTTTGACTTCCACTTAAAAAAAACTCTACTAGATGTAAATTGCAAGCTAAAAATAGGCTAATACTAGGTTGCAATATTTAAGTAAACCATGTTGCCACTAGATTAGGATAGAATTAGAATAAAGACACAAAGCTACTTTACTGAATAATTTTCCCCAGCAGGTGCCACCTGAAATAGAAGTGATTATGAAAAATTTCTGAAGCAAGACTTATAAGAATATCCTACTGATGCTAGAATGACAGCCTTTTTCCAGGCATACTTGAGAATATCAGGTCCTGGCTCTACCACTGATTGGCTTGGAGACCTTGGATAAGTTATTTAACTCTCTATTCTTCCATTATCTCACTACAGATCTTATTTAATAGGTTTTGATAATTAGGTAATGCATGTGGCCAGACAAAAAAATATATAGGTTAAAAATAGTTCTTGAGGAAATTCTTTTTTCTTTTTAAAAGAAAAAATACTTTGATAGGCAGTTTTAAGGAGGGAGAGGCAGGGTCCAAGGTCTTGGTTCATAACATTTAGGAGTGGGAAGGAGGAGAGTGATAAATGAGCAGGGGCAAGGAAAAGAAAAAGACGAGCAACAAGCTGGAGATTTCAGCGAAATGGTCCTGCTGGAAAGCCTCATGTTGAGGAGGCTAGAAGACTTTTAGTAGGAGGGATCTCTAATGTACAATATTCAGTTAGTTGTTGCCAGAATTCATGTCCTACATTTCTCTCCAAATTAATCTGCTTCACACGAATTTCCTGTGTGAAGGGCTTGGAGGAAGATAAAAGCTTGAGGAAAGATCTATTGCTTGGATACATCAATAAACAGAGAGGCAAGGAAATGAAGAATGAGCGATAATGCGAAGTTGGAAAGCAGGAAATCCTGGAGTAACTATGTAAATTACGTAATTATAAAAAACTAAGGACTCGGGAATTGGCAGATATTTTAGGGGAGGACACCAGTCTTTTCACAGGATGTCAAATGGGTGCTTAATCCAATTTCACCTAAGACTAGAAAGGTTAGAAAAGAATCCACTGTGAACAAGATGTTATTGCTTCAATCAGAGATTACGTCTTCTTTATCCAAGTTCGCTTAACACCTTTGTAATGGCTCTTATGAGGCAGAAGAAGGAAGAGTTTTGAAATCAGAAGTTCTAAGCTAATATTCTGGTTTCACTGCTCTTGAAATGTCAGACATTTAGGCACTCAGTTTCTCCATCAGTGCGATGGGAATAATAGCTACCTGCTTCACAGGATTAGTACATGAAACCTATGTGAAAGAGTTTGGTGTGTGATGAAGCTTTCTACACATGTTAGTATACACTAAACTAACTGAAGGGCCAATCATGTAATCCTGCAGTGTCTGGTTGTAAATAGGAGGAGATTAGTAAATTCTCATGAGTGAATACATGGGAATGTTAGTGAAAAGGACCCGCTGCTGTGATCACACTTGTGGGAAAGCTTGAAGATTTCATTTAAATTATATTGCCTATGTAGTCCAGAAGGAGAAAAAAACGTACAGTTGACCCTTGAGCAACTCGGGTTTGAAATGCATGGGTCCACTTAGATGCCGATATTTTTTAATAGTAAATACTACAGTACTATTGAAACTGAGCAGGACCCTGTGGGGCTCCTGGGCATGGAAGCCTTTCCATGTCCCCCATTCCTTGTTTGTAGGGAACAGACTCCAGCCTCCATAACCTTCCCTGAGTCCAAAAGGGAGATTCAAACAGTTGCTAATAAGGGAAAGCAGTGGATGCAGAGACAAGGGAAGAGCAGCCAAGAAACAACAGTGCAGCCTTGGGGCAGGTCCTGGTTCCACCTCAAGCGATACACGTAACAATATCTCTGAGCTCTTTACAGAACTAAACCCCCCAACAAATGGAGTTACATTCTTCATTCCAGAGAAGACCACCTGAGGCAGATTCAAGGAACCAGAGAAGCTCATCTAGAGATTACCTGAGACCAGATTAAAGGAGTGCAGGCTCTACACACACCCTGATCAGCAACCCCGTCCTTGAACCATTGCTATAAAGCTCCTTAAGAAATCCTCTTAAAGAAACTAATTCACACAAAAATTATTATTCCTAATGACTTAGCACTGTCCATGAATAATTTGTCCCTATCTACAAATGTCCTAAATAATTTATGTTCTGAATTCAAGTACCCCTAAATGATATTAGTGCCCATATTTCAGTTTTCCTAGATTTTAGTTCATCCATTGACTCACATGAAGAACAGACAAGGAGTTTTCATTTGAGCAACTAGTTTCCTTTCCTTTTATAAACTCTCTCCCACACACCCATACCCCAGAGAAGTAAATAAAAGGAATTTGCACTCTGCCTCAAGACAGGGTAATGATTACCAACAGATCCAAAGGAAAAGTTGTTGTGTTTTATGTTGTGAAGATTCTGAAATAGTTTGTTAACTGATGCTGTACTACTGGCCAATAGACAGTTTTTACATAAACATTGGGATATAAGAATATACCCAAATAATATTATAAGAAAACTCTGGTACCTAACCTATTAGGACTCAGAATACAAATATAATATAGAAGACTTTTGGCACAGTATGATTTTAAATTATGCTTGAACACTAAGAAAACACTCTGCCTTGTATATCACTGCAACTTCACAGGGAAAAATAATGTTAAAGTTCACTAGCCCTGGGCCTTTATTTTTAATGCTCGCCTAACAAGCTTTGAAGTCCATGGTCTCTATTGGGAAAGTATAAAGTCATGAAAGATGGCATGGGGCCTGTTGACATCTCCAAGATTATAAAGTAAGAATAAAATTAAAGCTTTTCAGTGAGACCAAGACAAAGAGCTTACATAAGTTCTTCACATGTCCCACATATTTTATTCATTACAAAGCACAGCAAAAATCAGAAGACTTTTCCTGTGCTAATACCACCCTGTAGAAATGAGAAAACACTGAAGGCATAGGGCTATTTAACCCCTTCTTGGGCAGTATGCAAGTTTGACCGGAACTGAAATTTAGTTGCTACAACAAGCAGGCTTTTGATTAGTGGAAAGCTTAAACAAGTCTTGGGAAATATTTTCCCAAATAAAAATCAATGTATTATTGCTATTTACATTAGAGAAGGTAGTTTAAAATCCACTAATAAGGATTTCTATTTTCCAAAAACAAAGTCTTTGGTATATATCAGCCAGAGATATATGTTTTTAATACACGAAGAAGATAATGGCATAGAGACAGATCTGAGTTGTTTTTGTTGTTGTTCACTTGCTATGAAAAAGTATTACAAGCTGGCACTCAATAAATCTATTTGATAAATGAATAAGGATCAGCTTTTCCAGCTCTATAGGTAGAAAATGCAGTCAACAGTCCTAAGAATGAACTTGGTTGAATTTCGGAAGAAAGTAATACTCTCTCTTTTATGTGGGTTACCATAACAGTATCAAAACGAATTAAAAGCAGGGACAGATGAAACCCCCCAGAGATAATCCATACTAGTAGTGAGATACATTCCGAGGCACAGACCACAGAACAAAAATCTCTACTGGAAGGGAAAACGTAAATGTCAACTTGTTGAAAGATCCCATGCTTTCCATAGGCAAGAAACATTTTCTAGTCCCTCTCTGTGCCCAGGATAAATATGTGATACCCTCAAAGACATTAGATCCTGAGCTGAACAATGATTACCTATCCAAATTCACAAGGAGCCAGCTATAATCTTAAGTTTTGTGGTTATGTGCCAGAAGAGAAATGGAGCTATGGACTGAGTTATAACTTCGTTAGACAAAAGTTCAAGCCTTATGTATGATATCTATTTACGGGGTAGACAGGATATGAATGTTTTATTAGAGAAGGTATAGGTAAAGAAAGAAAAAGTTGGAGAAAAGTTGCAGACAGAGAAAAATGGAAATGATGGATCAGTCAATTGTGAAATAAAAGGAGAGAGATAAGGTTAAGAAAATAGGATGCAGAATAGCAAAGAGTTAACTTATCAAAAATAACAAATAACAGTTCAGTATTTGATTACCTGGAGTTTTGTGTTGGCCATTAGGAGAACTCTTTTTGTATATCTCCTGAGAACTGATCAGAACTGAACCTACAGGGATTCTAGGTCTTACCGATAGTTCTTCATGGAATTCCTTATGTGCAGATCCCAAATGGCTTAGTTCTATTGGTCAATGAATATTCATAGTCATTGAGAGAGTGACAGGAGTGGGGTGGGAGTGATAGTTACTATCAGGTGCCCAGTTCCTTATCTGCTCTCTAAATCCTAAAGCTGTATTCTCGTTTGGCTTCAAGACCTTCCCTGAACTAATGTGAGGCTATTTATAGTCTTTATTTGACCTAAATGTACACTTATACATTTTGCTGCAGAAATGTGAATGTGTTTGATTATAGGTGCTGCCCCCTCCCCAACTGGGAGTCCTATATAATATATACTACATGTACAATATTACTTTTCTAAAGTATGAAAAAGTATGAATTCTGAAACATCTGGCCCTAAGGATTCTGACAAAGGGCTTGCAGACAGGTAGTACTTTACTCTGGACAAAGCTTCTCCCTTTATTGTGAGTGGGTCCTTGTGTAACAGTCACATAGGGAAAAAGTTTGCATTTCAAATGAAAAACTACTGCTGACAGCAGGTGTGTTAGGAATGCACATACATAGAAATGTATTTCTTATTCTCTTTGATTTTACGATAAGATTGTCAAGATGGACCTAAGAAAATGCCTGTGGTGAAGGGGTCATCCTTTCCAAAGTGTAAGGCCCAAATGGAGAAAATATGTCAAGCCAAAACTCAATAAAAGAGCAAACCCTGGAATGAAGATCAAATCTAATGGATGAGGACAGTTGTTTTCTTTTAAAATTCAAGGTGGCAAATTTCCTATACATAATTTGATTCATGGGAAAGATGTAAACTTACATTCTTAAACCTTATGACAGTTTGTAGAAATCTTAAAGTGTTTTGTGGAAACTAATGCACTTTAGAAGTTGGAAAAAAGAGTTATGAAATTATTCCAGAAATATTTGGAACAGAAGATAATAAAAGTCCATGTAGAGAGAGATAGCCAAGACCTAAGTAGTAAAGAAAGAGACCAAGAATTCCTAGGTGAGGAAAGCCAGAGTAATGAAGAAGCAATTTTATTCCGAGCTTCCTAAGAATGAGGGAAATTAAATGTTACTTCTCTCTCATTTTCTATATGTAGGAACAGGAGGAACACTTGTGGGAAAAAAAAAAATACTGGCTTTGGGTGGTAAGAAAAGAAAAAAAAATCAGCATGAGCATCATTGCACAGCAAACCGGCACCTTCTATAGCAGATTTACCAGACAGAACTATTAAACATATGAATATTCTGTTATGAATTACTAAATATTCACTTTTATTGAACTACTTAAATGAGAAAAAATTGCAGACTGCTACTCAGTTGTAAGAAAACCCAGGACACAAATCAATGAACATTTACCATTGGACTCTACTTCTTAAGGGCAGGGGCAATCTTTTCAAATGTATATCCTAATTTCAAGTGTCCAGCACAAAAATGATAGATAAGCATTTGCTGAATGTTTGGGCAGGGTTTCAGGGTTAATGTGAAGAGTTTTTCTTTAGCGAGATGAGCAATTTTTTTTTTTTCAAGTGAGTGTTTTAGTGTTGAAGAAGAGCTACAATTCTATTTTTAACTGTCTTATTCAGTTAGCATGGCAGACAGTTGTAGACAGTGGAGAATTATGTGTCCAGTCACACAAAGCATTTTAAGACCTAAAAGTCTTCCCCTAACGTAGTGCTATAAAATGTCCTTTTGCTAAAAATACTGGAATCGAGTAATTATCTACTTTTGAATTTTAATGAATAGGCCATCTGTTCATTCAAACTGAAAAAATGAAATTTTTCTACAAATTAACTGCTGGATGAGATGTCTCCTGTGACTATAAATCTGCTGCACTGTTTTTTGTTAGGTTTAACCTAAAGGTGACACATAACATATTATAGCAAGTTTTATAAACCAGAGTATGTGAAAACCAAGTTTTTCCTGATCATATAATCATCACAGTTACCTGCTCCTTTGACAGGCTGTATTTATAATTATCAATGGCTAACTTTTATAATTTCCACAAACACACTATTAAAATGAATCACTAGGAAGAAAAATATGTCCATTTTCATCTGTGATGATTATGACAAAGTTTGAATCGCAAACATTCTGATTCATGGATTATCCCCATAATGATGAACAAAAATTGTTTTCAATCTCCTTTTCCTCTTTTCCAAGAACATTGTGTTTTCTTTGTGCTGTGCTCTCCAATATGGTAGCCATTTGCCACCTGGGCAATTTAAATATAAGTAAAAATAAATAAAATTTAAATGTTATTTCCTCAGTTGCACTAGCTACATATCAAATGCTACATGTTGTGACCACCTTGAACAGTGCAGAATATTTCCGTCCTTTCAGAAGTTTCTAGTGGACATCACTGCAACATCCTTCTTGCTCTGTTAAAAACAATACAACAGGTCCAAAAGGGAGTTGCTTATGCTAAGCCTTGTGTCACCAAACTGAGACTTAACTTACAGTTTCAGCTCTCACCGACATGGAATCTTAACCAGCCAGCCAAGAATCACCTGATCCGCTCGAGTTAGGTGATCTGCCTGATAGACCCCTGCTATTCCCTACTGAACAGTAACCTTGCAATAACCAACCTGCTTTTTTTGCCTAGTATAACTTCTTTGCTCCAGCTTCTGTCTGGCCATAAAAGTCTTTCATTTTGTACAACTCCTCGGATCTCCTTTCTATCTGCTAGATGGGATGCTGCCCGATACGAATCAATTTTTGCTCAAGTAAACTCTTAAAATTTTTAATATGCCTCAGTTTATCTTTGAGGATCTCTTACCATCATCCCTCTAAAGGATCATTCCTTCTTTCAGCAGTGAAGACCAACTTTCCACTTAAACTCTCAGCCAGGTCAATTTCTTTTTCAAACCATTCCCAAGACACGCTGCCCCCATCCCCCAACTTAGTTCCTTAAAATATGGCATCATTCTGCAACTAGCTGATTTATCTGTCATCTCTTTTAGTTGTTTAAGTCTTTAGGAAGAAAAAAGACAAGTTGCGTATAGTTGTGTGAAACGAAAACGAAATCGGTGGCACTTAATAAATAACGCGTAACAGCGCCATGGCGTTGGCAGAAAATATATTTCAATCACAGCAGCTACAGCTTTTAGTCTTATTAAAATTGAAAATAATATTACAATCCGAAATTACATCTAAGTTATTGAATTCGTATGCTTGATATTACAGTTACAGAAAATATTCAAGATGCTGCCTTTTAGAAATGAGCTTCCTTTGCCTAATGACCCACAGATAAAGGCAGGTTCCTTACATACTATGACTGAATTGAACCAGGATTGAACAATCTCATTTGAACTTATTTAGTAGCAGTTTGAAATGTGTATACCCCTAGCCATGTGGGAATTCACCTACAAGACGGAACTGGTTACTTAACACATCACTCAATTATTTTCTCCAAGTCTGATCTTTGCCTTTGGTTGTGCCTCCCATTTCACTCTATTCCCCCTGCTTCCAACACACATAAACGCCCAAGTCTGCCTAAGTCAAGATGATAAGGTTTAATTTTTTGTCCTTGGCTTTTCTTTCCAGAGCACTCCATGCTAAGTCCCTCACTATTTCCCACACCTCACTCATTTCAAGGAAACTTCTCATATTAGGTTTCTAGTTGACACAATAAGCAACTGGTATAACTATTAAAATCCCCTCCCATTTCCATCATCATGTACTTCTTCCTGAACTCCTTTTCTCCTCCTCTTGTCATGATTCTTTATATACGAAAGTATCCATTCCACCCCCCCCACCAAGGAAACTGTGTCTTTTCTTAATAGGTTTTTTTCTAGCAGTTAATGAGCACACAAAGTCTGTTTCAGATCAAGTTGGAGTCACTTCTTTGCAAGAGGTGGATATAGTTTTATTAATTTATAAAAGATGGATTGCTTTATTGTTGCTTTGACTAGACTTTGAAATATATAATAGTTGCTAAGTGTTCTTCTGTAGGTACACTACATATAAATGTTTAAGTACTGAAGCCTATTTCCCAATTTGATCCAGGTCAGGATCTCTAGAGGATGGGGTACTGACTTTTGCAGTTCTTAACACTCCCTAGATTATTGTCATGTGCTGACAGGCTTGGGCTTCAGGACCACTGCAACCCATACAATATGTGATAAAAGAAAGTAACACCATAAATGAGCCAACAAAGCCCACCTTTGGTGGGTGGGGGTGGAGACAGAAGGGAGGGCTTCTATTTTGAAGGAAAAAAACAAGTTAACATCGTGGAAACTATATGTATCAGAGGACCACAACAGAGTCGTGGGAGCTCTTAGAGTTGGTACGTTTTCCCTAGAGAAGAAGGCAACAGGAAAAATTCACAGACAATAAAAATTTAAATTTATGGAATTTTTAGCAAATGTCTTTGGTGAATAATGTTCTTTTAAAAAATAAAGACATTGAGTCAGGGATTGGCAAACATTTTTTCTGTAAAGGACCAGACTGTAAATATTTTAGGCTTTTCAGGGCTTATGGTCCCATTGCAGCTACTGAACGATGGCCACTGTAGCATGAAAGCAGCCATAGATGGCATGTAAATATATGAGCATGGCTGTGTCCTAATAAAACTTTATTTACAAAAAAAGCCAGAGGGTCGGATTTGATCTTCTGATTGTCCTCTGCCAACTCCATCATTAAAGGATGTGGTAGGACATTTCTTTAAAACTATTTTGATGGATCGTATTTTCCAAAGATCCCCTAACAATATCTCCATCTCACAAGCTCTTCTAAAATGTACCCTTACCATTTCCCCTATCAAGAGGTGGTTTCTATTGTGCAACCTTTTAAAATCTGGTCAGGCCCTGTAACTGCTTTGACCAATAGAATATGATGGAGATAATGCTGGTCTGGCACCTTCTACTTCCCATCTCTTGGAATGCCCCCCAGGCAGCCCAGCCGCCATGCTGCGAGATACTCAAGCTGCACAGAGGGCCGAAGTGTAGGCACTTTATTTGAACTCCAGCCTACGGTCAGCACTGATTGCCAATCATATGACTGAATTAGCTTAAATATTCAGCCTGGCCAAGTATCCAGATAGCAGCTGGGGACAGAGGTATCTGACTACAATCACATGAGGGATTCCCCACAAGAAACACCTACTGAGCCCAGGTCACCCACAGAATGATGAGAAATTGTTTTAAACCACTAAATGGTTTGGCATTCTACAATATAAGTAGAACAACTTTTTTGTCATTGTTCAGGGACTGACGCTGCTTTTTCTGCTAATGTAAATGCTTTCAGTTGGATAGAAGTATATTAATACACAAAGGCAGACACTTTTTCATTCCGGCCAATTAATGTATTTCTTCTAAAATTCATGGATAAGCCTCACCTATTTTAAGCCACATGTCTAGGTCACCTATAAGTACAATGGCTGTATTCAGTAAATCCATTTAAGAAGTATCCTAAGATTAAAAGTTCTTCTCTACTCATGTTAATCATCATAGATAAATTTAGTCATATGTATTGTGGAGGGAAAGAGATGTCCTGAAGAACTGTCTATGTTGTAGCTGTTTAGCTGTTACAAATAAGGAAGAGGGGTGGGGTGGAGTCATTACATATTACTGTAGCGCTGTGATTCTGAGAAAGAATTGCTATCAGAAATCGGCTATGTGATCAAATTTGGTTAACCATAACTCATTTTTCTTTAAAACAATCAGGGCCAATTCTTAAAAAAAAATTTAACTTAGTACTAAAAATATGCAGTGTTTCAGAACTGACACAGCACATTTTAAGGGTTGTTTCAAAACCTGAAACTTCCAGCACAAGGCTTAATTTAGAGTGGATTCTCACATTTTGAATGGTTGATTAGCTCACTGTCCATTCACACAATAATCATAATATTGAACAAGTAAATTTGAGTATATTAATATAAGACTTGGAAAAAATAATGAAAAGGGTACTTCAAGTTTTACTCAAGAATTCAAGTTTTAACTAAGAGTAACTCTGGATAACTTCAACTGGGAAGATTATTAAAGTGAGAAAACTGAATTCTAATGTCCTTCTATGAATTCAGTAGAGAGGCAGATGCTGAAATCTGAAAGAAATAGCCTAGAGGCAAGAATCAGGATTCTGAATAATAAAGCTAAAAAGTAGAGAATACAGGAGACAAAATTATAAACCTTGGATTAAAAGGGATGAGAATAGGAAAATAGGACTCAGGAGAGCCATTTCCTTAGAGGCATCAAATATTAGAGTTGAAATATACATTCAAGGTCATAACATCCAACCCTTTATTTTACAAATCAGAAAAACTAGGTCCCAGGAATCTCAACAATGTGGTAAAAGGAAAAGAAAACAAAATTTCTGCTACAGCAGAATCAGAACTAAAACTCCATTCTCCTGTCTAGACTTCTTTTGGGGTTCCTGCCACTCCAGCGGTGCTGTTTTAAAAGGATGAAGACCAATTCATGGAAGGGCAGAGCCATTCCTAGTCACCTCTCCATTGCAGAGTAAGTACATACCTTATCACTAGAGCAGCCAGTGCAGAATCAGACAAACACACTGGGTTTTATGCTAGGTAAATAATATCAATAGAATTTTGACACAACTATCATATAAAAAGTACAAGTAAAAATAAAGTTATACATTTTTGAAGAGAAAGGAAACTGACAAATAAAAGTCTCAGATAAGCCAATTATGATATTCACTTATTTCATACTTTACTTTCTCATTCACAAATTCACAATACATCAGGGAGAGCAAGAGCTAAACTGACTAAATACAAAATTGAGATGGTCTAGATAGGAATAGAAGGCTAGCTCTTAGGCCTTCAGTGTTTAGTTGCTACTTTTTCCCAATAGACTGCCCGCTATAGTCACCATCCACAGCAGTACAGAACACAAAAATGAGATAGCTCTTGCAGAGGCTGAGAGTTAGAAAGGATCCAGGGACTTAAGGAGCTAGTTACCAAGAAGAATTTTCTCTGGGAACCAGTGTTGCTTTGCAGTGGTCTCACATTCCTCTCTCTTAAACTCTAAATAATTTTAATATATCAAGTCCATATTTATTATACCCATTCTTTTCCTAACTTTATAGGCTTTAATCATATCCTTCTTCCAGTTCCATTTACTTGAGATAGACCTAAGAAAATCATTTCTCTGCAATTTTCACCTTCTTGACTCTTTTCCTTGCCCTTTTGTAACTTCCTTAGGTGTTCTTTACCTTTCCCAGAAAAGTGTCTTTAGAAAGATGCTATAAGTAGAGAAATGCTATAGCATTTTACCAGAGTGGAAGCATTAGATCCACAGATACAATGATTTGACCTTTTGGCTTAGAGCAACCCTTTAGGTCAATGTTATTACGACTTAATTTACAATGATCACAAACTCTAGCTCCAGTATTGAAATCAGCTGCTGTGTATATATAATAATTGAGTGTGGATAAATCTTCCTTGAAATGCCTTGCTTTATGCATGCTAATATTGAAGCAGTTCGGATACAGTATCCTTTCATGCAGTTTCTTGAGATTGCCCTTTATTTTCCCCCTAACCTTAAATATTCCCAAGACAGAAGAATTGTGATATTTGCTTTACATTCTGTCATCTGAAAAAAATACTCAAGTGTTTAAAAAAAATCTTGAAGATATCATCACCTATATTTTACCCTGAGAAATACATATTTTGTATGGAATTTTACTTACAAAAATCAAGCTATGCTAATACTATGTGGAGTAAGATGCAGCATGAAAGACTGAATGGAACATCATACTTGGTGTCAAAATAACTTTTATATTTTTTCCTGGCTGAGTAAGCAAGAAGATGACTGTACAAGTTCTCTTTCACTCTCCATGTCCTCAGCATTCATCTGCAAAGTGATCCTGGATAGTTTCAAACTCAGTCCAGCTCTATGATTACATGATTCTTAAATGTTTACTTAAATAGAAAACAAAATGGCTTATAGAAGTTAAAGGTACTTTTCAGTATTTTATTTTTAAAGATACAGACTTAAAGAATTCTCCAAGTTCAACAAAAGCCTTACTATAAAAATTTCTGGGGGGCTTCCCTGGTGGCGCAGTGGTTGGGAGTCCGCCTGCCGATGCAGGGGACGCAGGTTCGTGCCCCGGTCCGGGAGGATCCCACATGCTGCGGAGCGGCTGGGCCCGTGAGCCATGGCCACTGAGCCTGCACGTCCGGAGCCTGTGCTCCGCAACGGGAGAGGCCGCAACAGTGAGAGGCCCGCACACCGCAAAAAAAAAAAAAAAAAAAAAAAAAAAATTTCTGGGACCTAAACTAGCATTTTTTTCATCTTAGAGACCTGCTTCCCACTATTCAACCTGAGTCTCTTTATGTGCCACTTGCAGATAAACACAAGTGTTTCTTAGAGCCCATTGGTCCAGAATGGCTACTGGATTCTTCATATTACAGCTTGGAAATCGAATGTCCTGCCCTTGAGAGTCTCAAAGAAGCTGCTAGTGGATATTTACATCTGTATGGCTAAATTTTAGACTGTGCTTTGCTGTGGAAGATTTACATGTCTAGAATATTAATAAAGCTACTTCTTGACTGTATCTAGAGACAAAAGGTAAAAGCTTTACCTTTTAAGTAGAACACCAAGCTGGGGTCTGTATGTGGGACAGAAGTTCTCCAGTTTGGAGTAAAGAACTGTGATGATAAAATGACACCATCACCAAGGCAGAGGTGGAGATGCTAGAGGTGGGAGAGGAACTAAGACTCGTGCTGTATTGGTCTAGAAGTGGTAAGAAGTAATGGTTGGAATTTAGAGAGGCAGATTTTAAGAGACAGAAGTACTTCTTAACATCTTTTTAATCTCATTCTCTCTGAATACAATTAAAGCACACAAACTAGGAATAATTACCCAAATCTGATGAAGAGATTGAGGCATAGTGTAGCCACAGCTATCACATGACTATATACTTACAGGCCATGGGTATCAGTGCAAGAACCGTTATCCTCATCTCCCAGCTCCTAGCATATGGCCCTACTACGCCAAGAGGTAAAAGAAGTTTTGTGAGGGGAGCAAAACCTTCTCTGAAATTACATATCTGACTGCAAACGCTGATTTCCATATCTAATATGTTTCAGAATTCAGATCTGAAGCTGCCAATTGGAGTGGTTTCTCATTTCTGAGGACAAAAATCCCAATTAGTTGCTGGCTCCAGGTGGTTTTTAGCTTTTTTGATTAATCAGATTTCCCCTTTACTGAAATCTGTATATTTCCCTAGAGAAAAAAATCAAGTCCCCTATTTAATCTGTGAAACTGTTCATTTATAATTACAGTGTGAAGTTGCACATGTACAATAAATCTGGCAATTGTAACAATGTAAGCCTTCAGAATTCCAAATGCAAGGCAGGTGCAAGGCAGCTATCGAAGGGCACAGCCTTCATTAGCCAGATTGAATGCGATAAGGAATAAATATTAGCTATAAAGATAAATATCACCCCAACACCATCTCAGCCAGGTGATCAAGGTCTACATCATCAGTGGTGAGCCATGCTTATATGAGTCCTTGATATGATGAAAATGATACTTTATTTCTGTGGTCTTCCTTCAAAAAAGGTAACCCTCGTCTAACGATGAGAAAAGCAGACAAATACCAACTGAGGAACATTCAAGAAAATATCTGATCATTACTGTGAAGCTCATTAAAAACAAAAAAAGCCTGAGAAACTGTCACAGGCAAGAGGAGCCTAAGGTGACACGAGTGCTAAATGTAAACTGTTACCTTCAATGGGGTCCTGAAACAGAAAAGGAGCATTAGGTAAAAACTAACGAAATAGGAATACAGAACGCTCTCTAGTTACTGAAAATGTATCAATACTGGTTTGTTCATTGTAGCAAATTACTATATTAATGTGAGATATGTATAATGGGGAAACTGGGTGCAGGGTACATGGGAACTCTCTGAGATCGTTAAACTTTTTTGTAAAGTGAAAACTCATCTTAAAGTTAATTTTAAAAAACAGTGTGACTTGCAACCAGTGCTTTGCAAAGATTAATGGTCATACTAATCACCTGAGGATCTTGTTAAATGAAGACTCTGATTATGGTAGGTTTAGGGCAGAGCCCGGGAGCCTGTATTTCTAATAAGCCCCAGGTAAGGTCAATGCTCCTCCAAGCACCAATTTAAGTAGCAAGGTTCTTAATTAGTGCAGGGCTTCCCAGTTTCTGTATGATTAACATTTTGGCTGGATAATTCTCTGTTGTGGGGACTATTCTCTACATCACAGACTATTTAGCAGCATCTCTGCTCTCTATCCACTAGATGACAATAGTCTCCCTTTCTCCCAGTTATAACAACCAAAACATGTCACCAGGCACTGCTAAATGTTTCCTGTGGGGAAGAGAGTCACCTCCATTTGGGAGCCACTAATTTAGAGCATTCATTAAAATGTGTGACTTTTTAGGGGGCTACTTAGAGGGGAAAATTCTTTATAGTAGTTGGATGCTTAGTATGTTCCAGGCTTCCAGAAAATATAACTACAATTATTTTATTAAGTTGAGTTGCTAGGAATCATCAACTCACTATCACTGTAAAACATGATTTAAAAAAAATGGTTCTGAAGAACCTAAGGGCAGGACAGGAATAAAGATGCAGACGTAGAAAATGGACTTGAGGTCACGGGGAGGGGGAAGGGTAAGCTGGGACAAAGTGAGAGATTGGCATGGACATATATACACTACCAAATGTAAAACAGATAGCTAGTGGGAAGCAGCCACATAGCACAGGGAGATCAGCTCGGTGCTTTGTGACCACCTACAGGGGTGGGATGGGGAGGGTGGGAGGGAGACGCAAGAGGGAGGAGATACGGTGATATGTGTATACGTATAGCTGATTCTCTTTGTTATAAAGTAGAAACTAACACACCATTGTAAAGCAATTATACTCCAATAAAGATGTTAAAAAATAAAATGTATGGTTTCTGTCTTCCAGGAATTTACCATTAAGCAAAAGTTGTGTGATATAAGTCAACACAGGAAGATAGAGAGCTATAAAAATATCAGCCAGTGAAGTAAGCATTTATAATCAAAGGTGAATGTAAGACTGGATGCCACAAATATATTTGTATAGCACTGGACACTTTATAGAATGTCTGTACATCTGTCATTATCTCATTTGAGCCTGCTAAGTACCCTTGGGAAAATACATTATCCTAGATCAGGAAACGGGCTCACAGCAGTTTCTTGTTCAGTATCAATGGAAATTTAAAGTAGAACAAAGGTCAGATCCAAGTATTCCAAATTCTAAGCCTCCACAATACCATTAATGCATCTCATAGGAAAAATTCTCCTAGTTAGGCTTTGAGCGGAAAGCTAAGACCTTAACGAGACAGTAGAAGGGACAGAATTCTGGCGGTCAGCTTGGCTAATAAAGATACCAGAAGACAGAACGTGAATAACACAGCAACTGATAGGCAGGGAGAGAGAGAGATGAAAGACAGTTATGGTACAACGTCAAGAGCACAGACCTGCAGTAACGAGGCTTACCTTCTAATTCCATTTCTGGTAACTCTGATTCAGGCAACCTCTGGCAAATCAGTTCACTATTCTGAACACTACATTCTTTACTCTTGTAATGCGGATAAGAGAATTTAGCCTACAAGTCTCTAGTGATGATTGGATGGCTTATGCATAGGCAAGTTACGTGTGCAGGCAAGGAAGTTTGCACGTTACTTAATCCACCTAAGCACGGTCTCAAGTTGAGACTCTACCGAGCCATACTAAACATGTCTGTTGGTTCTGAGGCGCACACCCAGAACGTGACAGTGGTATCAGATCTAACTACGAAGAATGATTTGAGATTAACGTGCCCTCAGTTCCCCTGTTCCTTCTAAGAATTCATTAGGAGCCATTTTTTTTCAGCGTGACCAGCAAAGTTAGTCAACTTGAAACGTCTTGGTTAAGATCAATGGACGCTAGTCACACCCTCTCCCAAGGCACCTCAGGAAGAAAAAGGGATCGATGAGCTTCAGTTAATTTTGTTCATCCAGCACTTATCTTTTGAAACTTGCTGATCTGGCAAGGGACTGCAGCATTAGTAGGAAGAAAACAGAATACAAAAGTTCAAGTGGGGGAATTGTACAGACGGTTCTTATATACTTTAAACACAGATGCACATGCAACCCCCAAACACAAAATCCTTCCTTTTGCTCTTATGCTGTCACTTCAAAGATCGGACATTGATCAACGGCAGTGGTAGCTAATAATTACTTTGCAGCTGAGCATATATCATGGACTGGGGTAGAAAACAACTTACAGACCCTCTCAATCTTCCAAACACCCTGCAAAGGAGTTAGTGTCTTTGTTTTACAGATGACCGACGACTAGAGAGGTAAAGGACTCATTAGAGGTCACAGCAAGCAAACCGGTTTAAACCTTATTACATTTTAGCACCTCTTCAGTTTCCTCCAGGAGCCAGTCATCACATTTAAAGGTTCTCTCCGTACTATTAACCAGGATCCTAAGAAGAACAACTTTAGAAAGTAGCTTAGGAACATCAATGGCATCTGCACAACATACCTGGGACCAAGAAGAGAGACAGCAAACGCAGGCACCCAAATGAGGCAGGAGAGCCGCCTTTATACTGCTCAACACTCAATCCACAAAAGCACAGATGACACAATAGTGTAATCACCTGTTGGCTCTTCGGGACTTCCCAGCATACCTCACGCTCCTTGAGTTTAAGCTGCTCAGTTACACCATCCCCACCCCCCAGCACAGTTGCTGATACGGTAAGTCATGGCAGACACATAAAGAACAGAGCAAGCATAAACACGATTTCCAGTGAACTCTGAACCAAGAAGCGGAGAAAGTCCAAACAAGAGAGACCGAGTATACTAAACAAAAAGAACATAAATGCACATAACCTCAATGGGATAAGACTGGGGAAGAACACAGCGAGAGCCAGGACGATACCATCCTCAGTGCTTTGCCTTTTCCTATTACAGTCAGTGAAGCACTGGAATGAACAGGTGTTACTCATTCTACTCTATGAGATATTACTCATTCTTATAGGCCAAGGGTCCCCACCTGGACTCAGGCCCTATGGAGGCTCAGGGAATGCAAATGAGGGCCAATATTTTCCTTAAAGCCAGGAAACGCTACTAATAGAGATCTGTCAACTGTAAAACACATACACACACGTAATGCCATCACAAATCAAAAATGTTTATAGATTTCTCATGTCAAAGCGACCAACGAGTGTGCAATTAAATAGAAGTTGGGCTATACACAGTGCATTTCCTACCAACCTCCTCCAGGGCCATTGCAACGAAAACACCTACAATTCCTGCCTTTTAAAAATACAATGATAGTCCAAATCATCCAGACACCTAACTGGGGAAAAAAGAGAAGCCGTTTTTTAAAACCGTGATTAAAATGTTCTTCCCTACACACAAATTAAAAGTAATAAAATTTCATGCTGAAACATCTTGCAACTGACTGCTTGCTTTGTTATGCATAACTTCAGTTTTACTACATGTAAGGCAGTAAGAGATTAAGATACAAATAGTTCAGCAACCATCCAGTCAGCACACCCTTCTTAGACTACTCACATAGGTAAGCGGCATTTCCCCATCCGAAAGGATTTTGTCCTATAAACAAACCTCAGAAAATTAGAATTTGCAAATGGTTTCCACTTCTACTTCACATACATGGGTACGATATAACTGAACATCCCATAATTCCTAAAAATGAGACAAGAGGAATGAAAACACCATATGTGTTAATCTTACGTTTCAAACAGCTGATTGCCCTCAAGCCTGTTAAGCATTTTTTCTCTATGGAGATATTTCTACCTAAGTGCTAAATTTCAGTCTCATAAAAGAAAACCTACAGGATAAAAATTGCCTTTCTGTCTCAGCAGGTGTTTCAATCGCTACTGAAATTTATAGCTACTGTTATATTCATTTAAAATGCATGTTTTGGCCAAGCGATCCCTAAGCTGGAATAATTTCCACTCTCTCCTAACTGGCAGCTGACATCTTCATCAATGCCAGAAAAAATGCCATTTTCTTAAGAGGTGCAGTTTGCCACCTTTCAATCGCTACTTTGTCTTTTGACTTTGCTGTGAGCATGATGAACTGGCAGATACAAAGACTGATGGCAGCAGCCTGGACTGGACGGCAGAGAGATTAAAAGGTTGCTTGTAGTCTGCGATATGGATTTGAAGGCACACTGCCCTGAGGTTAAGTCACCCAAAAACACACTCTGCCATGGCCGTGCCTTTCAGCAGCCAGGGACCAGCTGAAAAACTTGCTGGCTTTGTTTAAAGAGGTATACCTGCTCTAAGAATGAGAGCTGTAATGCACTGGGGAAAACATTCTGGTCCTGGTGTCAGAAAACCTGGGTTTGAGTTACAATTTTGTTGGGGACTAGTTGTGGAACCTAGGAGAATCCTCCAAATTCCAATTCAGTTTCCTTACTTATACAGTAACAGTTTTAATACCTGCCTCAAGTGTGTGATGATGCAGAGAAATGATGCATGAGGCTTCCAACCGGTAAAGCAATACACAGACTAAATATCATTCATCCCATTAGGATATCTGAGAAGATGTCTGTGTTATCCTGCTAGGTATCGTGACTGAATATTCTATCTCGAAATATATAGTATTTAGATGTTATTATTATCTTTAAAAACTGTTTTATTCATGTACCCCACACAACTGTCACCAGGACTGAGGCCTCCTTCACATTGTACTCAGGGAATACACACTATTCTTACCATCCATCCTCATGGTGGGACCTGTAGGTCACTAAAGGGTCCCCATTTCTTTTGGCTGGTATTTTACCATGAGAAAGTCAATCCTTCAGGTTGAAGCATTATTTAAAAGCCAAATCCCTGGCAGGGGAATGCTATGATTTTCATCATTCATCTTCCCTTACATGTGGTTTTATTTCTCAGATTCTCATATTGAATGCCAGCCATGTATTGGCCTTTCCATATGCAATCTTTAATCATTACAACCAAATCCTTTTATAAAGGACAATTCCGAGGCTCCAAGAGGGTACTGAAAATGCTCAAGCTAGTAAATGGGGCAACCAGGATTGAAACCATCGTTCATCTGATTTCAAAGCTCACATTCTTTTCTTCTCTATAAAGGAATCTCATTTCTTCACCTTCTTAATAAGTTTAACCAGCCTACCCAATTATAGTATCCATTCTCCTTTCTTTTATCCCTCCCTAATCACTTCAATCATTTCATTCTCTTTGTAGCTCTTTTTCAGAAAACATTCATCAAGACTCTACTATGTGCAAGGTTCTCTTATCTGATAACGTCCCACTTGGCCATTTTTACTTGTGGAGAATGTCCATACTATAAGGAAGATATACTTATCATTTTCATCATGCCTCAACGTCTGTCCTAAGAAGCTATACATACTATTTTCTGAGGTGATGGTTATTCTATGTTTCCAGACCTAGAAGGAGTGGTGATGTTATCAGCCAGATATTTGTACATCTTTTGATAAGTATCATGAAAGAGACTTAGATAAATGACATAGTGGAGAGGAAAGGTGTTAGAAATAGGTGGGGTGGACCCAGCAGATGTGATGAAACAAGGCTAAGAAACAGAACCAACCTGTATGCTTGCTGGGTATGGCTCTCATCTTAAGTGACAGTTATTATCTTCAACTTAGAGTGTTAGAAATATGCATACATGTAAAACTATAAGCAGACATCCTAAGGTAGTTGAGCCCTGTCTGCTATAGACTTGTTTTGGGAAACCATTTTCCAGTGGCTTGTACCACTTGGGTGCTCTGCTGCATTTCTCAGTATCAGAAAGTATTCCTTGAAATTCATTAGAAATTCACAAGGCACATTTTATTCATCTGTTTAAACATCTGTTGGACAATGCTGCTCAACTTGATTTTTGTGTTTTAACTCCAGAAGCTTTCCCTTCTAAATCTCTGAAGTTGTGTTTTTTCATGTCTTAGTTTTACAAAACACAAAAAAGGATAATGTATATCCTTATTTGAAAATAAAGCATTAGAAACAATAATAACATCTGAAATCTTAAAATATTTATGGCCATTTAAATTAATTACTTTATTAAAATGAGTTGCATGTGTAAAGTGTACATAAGCAAATAAGAAGGAGATTAATACATTTCAGTATCACATTATTCTGGGCAATCAAAAATTACTTATCAGTAAAAAACACTTTTAATAAGTATATAAAGGCTAATAATAAGGATCTGAATTCTTACCCTTGTAAAAATCAAACCTTGACTATAGCACATTCTATTACCGATTATACATTACATTATAATCAAGATGTCACCCTTCTTGGTACATGTATTCAAGCTCTAGTAAATCCACAATTGGCAAAAAGTGTTTTACCTAATTTTGCTGCCAAAGTACCAGTAATGCATGCTGTAAGTACTAGTAGTATATGCTGTAAGAGTGAAAGAGTACACGTTGTGTAAATGGCTATATTTTTCCATGTTTGTTTAAAAACATGTGGGCAGGCTTTTATTTTGTTTTGGTTCATTCTGAGAAAAGAGAACCAACTTTGAAAATGACTGTTTTTGAAAAAGAAAAAAAAAAGAAGAAAAAAGAGTTTCTGCCTCAGAGCCACTTAAAATTTCCCTTCATCCTGTTCTGTCTTCTTAAGTTCATATTTGTCTATTTAGCATCCATTCATCACAAGGCCGATTGGATTGCCTATATTTTCTATTTTCTATATTCTTCATGCTCTGGCATTTGTGGTCTCACTGATGGAAGAGACGACCTTTCAGGAGTAGCCAGTTCTTAGAGATAGCAAAGAGCTAGGCTGGACACATCCCTTTCATATATAAACTAACCAATCTTGAGCCCACACCCCCAATCAACTCCTTTATCAAACACTCACTCATACACCAAGCCAATATTCCCACTACCCTAAGTCAACCCAGGATCAGGTACCAGACAATTGGGAACAGTTCCTTTGCCCAAAAGCCTACCAGAATTACTCAAACTAGCCATTCCCAAGCTGTTTACCATATCCTGCCTTGCCTTCCACAGGGAATCCTTAATAAAGGCCCTGGCCTGGGCTTTCTCTTGCTCTTTTCTGTCTCCTAACCAAACCTGATGCTTCCCCATTTGACCCTGCATGATTTGGCTGTGTCCTTCTCTTGGGAAATGTAAGTAAGAAAGTCTTCCTTCAATGGCATTGATTTCTCTGTTCCATCGCTCAGTCACCTCCATAAAATAAAACCCTGAAGGTACAATCACTGATACACCTCTTCTCTTCTGTAAATGTCACTGTCCATGTCATCTGCATCTTACCGTGGCACCTCTCTTTCTCTCCGTCTCTCTCTCTTTCTCTCTCTCAACAGAAGATCCCTCATGCCTATTGCAGTCAATCCCTGCTCCCACCCCCAGCTCCAGATAACTACTGACCTGCTTTCGTGTCTAGGTTTGTCTCTTCTCGACACTGCACATAAATGGAATCATACAATATGCAGTCTTCACATCCGGCTTCTTTCTCAAAGCATAATGTTTTGAGGTTCATTTATGTTGTTGTTCATTCCTTTTTAATTGTTAGATAGTGTTTCATTGTGTGCTTATAGCAATTTTGCTTTTCCACTCATTATTTGATAGTTATTAGAATTGTTTCCAGCTTGTGGCTACTCTGAGTAATGCTTCTAGGAACATTTGTGTACAACACTGTATATGGACATATGTTTTCATTTCTCTTGGATAGATACTACTTTTGAGCAGATGTGCTGGGTTGTATGGTAAGTTTAACTTTTTAAGAAGCTGCGAAACTGTTTACCAAAGTGGCTGTATTGTTTTCACTCATGCTAGAAGTGTATAAGGTTCTAGTTTCTCCTATTGTCCCCAACACTTGGTACTGTCTGTCTTTTTAATTGTAGCCATTCTAATGGCATACAGTGCCTTCTTATTATGGTTTAATTTGCATTTTCCTCTTTTATGTGATTATTAACCATTCCTACATGGCCATTTACATGTCTTCTTTGGTGTGATGTCTGTCTATTCAAGTCTCTTCTCCAGTTAAAAACTGGGATATTCACTTATTATTTTCTTTTCCCTCCAGTGGGAAAATCAGAATTCAGAGCTGCTACAATATACTACCTAAAGCATCTAGTTCTCATAAAATAAAAATCATGATACATGTAATGAAACAGGAAAGTATGATCCATTCTCAGGGGGAAAAAAACCCAATATGAACTGTCTGTAAGGGCCCCCAATATTAAACTTGGCATACAAAAGCTTTAAATCAGCTATTTTGAATGTGTTCAAAGAGCTGAAAAAAATCACGTTCAAAGAATTTAAGGATAACTTTGACAATAATGACTTATCAAATAGAGAATATCAATAAAAGCATAGAAAATATCAAAAAGAACAAATGGAAATTCTGTGTCTGAAAAGTAAAATAACTGAAATGAAGAATTCACTGGAGAAGGTCAACAGCAGATTCAAGATGGCAGAGGAAGAGTCAGTAAACTTGAAGACAGATCAATAAAAACTATCCATCCTGAAGAACAGGAAGAAAACTGAATATTAAAAATGAACAGTCTCGGGCTTCCCTGGTGGCACAGTGGTTGAGAGTCCGCCTGCCGATGCAGGGGACATGGGTTCATGCCCCGGTCCGGGAAGATCCCACATGCCGCGGAGCGGCTGGACCCCTGAGCCATGGCCGCTGAGCCTGCGCGTCCGGAGCCTGTGCTCGGCAACGGGAGAGGCCACAACAGTGAGAGGCCCGCGTACCGCAAAAAAAAAAAAAAAAAAGAACAGTCTCAAAGACCTTCCAACATACACATACATAATAGGAATCCCAGAAGGGGCCAAAGAAAAGACAGCAGAAAAAATATCTGAAGAACTAAAGAAATTTGAAGAACCAAATAAACTTCATAAATTTGGTAAAAGAAATTTAATCTACAGATCCATGACTCTCACGAAACTCCCAAGTAGAATAACACAAAGACCTCCACACCTAGCCACATCAGAGTCAAACTTTTGAAAGATAAGGAGATAATTGAATGAATGCAGCAAGAGGAAAACAAGTCATCATCACTGATGACCAAAATTATGATTAATAGCATACGTCTTTTCAGAAATAATGGAGGCTGGAGAGCATCAAGATGTAAAGAAAAGTGCTAAAAATAAACAAAAAAGAAAATACAAAACTATTAAATGAAAATTCTATTTCCAGCAAAAATAGTCCTCAAAAATATAGGTGAAATAAAGATATTCTCAGATTTAAAAAGACTGAGAGAATTTGTTACTAGCAGACATGCCTTACAATAAGTACTAAAGGAAGTCCCTCACATTAAAGGATATGACAGCAGATGATGACTAGAATGTACATGAGAAAATAAAGACATCAGAAAAGATAAACATGTAAGCAAATATAAAAAACTGTATATTACAGTTTTTCCTCTTTTATCTCCTGATTGTAAAGACATAAAGATGCATAAAATAATAATTATAAAATTATTTTATATATATAAGTGTTTTATATATATCTTCATGTATATTTATACATAAAATATATAAGTACCTGGGAGTGACGAGAGAAACCCCAGGCAAAAATGCCATAGACTCCCACTGCCCTTACCCAGGGTTCAGTAGTTTTCCTTAATAAACACTTCTCAAATTATCACGTGCCTTTGACCAATTTCCAGACTCCAGAAATGGTTACTTTGTCAATTTTGGGGGGGAGTTGTTTTCTTTTACTTTTAGGGAAAGGACTCGCCAGTCTCCTCCTCACACCACCATTCTGGAAGCCCCTACACCTCTTTTTCATAGCTTCATCAGGAATGGGTTAAGCCAGAAGTGGTATTAAAGTTCAACTTTCCACGAAGCTAAATTTTCACAGAAAAACAAGAACCTTACCTGGGAATAAAAGTTAGAGAACTAGAGTCCTTAGAATGATATGCTTTTGAGACTCTATGAGATTCCCAAGGTCAAAGGTATTCCTAAGTTACCTCAGTTAATAAGCATTTGCCGGCAGTTTTCAGGAAAGTAAGAAACAAGGGCAATGCTTGAGCAGTTGCACAATGAGGACGTTGGAGAACAGAATGCTCTTCAGAATGCAATAGGAGTTCTGGCACTCAGAAAGCAGCTCTCTAACTCAGAATCAATTTTACAAGTCATCCTCTCAAGCAAGTCGTTCACTGCCCTCTACTTCGGTATGTGTGCCCTTAGCTTTGTTCTGTCTGTGCTTTACTGTGCTCTATCCATCAGCCAGTGGGACTTGATTCATATTTGTTCTACTCCATGGATTCCATTAACTCATGACTTTCACTGGCTCATGGCCTCTTTACTATTTTCTTTTTTATGTCTCTCTCATTCTTTCCCACCCAGTGTTTGTGACATTCTTCAATCCTCCACAGAAAAGAGGACCTGATTGAGTTTTATAGTACAGTGTTCCTCAAAATCTAATGGGCATAATAATCAACTTGGAATCTTGGTAAAATGAATATTTTTGATTTAGAAAGTCTGGGGTGGGGGTGAAGATTCTCCTAGGTGATATTGGTGCTGCTGGTACACGGACCACTCTTTCACTATCAAGGCTATATTAGCACTTAGAACAGATTCAGCTACTGGGTAGAGCTCTTGCAACAAACAGTGCCTTACAGGCCACAGGCCAGCTTTTAGCTGGTGGCTTCTGCATCACAGGTTAAACCCCCGTCAATCAGTTGTGGGCTGGGCCACAGGATTAAGTGGTACAAAGCACGGTGCTCTATGAATTCAAAAACCCATGGCTCTAGAAGTGGCAGACATTCTATAGACTCTGTCCAGTACAAATAAATGCTGGTGTTTCTCTAAGCGGTTCCTTTTTTTTTTAACTTTGCTGATCAAGCCGAGTAACTCATCTTGGAACTTAATGAGTCTGCAGAGGACTACTGGCCAGGTGTCCATAATACCAACATTTCCCAAGGAAAATGCAGTGTTAGCTTTTGCACAAATGGCACTATTTAGCCGTAGGTTTTGCTTCTCTCTTTCTCAGTCTCTCTTCTCTCTTTCTCTCTCGCTGTTTGTTTTCACTTTGGAGCTAGACGTCTAATGAAAACAATTATAGATCCTCTAATTTATTCTTGGAGATAGTAGCTGTGGGTAGTAGCTGTGGGGAAATAAATGGACAACAGTATTCTGAAATCCATAGGACTTGACGATGCAGCAAACAGAAACATAGAAGCATATATTTTAAGTGGGATTTAAAAAACAATCACAAAACAGACAGACAAACCTTAAGATGAAGAAAGGGAGAAATGAAAGGTAAGAATAGGTAAGACAGATATGTTGAGAAAAAAGACCACCTGCTTGCCCTCTTTACTCCTCAGCCCATTCTGTAAGCCCATATATGGACAAATAACCTGTGTTTTTATACCTGCACGGAATGAGAATATATGAAAACAAAACAAACCTCCCCAACAACAGAAGATAATATGGATGATAAACATGCATATGAAAACTTTTTATATATTTTCTTTGTTTTTCAGAAGTGAAAATGAATTCAGAGTATTCCATACCTACTTTGTCTATTTAATTGGAGGCTAGGTCGCTACAATTTTAAGCTAATTATATAGAGTACCTTGTATACTAGTCAGTACCTGCTCACCATAAGGATAGCACTCTCTATCTCTGGCCATCGATTTATCTTTGTATCTATCACCATAGTTTATAATGCCCCTTCATCTTTTAATTAAGTTAATGAGGGACCATCAATGATGGGCCAAACATTGTACCACTGCGAACACAAAGGACTCATTCATCTCTACGTCCCCGGTGCAGTGTTTGGCTACACACCGAGCCCTAACCCAGTGTGGATCTGACTCCTCAGAGCCGTTTCTATAAAACAAGGAGCCTATACAAGACGTTCCCTAAGGTCCCTTCCTCATTACATTTAAAATGCAGATTTAGCCTGAAAGTTTAAAGAAAATTGAGAATGACCTATTTAATCGCCATGAGGAAACACATGCAACTTAAGTGCTGCTCACATATGGCAGCAAGACAGAAAGAGTGTTTGCACCAACGATAAGCATTTCCTCTGAAACCTCAAAGCCAGAAACATATATCCCATCTACGTCCCGTGATCAGCAGGCATAAGGCTGGCGTGTTTTCTTTGGAATGTAGAAAGTATTTGGAGCCATGCTGGGCTTGGCAGAAGCTGAAACTAGCCAAGGCTTGGTTCTGATCATTTACAGCTGCTTCCCAGTCTGCTGTCACCCAACCAGACTCTAATGAACCCTAAGCCAGGCCTGCCTGCTGTGGCTTCTGAAAGGGGTGGAGGCAGCAATGCCTCTATTAAACCAGCCTTCTAGTTCGTGAATGAGAGTATTGTTGCTGGAGAGCTCTCATCAACTAACACAATTAAAGAAAACCTCTCCCTCCATCTCCCCTGAATTAATTATAAGACACCAGTAATCTCATTTGGACAAATGAAAAGATGTGAGATAGCAGAGCTATATTTTTCGATGGATAATGGTGGTTACAATGGAAGAAACAACACTGACCACAGAAACGTGCACGAGTTTTCTTTACACCTGGAACAAACCTGGAACAATTTAAATCAGCACAATTTGGGAAGGTAATGATTGAATACTTCTAATAGGGTGGATTTCAGAATAGTCCTTAAGATTATGATAAAGATCAAGGTGAAATAATACAGTCTTTCAGAATATGATCACGAATTTGATATACAGTTCTGAAAGTTAAAAATATAAGAAAATCATATGTGCAATATAATCTTTCCTAAATCACAAGCTCTACAACATCCAACAAAAGGCCTAATGCATAAATGATGTCAGGACAAATATTTGATGTATTATGGAAGGAAGGAAGGAAGGAAAGAAGGCAGGAAGGAAGGGGAGAGGGAGGGAGGGAGGGAAGAAAGAAGGAGTGTATTCTGTTCAAAAATTTAAAAATATAACTAGAATAGTAAAGAATCAACCAGGAAAATCATCTTAAAAATTCATATCCATATTCCTTACAGTATTCTTGGTTTGAATTGTCACGGAATAAAATAGCAGGGAAAAACCTCTCTGAGATATTCTGAGAGGGAATTAATCCTTGACTTTGCTAGACACATCCATTTGCTACCGAAACTAGTCTAATGTGTAAAAACAAAAAAGCAATATAGTGTCATTTTTAAAGCACCCTTGAAATCTGAACACATTAAAAGAGTTCTATTTGGGGAAACATGTGAGTCTTTCATCACTTATTAATGGCAATAGGATCATATTAGGGCCTGTTTAAATGTTCCACAGTTATTCTTATTTAAAGGCTTGTGAAAGATGACAAACAGTGCTCATGTAGCAATATGTTGTCAACATAACCTCATGGATCTAATGTCCTTGACAGAGGACAGTTACTTTTAGGCATCAGCTAAAATCATTTTAATATAGGTACCCATTAAGATACTATTCTTGCCTATACATTTTTAAAAACTAAGAAATCCTTGAAAAATTTTTTCTTTTCTTTTTTTCTTGGGAAAATACTAGAAACATACTGTGTTTGAAAGAGCTATAATTCATAAACAAGATAAAAGTTATAAAATATGTGTAGGAAAGCATAACATGAATATATATACATATATATGTATGCATTTATAAATAAAATGAATGACGCTAGAATGGTCAAAAGAGAATGGACTCAACTCTGGTTTAGATCTAGTTATGTGACCTGTGGCAAATACTTTGCTTCTCTGAGCTTCCAACTCTTCGGTGCTAAAATAAAGAGAAGGCTGGCTATGTTTCATCTAAGGTTATTTCCAATAATAAAATGCCATGATCTCAAATATCTGCAATTTGATATTTCAACTCAGGTACCGTAATGGTACCAAAAGAAGAAAAGTCTTGGTCATATTTTTGGAAAGCATGGGCTCAAGACAAATGTAGCATGGAAATATCGGAGATGACATAGCTCCAAATGTAGCAAACGTAATATGGTAGTATAATTTAATATGATGACTATAGTTCAATTTATGCCCTATTTTTACCCTAAGTGAAACTACTGTAGATTTATTTCTGTATCTGCTTTTGGACAACATACTGTAAATCAAAAATAATTACAGAATATTCAATATTCCAATGGTCTCTGTGAACTATGTCCTAAAATATTCTTCTAAGCTTTCCAGAGAAATCCTCAGGAGAGTTGGAATAATAGGGAGCTTATTATTGTTCTAGTCGTTATGATATAGATGTGGCTTTACTTACATTACTCATTAACTGTTATTTGTATTCATGTATATCGGTATACTGAGTTTTTTAAAAGGAACATTTTCTCAAAAATTAAAGAACAAATTCAGTCCATTTGAATTACTTAGGTAGATGAGAACCACTAGGAATCTTCATGGTGAACAGAAGGCTTTGTGGGAAGATATCTGGAGATAAAAATCATCAGAATGAACCAGAAACAGGGAAAAGGAAATGGGACAGATGACTGTGAAAAAAGGGGAGATCAAGGAAGACAAAGAGTTATGAAGAAAGAAAGAAAATATCTCTTGTCCAACATTAGTAGAAGATGGTAGATTAAAAAAAATAAAATAGAGAAAGAGGAAGAGTAAAATTTGCATTCTCAATTTGAAATTCTGGAGTTATTATTCTGAGATGGAGATTCCATGATTACTACAGCACAGCCTAGAGAGTCTGACACGCCAGGTATGGAGAAGAGTTTCTGTGCCAATCCAACCGGTGTCACTTTGGAGAATCTATACTTCATGTGGAAAGAAGCAAGACCCAGACACTGCATTTGATGAGAGAACTGTAACTCTGCTTGAAGAAGGGAGTAAACAGTTATTCTTTCTTCTCTGTGATCCTTGATTAATTTACTCTTCAAGCCAATATTGCTTAGTTTCTATTTTGAACTGTCACATTGGTGTTTTTACAGTTAGTTTCTAAAACCTTTTGCCAGGAAAAAAAAAAAAAAAACTGCTTCAGTAGAGATTAAGTATTTGCATACTTTGTAAAACATCTTTACTTTCCAATCACTTTGCATCAAACCAGAAGCAGTGCCCGAATAATTCCTCGAAGAAAATTCTAGCCTAGCCCAGAGTTTGGATCAAACATAAAGGCGACCCTGACATTGTGGTACACCTCCACTAGGTGGCAGCAGCAGGCGTGTGTGTATCCCTGTGAAAGACCAGGTTGCAAGGGGTTTTTTAAAAAACTTGAAAAGGGCAGGGGAATTTTAACAGCATAATCTCAGGCAGATGCCTGGGAATCGACTAGATTAAAGATGAAAAAGGACAGAAACAAGGGACTAGAAACAGGAAACAAGCACTGCAACTCATGCTGTCGGTGCTGCTGAAGTTGGAGCTGACTGTGCGAGGAGTCCCCTGAATCTGGCCAAATTCATTGCCCCCTTCCTAGGCGACCTGTCTCCATCCTGGAGCTTGCTCAGGAGGACTTCTCTGGAATGCTGAGGAGAAGGGTAGATGGGGCAGCAGGTGGGCCGTCAAAGCATGTGAATATCAATGCTGGCACAGCTTTTCTCCCCTTCTGTGCTGCCGGTGGAGCCAAATGCCCAGGATTCAGCCCAGCTGTGGCACCCTATGGTACCCCCATTCCCTAGAGGGACCTCACACTGCGACCCTTTTCTAACTACAGAGACCAAATAATCTCTTATCCAAACCAGAACCCTTCTGAGTGTGAAACTAGTGCTATTAATTATCCCATCAGAACATCAGACACAACACAGGCTCCTAGGGCAAATAGAGACGTATGGCCATCCAATTCCTAACTCTACTTTATGAGAACTTCTCAAGTCCTCAGAGTCCTGGTAGGTAGCTTGAACTTGCCTTTTTATTTTCTCCATTCAAGAGCGCCAGCACAGAGTAAACAAACTCTCAATAAGAGTTTGCAAAGTGAATAATAGCGGCTGATGTTTTGTTAGCATACTCAAAGGACATTTAACCCAACCTACAAACTGTGTGACTTTACAGATGAGGAAAGCTCAGATTCAGAGAGGTTAGGTATCAATATCAATATAGCAGGAAGTGGCAGAACCAGACCAGAAGTCAGCTCCTGACTCCTACACAAGTGTTTTTCCACATCAGCGTCTCAATGGGGATATTAAAATGATTGGGCAATACAATCCAAACTAACTCTTCAACACTTCTCTCACATGTGAATCAAGGATTTAAAGGAAAAAAGGAAGACTAGTATTACAAACCATCCATCCAAGAGAGGACATTACAGCCTGCCTCTGTGAACGGGGACGCAAAAGCTAACGCTTGCAGGGGGCAGGCAGGTGACAGAAATGGGGAAAGCGGCTGGCCAGGCTGGGGAGACCTGGAGACTGGGTGCCCGGTCTGAAAGGCACAAAAGGCACAGAGCGCAAGGCAGGGGCAGATGACAACCAAGTGGAAATGCAGTCCTGGTGTCGTTTGTTCAATGAAGAGCTAGAAATAAGTGTTTTATGTGAGATCTCCTTTTTAAGCAGAAGAAAGTGAGATCTCCTTTTTAAGCAGAAGAAAAATTGTAAAACCCTGGATAAGCCAAATCGATGTATCTGTGATTTCGTCTTTGACCCATAGGTTGCTGTGGTCCTCAGCTCCCAGACGGCACCTCCGGATATGCTGATTTTACTGGCTTAGGGGTATGACCCGGGCAACGAGATTTTTCTTTTTCTTTTTAACATCTTTATTGGAGTATAATTGCTTTACAATGGTGTGTTAGTTTCTGCTGTATAACAAAGTGAATCAGTTATACATATACATGTGTTCCCATATCTCCTCCCTCTTGCATCTCCCTCCCTCACACCCTCACTATCCCACCCCTCTAGGTGGTCACAAAGCACCGAGCTGATCTCCCTGTGCTATGCGGCTGCTTCCCACTAGCTATCTATTTTACGTTTGGTAGTGTACATATGTCCATGCCACTGTCTCACTTTGTCACAGCTTACCCGTCCCCCTCCCCATATCCTCAAGTCCGTTCTCTAGTAGGTCTGTGTCTTTACTCCCATCTTGCCCCAGGTTCTTCATGACCATTTTTTTTTTTAATTCCATATATATGTGTTAGCATATGGTATTTGTTTTTCTCTTTCTGACTTACTTCACTCTGTATGACAGACTCCAGGTCCATCCACCTCACTACAAATAACTCAATTTCATTTCTTTTTATGGCTGAGTAATATTCCATTGTATATATGTGCCACATCTTCTTTATCCATTCATCTGTTGATGGACACTTAGCTTGCTTCCATATCCTGGCTATTGTAAATAGAGCTTCAATGAACATTGTGGTACATGACTCTTTTTGAATTATGGTTTTCTCAGGGTATATGCCCAGTAGTGGGATTGCTGGGTCATATGGTAGTTCTATTTTTAGGTTTTTAAGGAACCTCCATACTGTTTTCCATAGTGGCTGTATCAATTTACATTCCCACCAACAGTGCAAGAGGGTTCCCTTTTCTCTACACCCTCTCCAGCATTTATTGTTTGTAGATTTTTTGATGATGGCCATTCTAACCAATGTGAGATGATATCTCATTGTAGTTTTGATTTGCATTTCTCTAATGATTAATGATGTTGAGCATTCTTTCATGTGTTTGTTGGCAATCTGTATATCTTCTCTGGAGAAATGTCTATTTAGGTCTTCTGCCTATTTTTGGATTGGGTTGTTTGTTTTTTTGATATTGAGCTGCTTGTAAATTTTGGAGATTAATCCTTTGTCAGTTGCTTCATTTGCAAATATTTTCTCCCATTCTGAGGGTTGTCTTTTCGTCTTGTTTATGGTTTCCTTTGCTGTGCAAAAGCTTTGAAGTTTCATTAGGTCCCATTTGTTTATTTTTGTTTTTATTTCCATTTCTCTAGGAGGTGGGTCAAAAAGGATCTTGCTGTGATGTACGTCATAGAGTGTTCCGCCTATGTTTTCCTCTAAGAGTTTTATAGTGTCTGGTCTTACATTTAGGACTCGAAACCATTTTGAGTTTATTTTTGTGTATGGTGTTAGGGAGTGTTCTAATTTCATTCTTTTACATGTAGCTGTCCAGTTTTCGCAGCACCACTTATTGAAGAGGCTGTCTTTTCTCCACTGTATATTCTTGCTGGGCAACAAGATTTTTAAAAACTCCCCAGGTGATCTATTGTACAGCCAGAGTTGAGCTTTACAATTTAAAGTACAGTCATCATCAGCATGGGCATCAAATGGGAATAAGAAGTGCAGAATCTGGGGTCCCACCAGATTCTGGTGAATCTATGAGATTCTATTGAATTACAGACTTCATTTTTCAGCAGACTCCCAGGTAATTTATTTGAGCAGTGCTAATAATTCTAATAATGTTCACTTGGCAAACAGCCAAGGCCAACGCCAGACTTAAAAACTGCTACTCTATTCCTCATACTGCTCCCCCTCCAAATCTGGCCCTACTGTCCCCAGAGGGCGGAACAGACTTTATGTTTTCTTTTGTTGTCCTGTGCTTTTGTTTTGTAACAGTTTTGCTCTTGTATTGGGGTCTGAAGAAGAAATAGTTCATCTCAGAAGTTGGTGTATCTAAACATTTGCTCTTTTCTTTGATAGGGCAGAGCCTTAATTATGCTGCTAACAGTAAACAGATCTTGTCCCAGGGGCTCCCAGAGACTATGGCTGGCCAAAAAATAATATTATTGGCTCTCTCTCCAAACAAGAACCCGAGTAATCTTGAATCTAACCTTTGGCTTCTTTTATTCCACATCACTGAATTTATCATATATCTTTTTACCTGTCAGATGTCTCTGGCATAAATGTCACTGCACAGTCCCTTATAGGACATAGTCTCTAAGTTTAAAAACTTTCTCCACTGCACAACAGACAGAACTGTTTTTTTTTTTTCAGGATCCAGATATTTGTTTTATTTATATATATTTTTAAAATTTAATTTTCTTTCAAGGTAACAGTAGTGTGTTTTTTTTTTTTTTTGCGGTATGTGGGCCTCTCACTGTCGTGGCCTCTCCCGTTGCGGAGCACAGGCTCCGGACGCGCAGGCTCAGCGGCCATGGCTCACGGGCCCAGCCGCTCTGCGGCATGTGGGATCTTCCCGGACCGGGGTACGAACCCGTGTCCCCTGCATTGGCAGGCGGACTCTCAACCACTGCGCCACCAGGGAAGCCCTGTGGTTTGTTTTTTAAACTGCACACGTTTACAAACCTAATAAATAGGTTTTTTCTACTTTTTTTTTATACAGCAGGTTCTTATTAGTTATCCATTTTATACACATCAATGTATACATGTCAATCCCAATCGCCCAATTCATCCCCACCCCCCACCCCCCACCCCCACCGCTTTCCCCTCTTGTTGTCCATATGTTTGTTCTCTACATCACAACAGAAAGAACTTAACGTTCCTTTGTCATCTGACATTCTCATCTTCTTTTAGAGCTCTTAGAATGTGTTGGTTTCCCTTTAGGTAAACCTCATCTCCATTTATCTCTTCCTCCTGAGAAAAAATTGATTAGCCCCAATGCCACGCAAAGCAGTCAGTCAATAAACGTTGAAATACAATAATAATAATGACCAGAAAGCTTCATGTTCTTCCTTACACTTGCAGGTTGCCATGGTTACCGCTAAAATCTTGTTTTGTTTCACTGGTCCTTCAATTCTTTTACAGAAAATTCCTCAGGGTTTACTCCTCCCCTCCCCCCTCCCTCCCCCTTCACTTCCTTGAGGGTCAGTGACTGTCACTGATACAACACACCTGTGCTATGTACCTGTGACTATGTCGATGTAAAATGAAGAACATTATATTTCATGAAACTTGAAGAACCAAATTATAGGAACGAGTTTAAAAGATAGAAATGTGAGAACACTGTGATAAAAATCACAACACTCTACTTTTCCAACTGGGTCAAATTGCAAAAGGATGTAAGAAATAGAATTTTCATAACTAAGTTGCTGTGGTTTCCTCATAGAATAAAAACACTTCTTCTTTAGAAGAAATGCTTGTGAAAGACATTTTTCAATACTGAAAAATGTTACTTTCTCCCCCAAAACAATCTAAAGGAACTCCTGCTCTGTGTATAATGTCTCTGTGACCCCAAGAGGTAGTGTTTCCCATTATGTACACCTGAAAATTTTTCCTTGGATTGTTACTCTGGCGTTAGCATATCTTGAGGCTAGGCTTCTGACTCTCAGCCCCCCAAATGATCTATTGGTGTTCCCTAAATAGCCACTGCATTAGTAAATGTGTCTGCCAGGTTCAAAAGCCCTCCACTCTAGTTTTCTATGAAGCTGCAGTTTGGTGACACATTGAAAAGTTGCATATCCAGGTGTTAAGATATTTCTTGCTGCTTTCAGCAAGAATTCATCATTCATCATACATGATGAACATCATACATGAACAGCTATTGGCTATTTTCTCATTCACTTCCTGTATCAGTCCAGCCCAGAGACTTGGTGGACTGGCTTAGATCTCATCTTTGCTAATTCCGTTTTGTAACTTAACATTTACCAGACGACAGGGCTTCCAAGAACTAGGCATAGTGTCTAAAGTTAGGTCTTTATGTGACAAGCAACCAACGGCCACTTGCTAGTCTCAAGCTGAGACATCTTAACTGCAGGGCCAAGATGAATGTTCTCGCCTCTTTCTATGGGTTAAATTATGAAAAATTGCTGATATTTAGCCCTTTTGATCTACAAAAATGATGGTATCATGTCGTTTAGCATTAGAGCTGAGGAAGAGGAGGGAAGAACATGTTGCCTCTGTGGTTTTGGCATATGCACAACTCCTGAGTCCCGCCTTTCTACACAGAGTGAAGAGTAGGGTAGGGAGGCGAGTCTAAAACGTGTTTCTCATAGGGCTTTGCTAGGCTACTAATCCAAGATATATGCAAGGATTCCTTTGAAAGGAAGATAGAAAAATCAATGGCTAATATTTTCCAAGTCTCATCCAACTAAGAGATACTAGGTAATTATTATATCGGGGGCCATGCGCACTAGTGCAACTCTATTCATCATGACCATAACGCAGCTACTAAATAGAAATACAATTTGATTAAATAAAAGAGAGGCGTCAGTGTGAGAGAACCACACAGCAGAAATGGCATAGGAGGAAATGAGGACGCAATGAGATATGAGGTATGTCTGCAGCAGTAACTCATATTCGATAATGATGGATAGAAGATTCAGTCCTGTATGTTTTACAGTTCTTCACTTTACTAACCCCCTATGATTCTCTGGCTTGCTTTATCATTTTATGATCTTAATGATAGCAGTGGTACATTTTACACTTAAAAGACCTGGCAACTAATTTTCTCGTGTACCTTCTCCATAGCAGAATATTATACATTGCCTCTAACAAGCTATGTGTCCCTAATTATGTTATTAAACCCTCCATGATTCATATGGGGCTAAACGACTAAATGACCTAAAGGTCCCTTCTGGTGAAAAGATGGCAGGAATACTAGATTCAGGCAAGAAGCTTCTATGGTGAACTCTACATTCCTGAAAGTAGTGAGGTGAGATACTGTGGTTCAGCTTTTCCCAAACGTGGAATAAACATCACTTGGGAATATGTAAAATGATTTTAGGTGGGACATGAACACCCTCTTTGTTCAATACTAATTATGTTATTTTTTTAACTTCTATTATGACAATTGATATTGGTTTTTCTGTTTGTGATAGAAATACATTTATTTAAACAAATTAGGGTGAAAAGTGATATATGTTAAGAAAAAGTAGTAAGTGAATGATAGTACCTTGTTTAAGAAGGTGGTGGTAAATGAGGACTGGGAAACAATGCAGGGGTGGTTCTCAATGAGCAGACTGGGGTCATGTTTACTAATTTCTTCTAAGTGGCATTATTTTTGAAATTCTATAAAAGAGACCTATCTTTTTAGAATTTGCTGAAACTATGTCTTTATGAAATGTTCTTCATTGGATGCCTGAATTCTGAGAATCAGATCCTTTCTCAAAGCCATTCTTTGAATTCTGAGGCGTTCTGACCTTCTTCAAAGCCATGGTCAAAGAACTGGTAAGGACAGAGGCCTGGGGGGTCACAGCAAGAAGGGCAGCAAATTGACATGACCCTCTTTAGCCCAGGGAGACCCATCTGTCACCCCTGCATTCTTCTTATACCATCACAGATTCTTTGGAGCCTGCATCTGCCTCGCACTGCCCTAAGCCCTTTAAATGCATCATCTCAAGTTTCCTTTTAACAATCCTGTAATGTAGCTATTTTATCCCCATTTTATGTAGAATGAGATTAAGTATTCTGCTCTGGATGACGCAGTTCAAAACTGGTTGAGATAGGGTTCTCTGTAACTGAAAACCTTTTGGACCTTTAATAAAGAATGTTTTTGAGAGAAATCTAATTGTTTCTGATCAAGATCCAGTACCTCAAAACATGAAATTGTTAGGTGCTATATTCCACTCTAAGGTAGGTGACAAAATACTGCTATTGCCAAAGAAAAAAAGGGGATTACTTTAAATGATCCTGAGTTTTCATCCTAATTTTTGCTGTGCTAAATCTTCAAACGATTTATTTCAAGGGACTTAGGTATAAACTAATTATTTGATTAGAAAGCCAATTATTTTCCCTAAAATTGTTTCATTCTTCAGCCATTAAATTCACAACATGGGAAGCTTACTCACAAGTATAGAGCTTTTTATTAAAATTTTCTAAGGTTTCTCTCACCTTATGCATAATGCAATCGTTTCCTGATCTCATTTTACAACAACATTTTAGATAATGATTCTTAATTAACTCTGAGGACAACGAAATCTGCATGTGCTTGTATGCACACACACACTGGAAGTTCTAGCTTGCCAGTTTGGGTCACCAGTAATCTCACTTCTTCCAACTGCCAAGAACCCACTAGATAAAATATCACTGTACAGTGAATACAGGGCCTGGACCATGAGGTACTGAAACAATGGAATTGGGACTAAGAAACTAGTGTCTCTAGGGATAGTTTTGGTTCCGTAGTTTGTGTTGGTAAAGATTTCTTGTGTACCTTGGCTGATGTCACTCATGTGGTCCTCTGATGTAATTAACTGCCTAGAGCCTTGTTTCAAATGTCTCAAGAGAAGAGGCTCTTAGATAAACTGGGATTAACAATATCCTACTGCTGGCCTGGGAAACCTTATAAAAGCCTTGCAAGTCCTATCATTCGAGAGTTCTCCCACCTCAGGGGATGTATATTAGCACTACCATACACACACACACACACACACACACACACACACACACACACACATATGATCATATGATCATATATGGAAAGTTCTTAACATTGGCCTGGAACACACTACATATTCAATAAATGGATACTATTATTGAGAGGCAGCATAGTGACAAGGAAATAGTCTCTGGGGTCAGACTACCTGGACTATTTATCATATGAATAATATATGATTTATATTGGCTGTGTGACCTTGGGCAAGTCAGCTAACCTCTCTGTGCCTCATCTACAAAATGAGAATAGTGGTAAATGTTATTTCATAAGGTTATTGAGTAAATACCTATGAAACCCCTAAAATAATGTCTATCATTTAGGGGGTACTCAAAGAATGTTAGTTATTGTTAATCATTGTAATTCAGAATGCTAATTAAATCTTTATATTATTCAAATAATTAGACTGCTTTTGCATTTAAGGTCTCTCTGCCCAAGCAATTAAAATTGTAGATATTTAAAAACCAAATAAAAATCATTGAAAATGTGAATGTGGAACCCTAATATTGTTTTTAAGTAATCCTGAAAGGATGTTGTAAATGTCAAGAATAAAATCATCCAGTGTGATGTATTTTATAGTGAAGCTCTAAAAGGTACACATTTTGATATGAATAAGAATGTTAACAGACACTAGAGGGGCATAAAGCTGATTTCTGTAATCACATATTTATGTATTTGACATATTATTACCACAAGCAGTTAAGTAGATTTAGAGAAAGGTACACTATTCATTCCAACATTCCCCCAAATGACTCCAATTCTGAACTTTTTATTTTCATAGCTCGTTGCACACCTCCTTGAAAGCATAACTTACGTCTCAGATGACAGAAAAGTTAAGCCTGAAATACTAACTGTGCTATTTTTTCCACAGTACAGAAGAGTGAGAAACAAAAACCACCTGGTCAAGATTACAAATCCACCAACAGTCATTTTTGCCTCTCTTCAGAACTCCTCCTTCTAGCACCTTCTTTTCATCCTCTTTGACCTACCCACCATTTTTATTGTCACCACTTCTGTGCAACATTTACAATGTTCCTACTGTTTGTTGGAGAAGGAAACAGATGCTGAGGCGAGAGCTGGCAGTGATGGGGCACCTCGCTGTTGGGATCGGTCTCCGTGATGGGCATTTTGCACACTAGCTGGAGTGTTCACAAGCTCTGAAAATGGGTGTTGGCATCCCCTTTGTCAACTAAGGGAACTGATGCTCAGGAAGTTCGAATAGTTTGTTCATGGTCACAGAGTTACTACGTGTCATGGTGAGGATTCACCAACCAGTCTGTGTGTCTCTCATTACATGTCTCTGCTGAAAGTCCCTTTCTGGAAGGCTTTGGGTCTTCGGGTTATCAAACTAACAAAAGAAACCAAAACTCAGCAGAGAAAACTGATGAAGGGAAATACACCAAAGTTGACGAGTTATCTTTAGTTTGTAGAACAGTGAGCATATTTTCTTTATTCCTATTTCTCAAATTTTCTATAATGAGCATTCACTCTTTTAACAATGTGAACAACACGACTTTAGAAGAATTAAACGTTAAAAAAAGAGAAAGCACTTCTAGAAAAAAGTGTTTCCTAACGAAGGCTTAAGTTATTACTCTTCCTACTGGTGTTTGTGTTTATTTGGGGAACTCAAAAATTTTAAAAAGAAAGAAAGAAACAAAAATCCAATCAAATACAACAAAGTAACAACCAAAAACCTTTCAAGATCCCCCCGCCCCTCACCAAATGCATCACTTATTATGGAATGGCAAATATTAGGCTTATCATTTTGGATTAGAAACGATCTTAACACTTCACATGCCATTCAGCCAACCATCTTGATTTGCCATGATCTGAATCAGAATTAAGTTTCAAAAACATCCTTTTCCAAGGTTTAAACCTCCATGAAGCCTGGATTCAACCTTGCCTCCCTGAGAAGGTCACCTATGTGCTAACAGCTGGACCACACCCTCCCCCAGTGGTACCTCCTTATCTCCTCTCTCAACCTTTCTCTTGCCCTTCCTTCCATCCACACCAAACAAAGGATCCTATTCTACGGGACAGGATGATCTACGTGCACACCTGGCTCAGCCCTGGGGAACGCGGGCACGCTCACCACCTCAGCCATTTCTCGGAAAAGAAACTGGGTGCACGTTCCCTTCCAGCCACTGCATTCCATTTCCCCAGGACGTGAATGTGTGCCCTAACACTTAGGATCATTTTAGATAGCTGGTTTTCAGAACAATGTAGTTCTAAATATTAAGAGAGAGAATTAAGGGCCTGTGCTTTTATCTTCCTTTTTTCCTGGGGCCCTACGGACATATTTTTCTGAAGAATTTTTTCTCTCGCAGTCTTACTCTCTCATTTTCTCTCTCTCTCTCTCTCCTATATAATCAGCCTGGTTCCTTGGATAATAAATGTTTTACAGTAAGTTTAACCTGGTAGAACCCTTGTATGGGACTATTTCATAGTGTGATGAAAGACAAAAGAAATACTGTCAATTTAATTACACATAGCTTCTAGGATCAGAGGATAACATACTCTTTTTTGTCTGTTAAGTATAGGGTAGTAAGCTAAATCCAAATCAAAACTAGACATTATACTTCATGTTATATATACACATATATGTACTTCTTTTTTTTTTTACTTCAATGACGATGTTATTTTTCCCCCAGAAGCAATGTTTTCTCCAGCAACAATGCACTAATTGGTTTTAAATCCATGTCCTTCATTTAGGAGCACAATTATCCTCTGATCAACTTGTTTGTACTTCCCCATTGCCATAAAACACAATCAAAATATTCAAGAGCAGCATATGGGTGAAGGTCTTTGTTCTATTGTTGATGCAAAAATATAAGTAACTTTGCTCCCAGCTAGAAGAAAAAGATGACAGAAAAGGGATTAAAGTTACAGCTTGGAGCCCATTGAGAAACTGCTAATTGTCATCCAAAGTAGAGAGTGTCATCATCATCAGAAGAGAGGAACAACGCAGGGGTCTTAAAGGAAACTTTCTTTTCTCTCCACCTTCCCTCCTCCCATTATTCTCAACACCCCCCACCCCCACCCCCCACCCCCACACACAAGCGCCAACACATCCTGAAGGAAGTGGGTAGAAACATGTCTTTAACATTTGATAATTTTTCCTTAAGTCTTATGTCCTCACGTATTTAAACATATATAGTGTTCCTTCCTTACCAGTGCTATTTAAAAATTTGGTTAAACTCTATCAACATTCAGTTATTCAGCATTCAAAATTAACTTGTGAAATGACCTCGCTGTACTTCTCAGAGCTGAAAATCATTACGAAAATTTGTGTATGGCATGCTCTTTACCAAGAAAGCTTTAAAAATAAACATAGCAGTTAAAATTAATGTGTAATAAAAAAAGTTTAAATCATTTTTTAAATCCAAAGCCTAATTTCCTTGTTTCCTGAATGCAGATTTTCAGACCTGCTTTACTACCAGGAGGGTTAAGAGATAACCCATCTGAACATGTCATACCATTTATTTCTTGGCACATTTTATTCGATGAGTATTAGCAGAGTATGAGTCTGCTGCTGCACACGGTGAAATGAATCGCTGCCACAGAAATACATGAAAATGGAAGGGTCTCAGGTTCAAAAAAAAAAAGCCAGCATAATGCTTAATTTTTGCTGAGAAACTTAGTAGTTAACACAATAGGTTCCTTTTAAAACCCCTTCTTACGAAACTGAGTTATTTGTAGTGAGGTGGATGGACCTAGAGTCTGTCATACAGAGTGAAGTCAGAAAGAGAAAAACAAATACTATATGCTAACACATATATATAGAATCTAAAAAAAAAAAAAGAAAAAATGGTCATGAAGAACCTAGGGGCAAGATGGGAATAAAGACGCAGACCTACTAGAGAATGGACTTGAGGATATGGGGAGGGGAAAGGGTAAGCTGGGACAAAGTGAGACAGTGGCATGGACATATATACGCTACCAAACGTGAAACAGATAGCTAGTGGGAAGCAGCCGCATAGCACAGAAAGATCAGCTCAGTGCTTTGTGACCACCTAGAGGGGTGGGTTAGGGAGGGTGGGAGGGAGGGAGACGCAAGAGGGAAGAGATATGGGAACATATGTATATGTATAACTGATTCACTTTGTTATAAAGCAGAAACCAACACACCATTGTAAAGCAATTATACTCCAATAAAGATGTTAAAAAATAATTAAAAAAATAAATAAAACACCTCCTTTCTCCATCTAGAGAATTCTGGGTCTGTAGGAAAACTAAATTGTTTTTTCCTAAGTGGGTTTGGTTAGAAACAGGCTTTCAACTAAAACCACCTCCAGTGGGTTAAGGCTCATCAATTCTGCTCTGGCGTCCTCCTGCCTGGGTACCATCTGCTGATAAAATGACTTCATGTGGCAAACAGGAAGACGGTATGCTATAGAGAAGAAAAGTTACAAATCTTGATGGACCTACACATTTCCCCTACACCTGGGGCAGGGTTTATGTCCTCAAGAAAGGGGAGAGGAATAATGTGTAAGCTCTTGGAACGAGCGTGGAGAGGAACAGCTGTTGTCAACAAATTGATTTCATTGGTTGATTTCAACAGCAGCAGGCAGGGGGCCCGGAGCTGCTGTGAGCTGCGGTGCCTCCCCACCAGGGTCGTTAACAACATTAAGACAATTCAAGAGGGCCTAACTGGAGAAGTGGAGAGCTAGGATCACTGCAGAGGGAGGAGGGCAGAGAAGTAGAATTCTGATCCACCGGGCACTCCACGGGCCTTCAACAGAGAAAGGAACAAACAGCAGGGTGGACTGCAAAACACCGCGTGCTACCCCATCTTCATGACAGCCCTGTTGTCAGGTAAGAAAACGAATAAGTCTTTCCAGGTCCCACTGTGCAGCTTCCTTTTTAGTACACAGAGCTCACTGTGGAGTTTGCCATCTCCCTAAAGCTCATGCAGACACTACAGGAGATGAAACCAAGTGGTTTCCACATCCATCCTCTGTGTGTGAGAACCCAGAGGGAGCCTCCACATCTTTCTGGATACGTTCATGGGAGCAAAGCTACCTAATATCAAAACACACGACTAGAGAAGCCGGATGAGGCACAAGTGCAGGAAACTGCTGTCTACAACAGCCAAATATTTAGATCCTAGAAAAAGGTTTCCAAAGCCTTCATTTCCCGAATATACGTGCCAGATGTACATGTCTAGGGGTCAAATTTCCGATATGGTTTTAATCCAATTCTTAAGTCCGCATGGCTTACATATCTCAAACAGCATGTGTGTATAAGAGAAGAAACTACACTCATGGTATGGAGAACCTTTTGTAGATGGATTTTTAGTAGTAGCTATCTCTGCATTTACTTGACTAGAGGTATTTGCCTGGACTTGTTTGAAAAGGCAAGTGTAAAGACCTCTTCCAAACAGAAGGAACTCCTCTAAAAGCTGTAAAGGCTTCTCTCTAAAAGAAAAGGTCTAGAATTCCACTGTCATCTTCTCTAAGATCTAACCTTCAGTAAAGTGCCAGAAATTTGGCACCACTGTTTGGAATGATGGATGAATGGCGCAAAAAGAAACATTTTCCAAAGGCCCTCTATTTAATGAAGACACATTTACAGAACATCATCAGTTCCCAAAGCTTAAGTAAGACTTATTCCTATTTTTTTTACCCTTTTAGAAGGCTTCTGATTCAACATGTGGCTACTTGTAACTGTTGTTAGAAGTCAGTGAGTACTTTGTGATTTCTTTTCCCTAATCACTACTCGAAAAGAAAAAGAAGAGTAATAAAGCCCTGTGCTCAGCATTTTCTACAGCACAAAGCACGGTCCCCTGCTCACTCTTCATTCCCTAAACTGGTTTATGTTACACAGGTCTGAAGGTGAGAGGGGCAAAGAGGCAAGAGAGACGGCTGCTCTCTGTGACCAAAATTGCACATTTGGCATAAACATGGTCTCTTCCGCCATGATTCTTGCGGGCATTTGAAGTTAGACGTTTGAAGTGGGAAGGAGGGCACCATTTTTACAGCCTCTGCAATAGGCCAGGTATGACTGGCATGATCACATTACGAGACAGGACTTACTCAGAGGGATTAAGCCAATTGTCCAAACTCTCAGGACACGTAGGTGTTGGAAATGAGGATTTAAACCTAAGAAGCATGTTTGATTTTAAAGCTAAATATCAAACTATTACCATATTGACTTTTCCATTGACAGGACAACCTTTTGTCCTTCATGCTATACTTACATAATCTGGTTTTCTACTTCAGTATCAAATTAGGTTTGACAAATTGACTCAGTCCAGCTAGGTATGTTTTCTGACGTCGGCAGCAAGAAACATTTTGGCTTCTATGACGTACAACGTGTAGGTTTATGTGTACCTCATCTATTGCTTCTTCATAAACAATTATGGATCTATAAGATTTATGCATATAAAGGTGCATACCATGATATAAAGTACTCGCATTTGTTCAAATACTCAGTTAAAGGAAGATCTTCATATCCTGAGACTTGGGAAGCATGTGATCACTTTCCTTAGACACGAAGGATTTTAACTACCTGAAATACTCTTGGTGTAGATTTGACAAAGTGTTAGCCACACCATATTCCCTTACAGGACCGTTTTGATGGTACCAAACCTCTGTTTGGTTTTCTGGACTGCAACAGTACATGCGCTAATGTTTTTGGAGAATAGTAAATTATTTATAGAACACTGAAATTCAACAAAATGTTACGTACCAGGGCAAAGAACGTTCAAAGCTTTAAAAAGGGGAGCAGTGTTACTAGGATAAAGAAACCAAATGGCCTTGTAGGCAGTAACACTGATTTAAAATGCTCGACTGCTTTGGAAATATTCAAGCCAAAAGAAAACCATTCTTTCTTTTATAATTGTTATTTTATAAGCATTAAGACTCCAATATATGAAATAAAAGCACAGAGATTACAGAAACTGAGGGCTGGAAAGAAATGCAATGGTTTATCTAGATCAGCTAATTTTCCCATACTGGTACCTCCTTTCCTACTTCATTGCCCAGCGTTCTGTTTAAACATCCTGTTGGTAGGAGCTCATTCTCTTGGGAAAGAGTACAACAGTTGGTTAAACAAAAGGACTTATAAAACGGAGACCTAGGTTCAAATCCTGGCTCCATCACTTATTTAAATGGATTCTTCTTCAAGTTATGAAACTTCTTTGAGTCTCATCCTTAGATTAGGAGAATGATAACTTCTCTGTTTCATATGGATGTTGTGAAGGAATAAATGAATTAACTGATGTTAAGACCAGTGTCTTGCACTGATTAAATACTCAGTAAATGTTAACTGTTATCTTCCAAGTATTTATGGACGTTTTTGACACCTTTGAGGGACATCTTAGTTCCCTACAAAAGTACATTTTAGGTTTCTTCAGATCCCCAAATGCAGCTTTAAACCTGGAAACTGAGTATTTCGGAATAACACAGTAAGTGCCCTACGCAGCTTACACGCCATATTTCTATTCTCCAAGTCTTTAACTTCGCAACTCATTCTCATGGCTTAATTACAAAGTTGAGCCCTGACATCCATCACTCTGAAGAGGGAAAGTCTATCTAGACAAGACTAGAGGTGGCTTCTTTCTGCATGAGTTATCCATCGGGAAATCTGATTTCAATCCAAGTAGATGTGTCCAATGCAGGCCTTTGGTTCCATGCTCTCTTGGGTTTGCAGTTTTTTTCTATATTCATTCCAGTTTCCAGGATGTACAAGTCCATGGTCAAGCAATCATTTCTTTTCTGTATAGTAGTAGCTTTGCCCTTCGATTACTAAGGACAACCCACCATACAGTAATCTGGTAACCTTGTGAGATGTGAGGTAGACAATGATTAGAGCCTCTTCTCCTTGGCAGTGAGTTGGGCATTCCTAAAAGAGTGTCCCCTTTGCAATTGCAATCAGACATGAAGGAAGTAATATTCTGAGCCATCTCCCAAAAAAGTAGTTCCTACTACTAATAAGGCATTTATTTTAGTCTTCTTTTAAGAGTAAAAATCACCTACCTTTTCTAGGCCAGAGTTCCCAGCCACTGGACCTCTGAGAGTGAGTTATAGCTCAGCCCGGTGTTGATTCCTCAATCCTTGTCACCACCAAGGGAGGCCTAGAGTCCAGCATCATCCTTTACCATTAATACAGTCAATGTAGAAAACATTTTCGGCTTGAGTCATGACAAGAAAAACACTGCAGATCCTAGTCTATTCTTCCTTAGGTAGCTGAAGAAAGTCCAGTATTCTGACTGGGGGACACTTCAAAGGCAGAAGGTAATTGCAATATCCCTGTTTTTCCTTGTTTTCTATGGACTTATGGGGAATGTGTGAATTCTATAAGTTGGTAGATCTTTATTATGCACCATATATTTGGGAATTTTATTCTGGAAAGAGTGGATTTTGTCTGTCTTCCAATATCAAGAAAGTGACTGGCCAGTCAATTAATGATTTATTTATTTGCAACCTTTTTTTTTTGAATTTTATTTTATTTATTTTTTATACGGCAGGTTCTTATTAGTCATCCATTTTATACACATCAGTGTATACATGTTAATCCCAATCTCCCAATTCGTCACACCCCCAGCCCCACCCCCCCGCGGCTTCCCCCTGCCCTTGGTGTCCATACGTTTGTTCTCTACATCTGTGTCTCAACGTCCTGCAAACCGGTTCATCTGTACCATTTTCCTAGGTTCTAAATACATGTGTTAAATTACGATATTTGTTTTTCTCTTTCTGACTTACTTCACTCTGTATAACAACCTCTAGATCAATCCACATCTCACCAATTACTCAATTTCATTCCTTTTTACGGCTGAGTAATATTCCACTGTATATATGTAGCACATCTTCTTTATTCATTCATTTGCCGATGGGCATTAGGTTGCTTCCATGACCTGGCTATTGTAAACAGTGCTTCAATGAACATTGGGATGCATGTGTCTTTTTGAATTATGGTTTTCTTTTGGTATATGCCCAGTAGTGGGATTGCTGGGTCATATGGTAGTTCTATTTTTAGTTTTTTAAGGAACCTCCATACTGTTCTCCATAGTGGCTGTATCCATTTACATTCCCACCAACAGTGCAAGAGGGTTCCCTTTTCTCCACACCCTATCCAGCATTTGTTGTTTGTAGATTTTCTGATGATGCCCATTCTAACTGGTGTGAGGTGATACCTCACTGTAGTTTTCATTTGCATTTTTCTAATAATTAGTGATGATGAGCAGCTTTTCATGTGTTTCTTGGCCAACTGTATGTCTTCTTTGGAGAAATGTCTATTTAGGTCTTCCGATCATTTTTGGATTGGGTTGCTTGTGTTTTTAATATTGAGCTGCATGAGCTGTTAATATATTTTGGAGATTAATCTTTCGTCCGTTGATTCATTTGCAAATATTTTCTCCCATTCTGAGGGTTGCCTTTTCGTCTTGTTTATGATTTCCTTTGCTGTGCAAAAGCTTTTAGGTTTCATTAGGTGCCATTTGCTGATTTTTGTTTTTACTTCCATTAATCTAGGAGGTGGATCAAAAAAGATCTTGCTGTGATTTATGTCAAAGTGTGTTCTTCCTATATTTTCCTCTAAGAGTTTTCCTCTAAGAGTTTCCTCTAAGTGTCTGGTCTTACATTTGGGTCTCGAATCCATTTTGAGTTTATTTTTGTGTATGGTGTTAGGGAGTGTTCTAATTTCATTATTTTACATGTAGCTGTCCAGTTTTCCCAGCACCACTTATTGAAGAGAATGTCTTTTCTCCATTGTATACCCTTGCCGCCTTTGTCATATATTAGTTGACCATACTTGCATGGGTTTATCTCTGAGCTTTCTTTCTTGTTCCATTGATCTATGTTTCTGTTTTTGTGCCAGTACCATACTGTCTTGATTATGGTAGCTTTGTAGTATAGTCTGAAGTCAGGGAGTCTGATTCCTCCAGCTCCGTTTTTTTCCCTCAAGACTGCTTTGGCTATTCGGGGTCTTTTGTGTCTCCATAAAAATTTTAAGATTTTTTGTTCTAGTTCCGTAAAAAATGCCATTGGTAATCTGATAGGGCTTGCATTGAATCTGTAGATTGCATTGGGTAGTATAGTCATTTTCCCAATACTGATTCTTCCAATCCAAGACCATGGTATATCTCTTAATCTGTAGGTATCATCTTTAATTTCATTCATCAGTGTCTTATATTTTCTGCATACAGGTCTTTTGTCTCCTTAGGTAGGTTTATTTATTCCTAGGTATTTTATTCTTTTTGTTGGAATAGTAAATGGGAGTGTTTCCTCAATTTCTTGTTCAGATTTTTCATCATTAGTGTATAGGAATGCAAGAGATTTCTGTGCATTAATTTTGTATCTTGCAACTTTACCAAATTAATTGATTAGCTCTAGTAGTTTTCTGGTGGCATCTTTAGGATTCTCTATGTATACTATCATGTCATCTGCAAACAGTGACAGTTTTACTTCTTCTTTCCAATTTGTATTCCTTTTATTTCTTTTTCTTCTCTGATTGCCATGGCTAGGACTTCCAAAACTATGTTGAATAATAGTGGTGAGAGTGGACTTCCTTGTCTTGTTCCTGATCTTAGAGGAAATGCTTTCAGGTTTTCACCATTGAGAATGATGTTTGCTGTGGGTTTGTTGTATATGGCCTTTATTATGTTGAGGCAGGTTCCCTCTATGCCCACTTTTTGGAGAGTTTTTATCATAAATGCTGTTGAATTTTGTCAAAAGCTTTTTCTGCATCTATTGAGATGATCATATGGTTCTTATTCTTCAATCTGTTAATATGGTATATGACACTGATTGATTTGCATACACTGAAGAATTCTTGCATCCCTTGAATAAATCCCACTTGATCATGGTGTATCATCCTTTTAATGTGTTGTTGGATTCTGTGTGCTGGTATTTTGTTGAGGATTTTTGCATCTATATTCATCAGTGATATTGGTCTATAATTTTCTTTTTTTGTAATACCGTTGTCTGGTTTTGGTATCAGGGTGATGGTGGCCTCATAGAATGAGTTTGGGCTTGTTCCTTCCTCTGCAAATTTTTGGAAGAGTTTGAGAAGGATGGTGTTAGCTCTTCTCTAAATGTTTGATAGAATTCACCTGTGAAGCCATCTGGTCCTGGACTCGTTTGTTGGAAGATTTTTAATCACAGTTTCAATTTCATTACTTGTGATTGGTCTGTTCATATTTTCTATTTCTTCCTGCTTCAGTCTGGGATGGTTATACCTTTCTATGAATTTGTCCATTTCTTCCAGGTTGTCCATTTTACTGGCATAGAGTTGCTTGTAGTAGTCTCTTAGGATGGTTTGTATTTCTGCAGTGTCTGTTGTAACTTCTCCTTTTTCATTTCTCATTTTATTGATTTGAGTCCTCTCCCTGTTTTTCTTCATGAGTCTGGCTAATGGTTTATGAATTTTGTTTATCTTCTCAAAGAACCAGCTTTTAGTTTTATTCGCATTTGCTATTGTTTTCTTTGTTTCTATTTCATTTATTTCTGCTTTGATCTTTATGATTTCTTTCCTTCTGCTTACTTTGGGTTTTGTTTGTTCTTCCTTCTCTAGTTCCTTTAGGTGTAAGGTTAGAGTGTTTAGTTGAGATTTTTCTTGTTTCTTGAGGTAGGCTTGTATAGCTATAAACTTCCCTCTTAGAACTGCTTTTGCTGCATCCCATAGGTTTTGGATCTTCGAATTTTCATTGTCATTTGTCTCTAGGTATTTTTTGATATCCTCTTTGATTTCTTCAGTGATCTCTTGGTTATTTAGTAACGTATTGCTTAGCCTCCATGTGTTTGTGTTTTTTACATTTTTTTCCCTGTAACTGATTTCTAATATCATAGCGTTGTGGTCAGAAAAGATGCTTGATATGATTTCAATTGTCTTAAATTTACTGAGGCTTGATTTGTGACCCAAGATGTGATCTATCCTGGAGAATGTTCCATGTGCACTTGAGAAGAAAGTGTAATCTTCTGCTTTTGCATGGAATGTCCTGTAAATATCAATTAAATCTAACTGGTCTATTGTGTCATTTAAAGCTTGTGTTTCCTTATTAATTTTCTGTTGGGATAATCTGTCCATTGGTTTAAGTGAGGTGTTAAAGTCTCCCACTATTATTGTGTCACTGTCAATTTCTTCTTTTATAGCTGTTAGCAGTTGCCTTATGTATTGAGGTGCTCCTATGTTGGGTGCATATGTATTTATAATTTTTATATCTTCCTGTTGGATTGATCCCTTATCATTATGTAGTGTCCTTCCTTGTCTCTTGTAACATTCTTTATTTTAAAGTCTATTTTATCTGATATGAGTATTTCTACTCCAGCTCTCTTTTGATTTCCATTTGCATGGAATATCTTTTACAATCCCCTTACTTTCAGTCTGAATGTGTCCCTAGGTCTGAAGTAGGTCTCTTGTAGACAACATATATATGGGTCTTTTTTTTTTGTATCCATTCAGCAAACCTGTGTCTTTTGGTTGGAGCATTTAATCCATTCACATTTAAGGTAATTATTGATATGTATGTTCCTATTACCATTTTCTTAATTGTTTTTGTAGGTCCTTTTCTCCTCTTGTGTTTCCCACTTAGAGAAGTTCCTTTAGCATTTGTTGTAGAGCTAGTTCGGTGGTGCTGAATTCTCTTAGCGTTTGCTTGTCTGTAAAGCTTTTGATTTCTCCGTCAAAGGTGAATGAGATCATTGCCAGGTAGAGTAATCTTGGTTGTAGGTTCTCCCCTTTCATCACTTAAAGTATATCATGCCACTCCCTTCTGGACTGTAGTTTCTGCCGAGAAATCAGCTGTTAACATTATGGGAGTCCCCTTGTATGTTATTTGTCATTTTTCCCTTTTTGTGTTCAATAATTTTTCTTTGTCTTTAATTTGTGCCAATTTGATTACTATGTGTCCCAGCATGTTTCTCCTTGGGTTTATCCTGTATGGGACTCGCTGCGCTTCCTGGACTTGGGTGGCTATTTCCTTTCCCATGTTAGGGAAGTTTTCGACTATAATCTCTTCAAATATTTTCTTGGGTCCTTTCTCTCTCTCTTGTCCTTCTGGGACCCCTATAATGTGAATGTTGTTGCATTTAATGTTGTCCCAGAGGTCTCTTAGGTTGTCTTCATTTCTCTTCATTCTTATTTCTTTATTTTGTTCCACAGCAGTGAATTCCACTATTCTGTTTTCCAGGTCACTTATCCGTTCTTCTGCTTCAGTTATTCTGCTATTGATTCCTTTTAGTGTAGTTTTCATTTCAGTTATTGTATTGTTCATCTCTGTTTGTTTGTTCTTAAATTCTTCTAGGTCTTTGTTAAAAATTTCTTGCATCTTCTTGACCTTTGTCTCCATTCTTTTTCTGAGGTCTTGGATCATCTTCACTATCAATATTCTGAGTTCTTTTTCTGGAAGGTTTCCTATCTCCATTTCATTTAGTTGTTTTTCTGTGGTTTTATCTTGTTCCTTCATCTGGCACATAGCCCTCTGCCTTTTCATCTTGTCTATCTTTTTGTGAATCTCAATTAATGTTTTATGATAGTAACATTATAAGTGAGTAAAGACAAGGAATATGTGGGTTCATGTACACATTCATTTAACTGTTACCTGTTTTCTTTCAAATACTGGGAAGAATAAAAAGTACATAAATCTTAATGAATATTTCAGCACTAGCTATAGTTGTATTGTTCTTAATGTATGATTACTAAAATCTCGACAACATTTCAAAAAGAGTGGACCTCTTAAAATAAAGGGAACACAAAACAAAAAACGCACAATGGAAAACAGTATGGAGGTTCCTTAAAAAACTAAAAATAGAACTACTATATGACCCAGCAATCCCACTACTGGGCATATACCCTGAGAAAACCATAATTCAAAAAGAGTCATGTACCACAATGTTCACTACAGCACTATTTACAATAGCCAAGACATGGAACCAACCTAAATGTCCATCGACAGATTAATGGATAAAGAAGATGTGGCACATATATACAATGGAATATGACTCAGCCATAAAAAGAAACAAAATTGAGTTATTTGTAGTGAGGTGGATGGACCTAGAGTCTGTAATACAGAGTGAAGTAAGTCAGAAAGAGAAAAACAAATACTGTTTGATAATGCATATATATGGAATCTAAAAACAACAAAAAAAGGTACTTATGAACCTAGTTGCAGGGCAGGAATAAAGACATAGATATAGAGAATGGACTTGAGGACATGGGGTGGGAAGGGTAAGCTGGGGTGACGTGAGAGTAGCATCTACATATATACACTACCGAATGTAAAATAATTAGCTAGTGGGAAGTAGCAGCATAGCACAGCGAGATCAGCTCTGTGCTTTGCGACCACCTAGAGGGGTGGGATAGGGAGGATGGGAGGGAGACTTAAGAGGGAGGGGATATGGGGACATATGTATGCATATGACTGATTCGCTTTGGTGTACCACAGAAACTAATACAGTATTGTGAAGCAACTATAATTCCATAAAGATCTATTTTAAAAAGGCACAATGGAATCAAAGTGGTCTTTTGGATACATGCAGAAGCAATATTTTTGCAGGAGGAAACATTTCATAAAACTCACTTTTGGCATACCGAGGTTAAGAAGGTGTGTAGAAGTAATATTCTAAAATTAAAAAATCAGCCAGTGACTCAAGAAGGATGCAAGTTTATCATATAGAAAGAAAACCTTCTAGTGTTCCTATTTTTGTGTTTAAAGCATCATGAAAAGACACTTCCTGATTCCTTTTATAAACTCTTAATTGTGGAGGGAAGGGGACATTTGACAAAACAAGGTATTGACTGATTCAGAAGGGCTCGTTGTGCTCTTCAATACCGCCTTCTTTAAATGAAGGATAAGGTGAAAATTAAATCACCAAGAAAAAATAAATAAAAAGCTTTTGAAAAAGGCATCTTTAACATGCTTAACCACCCTTTTCAGGGAGGAGGGAAAACACAGCCCTGGTGTGAGGAAGTGGTGACGAAATAGAGAAGACTTACAAAAGGGCCAGCGGGGTTCCCCTGGTGGCGCAGTGGTTGGGAGTCCGCCTGCCGATGCGGGGGACGCGGGTTCGTGCCCCGATCCAGGGGGATCCCACATGCCGCAGAGCAGCTGGGCCCGTGAGCCATGGCCGCTGAGCCTGCGCATCCCGAGCCTGTGCTCCGCAACGGGAGAGGCCACGACAGTGAGAGGCCCGCGTACCGCAAAAAAAAAAAAAAAAAAAAAAGGCCAGCGAACACGGAAAACAAAGAAAGAAATCATAAAGATGTATACCTAGGGGATTACGAGGATTCACATAAAGTGATTTATTCTATTTCTTTGTCTCCAAGCCAACGATAAGTAAGTCAGCTTTGCTCTAAGGCTGCCCTTTCCAAATGGTGGCCACTAACTCCAAATGGCTATTCCATACTTGATGTGTGGCAAGTGTGGACCACGCTCTAAGTATAAAAGAGACACCGAATTTGAATACTTAGCAAAAAAGAATGTAAAACAACTCACTAATAATTTTTATAATAATAATATTTTGGATATATTGGGTTGGCCAAAAAGTTCATTTGGGTTTTTCTTTAACATCTTCTGGAGCAACCCAAACGAACTTTTTGGCCAACCCAATAGTTAGTGAAATAGAACATATTATTAAAATTGACTTCACCTGCTTTTCACTTATTTTTATTTTCTACGTTCCAATATGGCTGCAAGAAAATTTTAAATTACGTACAGGGCTTGCAGCGATGATACTTACTTAGATTTGATAGTGTTGCTCTATGGGTTTTAAAAAAGTTATTTAAACCTATTTACCTGCCACTATTTTTCCATTTGGCAAAAACTGTAGTGGCCTGTCCCAAACTTTCCAAACTTCTCATTGTTCTATCAGCCACCTTGGTTTTTTCTGGGTGACTCTTACACTTGAACTACACTGAAATTTATGACCACTCCCACCCTCACAGGTCTGAGGGAACACAAGAGGAGAAAATGGTGGCTACTAGCTCACTAGTTCCTTTTCTTTTTTAAAATTATTTTTAAATTGAAGTATGCTTAATTTACAATGTTGTGTTAGTTTCAAGTGTACAACAAAGTAATTCAGTTATACATATATATACACACACATTATAGGTTATTATAAGATATTGAATATAGTTCCCTGTGCTACAAGTAGGTCCTTGTTATTTACCTATTTTATATATAGTGGTGTGTATATGTTAATCCCAAACTCCTAAAGTATTCGTCCCCCCCACCTCCACCAGTTCTTTTACTTAATACATGCTGCTGAGAAAGCAGAATTAGGAGACAGGCAAGACAAAGGGTAGAACTGGTCTGGGAAAATGTGAATTGAGAAAAAATTAAGAAGAACCGAACAGAAGGAAAACACTTGTGTTCAGAATTTAAATTTAAACTGAAATGCATCACTTCCACCTTGCACTCTGCACTTTTCACCACAGTGATGATCCCTTTCCTGAACCATTCAGGAGCCTTCACAAAAGGCTTGAAAAATTTTTGCACTTCAGTTTCTTTAATTATACATCTGGGAGTTTGGGTCTGATGAGTTATAAAAATCCCTTTAAGTTTGAACTTGTATTGACTGCTTCAGTTTTAGGGCCTTTGAAGTAACCATTACCCCCCACGGAGGACTCCCTTCTCTCCATTATCTGTGGGGCTGGCTCCTTGTCAATTAGGTCTCAACACAAAGCTTGTTTCCGCAGAGAGCTCTTCCCTGACCACCCTATGTGGTCCGGCTGTCACTCTTTCACTCACTCTATTTTATTTTCTTCATTGCATTAATATCAAGATAATTTTTCCTTGTTTTTATTTCTTTGCTTATGTTCCTTGCTTATATTCTTAAATATTTCCTTGTTTGCTGTTCATTCATTCATTCACCTATTCATTCACCCCACAAGAATGCTGTCTTCATGAGATAAAGGACCTTGTCTGTCATACTCACTGCCCTATCTAGCTCACGTAGAAGAGTGCCTAGTGTATACAGGGTGCTCAAGAAATATTAAGGATATGAATAAATAAATCAGACCTGGTTCTTAGATATAAACAACCAAGAACGACGTTGGCTGATTTAACAGAATTTATCAACTAATTGATTTATTAACTAAATTAATAATTATTAACTAAACTATTAACTAATTGATTTAACTGAATTAATTGAATTTATTAACTAGCATAATTGCTAATGAAGGCTGGAGAATCAAATTTGGAAAACACAGAGAACAGAGGGAAGCCATGTAGCCAGAACAAACCCCCTACAGCCAGCATCACACCATGGACCCTGCCCAGTGACTACACCTCTGCCTGGTACCCAACACCCAATGCTCTAGCTCTCCGCCACTGGCTGACACCACTGGATTTAGACACTGGTTGTCCCTGCAGTTACCATTTCCACAGCTGCCCTTGGAAACTGTATGCTGCTATCATTTGAGCTATCACCAAAAAGAATTCTGCAGTGACCTGACTTCTCTGTGTCACAAACTCCATACATAGAATTGAGTGTGTGCATCTGATTGTTCAAACCTAGGTTACATGGCTCACGCCTTACCTGCTAGAGAAAATGATAATGAGAATCTAGTATTTTTTTCCTTCTATATAAGGAAAAGGGTTCTGTCTCTCATTAAAATTTATAAGGCAGGGACTTCCCCAAACAGAGAAAGGATTCAAATGCCAGGTTAATTCCCCAAGTGTCAAATGTTCCCTATACTCCTATATGTGATTGGGGATGCATCCATTTCTTTTCCTTTGATCAGATATGTTTCTTCCTACTGCATGTCCTACTGTTAGGCTTCTCAGACTGGAGCAAATTTCTGAATGATAAATAGCATGCTATATTAGGGTTCTCCAATGACACAGAACCAACAGCATGTATATACATACTAGGAACCTGTTACTGTATTCTTCAGTTCCTTAAGGGAGGTAGTCTCCCTTTGTGAACACTGGGTAAATATATATGTACCTACCATTGGTTCTAGCTATATTTTATATATATATATATGTATTTATTTTTATTATTCATTTACTATACTATTGTTTATTATTATATATATTTATTATAAGGAATTGGCTCATGCAACAATGGAGGCTGAGAAGTCCCAAGATCTGTAGTTGGTAAGCTGGAGACCCAGGAGAGGCAGTGGTGTAGTTCTGGTTTGAGACAAAAGGCCAAAGAATCAGGAGAGCACATGGTGGAATTTCTAGACTGAAGGCCGCAGTCTCAAAACTCAAGAAGAGCCAATGTTTCAGGCAGAGTTGAAAGGCAGGAAAAGACCAACTTCTCAGCTCAAGGTAATCAAGCAGGAGGAATTTCCTCTTCCTCAGGTTAGCGTCAGCTTTTTTCTTCTAGTGAGAGGCCTTTAACTGATTGGATGAGGCCCAGCCACATTAGGGAGGTGCAATTTGCTTTACTCAGTCTACTGATTCACACGTTAATCTCATCCAAAAGCACCCTCACAGAAATACCCAGAATAATGTTTGAACAAATATCTGAGCACCCCATGGCCCAGTCAGATTGTTATATAAAATTAACCATCACACGTGCCCATCTAGGGACAATCAACCATTGGGTTAGAACTCAAAGCCTGAAGCTCTGTCATGGCCACTTTTAGCCCACTGTTTGACCAGGAACCTGCTATGGTACTCTTCAGTTCCTTAAGGGGGAGTATTCTCCCCTTTGTGACCCCTGGGTGAATATTTTACCTCAAAGAAGCACAAAATGGACTAGAGGGATAGCGGTTCAAGATGGGGAGACCTGAAAAGCTGAAGTAATTACATATTCAAAGGCCATCATTTAGATTGATATAGCAACGGCTGCCAATGGGATGACACAGAAACCACAGGCTCATCTGCAAATTGAAATGTGAGATGAACTTGAGTAAGAGATACATTCTGCCTTCTAGGAGGAAAGGACATCTGATTTGTGGCCTGCCCTGCCAAGGTACAGCTGGGTGAGCCAGAGGGCTCCCTGCCAGTTAACCCTGAGGAACAAGGAAAGGCAGTGGCAGGTTACGGAAAGGGATAAAAGGCTTATTATAAAAAGGAGCTTGACAACTGCTGAGATTAATTATAATCCCACTGCCAAAATCCCATCAATATCCAAAAGCAACAAAGAAAACAATTTCCTGAGGTGTCCCTTGTCTTCAGGATGGTCGAAATTTGCCCTCAGAAAACCGTCAAAGAAAGTCAAGAAAAATACAAAGTGCAAAAGAAATGAACACAAATGGAAGAGCAAATGCAACCCCTAAACTGCCAGTGAGCCAAAGTCTCTGGGCGAGAGGCAGTCTCACTTGTTTAACGCAATGTCCTAGGCAGTCAAGGTTTAGTGTTATTGGAAAAGGTCAACAATTCCACATGTGTACACATGACTTTTCAGTCACAGGCTACTCAAGTCAAAGTGACCATCTCTGACATTAAAAACGTGGTGCTCAGAAAGCACTGTAACCACATAGAGGTTGGACATGGTCCCTTTGGTGGTCCCAAAGGTCTTGTCAATATCTAGGATTTGAATTCTAGAATTCTGAATTTCTGAGTTAAAAGTGAAAATACTGTATACCAGAGCTGGACTAGGATAAAATAAGAGAGGCACTCCCATCAGGCATAAAATTTAAGGTGGCATCATAAAACTCAGTAATCAAGATAAATACTATTTTAATGCATTAAAAAAAGTCAAATCAGCGAACTCTGGCTCACAGGCTGGCTGCCTGTTTTTATAAATAATGTTGTATTGGAATCAGGTGAGACAGAGTTGGAGCCTGTTTTTATTCATAATTGTGATGTTACTATGTTATTTACCATGGATGTCTTTTGCATTGATTTTAAAATATTGCATGAAAATATTATTTATCTTGAATATTGAGTTTCTGGTATGCCCTTAAAATTTGCACCCCAGATGTTTCACTTGGTTCACCTCAGTATTGGCTCTGCTACTCACCCGTTTGAAACAAACGACTCCTACTGTTGTCTGGCTCAATGTACTACAGTTAGTCATCTTCACTGAATATTATAATTTGCTAAGTGAATTACACACATAATTTGCTAAGTGAATTACACACATGATCTATTTCACTCTGACAGCACCTCCATGAGAATGTTATTTTCCCATTTTACACGTGAGCACCTGAAGTTCCTTGGCCAGGATAATACAGTAAAGCCAGAATAAGGTAAACCAGGATTCAGTTCTCTGCAGTTTGATGTAATGGTCTATGCTACTAATCTAAACCTCTTAAAGATTCGACAAGTTTCTTCTGAGGGAAACTGCTTTACGTTGCTCGTGGCGTCATGTTTTGTTACCCTTGAGGAACTTCTTTCCTTCTAGTTGTACCTGTTTACTGAATTAATAAAAATGAGTAAAAACAACTTGTATCCCTTTCTTGAAGAATCAAACATGGATGAATATACTATCAAATACCTTGACTTGTACAGTGTAGAAGAAAGTGTTTACGTATATAACATAATCTAGTATGCTACGTTCTCAAAATTAAAGTTCTTTAATATCTACATTTGCTAGGACCTGGTCACCTGGAATTATCCTAATCTGAGCAATGCAGAGTAACTGATAGTTTAGACAGGAAAAATTTGGAGGAAACTTTGCAAATATACTTAGATCTGCACAATTACAGGGACCCTATCCTTTTGTAGGGCAGCAGATATCTCTCCTCTGCTATAGCCTCCCTACTCAAAACATTATCTACCGTTAGTTTCAACCACAATAAGGTCACGTCAGTCACAGCAGTGGATGTGTTCAAGACCTTCATTTATATCTCAAACCCTTCTCCCTAATGTTCAGGAACGCAGCACACTGCTGGGGCTTAGCATGCCTCAGAGGTCTCTTCCAATGCTGAAAAATTACTTCCACACAGCCATTCAATTCCCTCACCCCCTTTTCCTGCTTAGTTGATCTTTCTTTTTTCATATTTTAATCATATCTTGATTATAGTGTTTCAGTCATCCTGCCCACAGCCCCTTTGAAGGCAAGTTGCCCGGCAAGTATTCCTGTGAAAGGGACAGCTCTCTTTAGATGAAGTGACCCAGCCCTGGCTCTATGCCTCCCTGTGAAGCAGGGCAAACACGAGAACTAAGGACAGTCAACACGTAGAATAAGCAGTGATCTATGAAATGGCCTGGCTTAAAACCATGGCAGAACCAACTAGAATCCTTCCCCCCAGGAATCTGATCTAAGAAATAAACCAGAGAATGAGGTGTTACACATTGAGAAACAAGTGCAAAGGGGAGATGCAGGTGGTTGTCTGTGGGGAGAGGCTGTGGCAACCTTCATTTGAAATTTATGACAACAGTCAAAATATGGCCAGCGCCACCTGTCCCTACTCCAACTTCTTATTAATTTCATCCTTTAATTCATGTTGGTGATTTTCATCATTATGTAGATGAGGGAATGAGCCTGGTCTGTGCGCCTTAATGAATTTATTAAGATGCTGCCTTTATGGTCGTCTTTTCTATTTAGATAGAAATTCATCTTACAAAAATCCTACTCTTCAGAGAGCCCAAGGATTGATTTAACTGATGGGTCATACTTGGAAGAGCAGAGGTAGAACACACATTTTATTTCTGTGGGATTTTTGCTTGTTTATGATATTTCTTACATTTTGTTCAAACATTGACTGGGGGCTCATAGAGTGGGTTGGGGAAAGATCAAAGCCAATCATAACCTTCGTGGGCAAAAGAAAACATCCATCAGAGAAAATGAGAGCATTTACTTTTATCCCCATATAGTTCAGAATGATTCAGAACATTCTGTAGTGGTTGTTGAAAACACCACCTCATGTAAAATAAATTACCCACCATGGCAAAGAGCGGTCAATGCTCATGTCAACAAGAGACCGAAATACTCAAGGAAAGTGAACAGTTTTGTAAATAGCAACTGATGAGTATTATCCCCTATTTCTTTTTGACTGGCAGGAAAAACAGTGGAACAAAGTCAATTCTGTTAGCTCTGAGAAGTCCTAACCCCTTCCTTCTCTGGAGCACACCATCTAACTCAGAAGATGATAAAAACCTCCCTGACACCAGATAAAAAATGATAATATCCTTTAGTGATAACGTGTGTAAGCCTCAAAAGGCAAAACCAGAGTGTGAATATTCTCTCCTAAAAGGATAGAACTGTAAATCTCTCTCAACAGATACAAGACCACTGAACAGCAAGAGGAACAGAGAACCATAACAGAAGAGTCCATCTGACTGACACCAGCAAGGGTAGCAAACCTTGCCACTAGTGCACCTCTCATGAAAACAATTTCAATGGCACCCACAGTTACTAAATACGGGCATTCCTTTGTCTGCTTACAAAAAAAAGAACATTAAAAAACTCATTCACTCTACAGCAAATGTTACAGTCATTCAACTTAATAATGCTTTAATCAAAGGCAAAAGTGTGAGACAGTAGTAGAGAAAAGGGTTCTAATCCTGACTTTGCCCTCAGAAGGCAGGCATGAAGAGCCTGGGTTCTAGATTAATCCACACCTACGTTCCCCCACTAGTTCTGGGATCTTGGACAACCCTTGACCTCTCATTGATGCAATGTCTGCTTCTGTAAAGTGGGGATAATAACAGACTCTACCTCATACAGTGTTTATGAGGACCATAAATCAAAGCCAATTACATTTGTGCAGAGTTTCTTAACCACACCATGATTGACACTATGATTGGGCTGAAAAATATTTTTTTTGTGGGGGACTGTTCTGTGCACTGTAGAATGTTTAATGGCATCTACCCATTAGACACCAGTAATGACAATTTTTAAAAGTCATTAGATGTTGTCAAATGTTCCCTGAGGAGCGAAATCACTCCCAGTTGATAACCGGTGCTTTAGTGCCTGGTGACTATCAACTCCTGAATAAATGCACATTCATGTCTCTTCAGTTGGTCTTATCTGTTTTTCAAATGAAGAAGCCCTCACCTCTCCTTAAGAAAGTAAATACCAGTGGCTTTAGGTATACTAATGTAACGTGGGAAGAAGGAAGATGTTGGCTGACAGCATCATGCACTGTCTCCACGTTTACATGTACGCATTAACTCATAGCATCTTCACAACTACCTTAGCAAGCCAGTACTGGGGTTCCTACAAAGGTCTTTCGCATGAATAGACCGCTTAATTGATGATGTTTATAAATGAAAGTTGAATTACATATAAACGTGTGCTGTCACCTTGAACTAAGTTTCAGAACACCTATGAAGATATGCACGTCTTGAATGTACATGTCCATGTATTCAGGCATCCTGCAGTTGCTAGGAATATGAATCAGTCTGTGAAGTTGAGGTCAAGGTATGGTCCCTAAATGGACATGGCCAGGAGGCTCACCTAGCGGATCCACTGAGTCACCTTGGATATAAAGCCATGACGTGTGGTCTGGTGCAAGTCCCACGGAATTTTGCACTTGGAACATATTCCACAAGATTTTCCCTTGAATGCTGGACAAGTAACTATGGAATTTTGAAACATTTTAGTTCAGCTAAATCAACTGAATGCCTTGACCACAAACATCCCTGCTGACCAAACCCATATTGCCCAGGCTAAAATCAAGGATTAAGTAGGGATGAAGTTCCACCAGATTCTGAATATGACCAGTGGACTGCAATTTATTGGGGTCCACAGGCATGCTTTTCTGCAGATGGCAATTCCAAACCTTTCTCAGGGTCAAAGCAACCTGTTTCAGTCCCTCATCTCCCTGTCAATGTTGGAATACAGCCACCAGATTGGACTACTGGCAGAATGGTCACTAAAAGTGACGAGTCTTACTTCTAGAATTATCTTGCTCCCTTATCATCTCATGTATCACCCAATAACCCATCGGTATATAGGAAATAACTTAAGAATTAATCTAGTATTATTATCTCCATTTCAAAGAAGAAGTTACTGAGGCTCAGTGAGGCTAACTAACTTGGGCAAGATCTTGGCAGGATACCAGGCAAGTAGCAGAGTGGAAGTTCATACCTAGAGCCATTCACCTGCCTGGGCTATCTCCTACTGGCTGACTGGCAACACAGGGAACTGTCTAGCTGCTTGTTAGGGGTGGTGGACAGAGATGAAAGTTCATTAAGAATAATGATTTTGTTTGTTGAGGAATGTAAAAGGATAACCAGTGTTTGAATCAGCTCTCTGTTCCACTTCTGCGGGGTTCTTTTCCTAACAAGAACTAACTATGTTTATTCTTTGGGGAGGGACAGCAGGATAAGGAACAAAAAAGTTAGTCCTTGATGGATAATGTCTTTGCATAAGATTAAGTTTCCTTGCAGAATGGAAGTGAATCTATAAATGTTAGGCAAATCAGTTACGGAGAAATAGGAAAAATAATATCTTTTTGAAAGATTCTGTGCTGGATCTTAAGAAATACTGAATCAAAACTCTTTTTTTTTTTACGTTTTCCTGCAAAGGTTTTTTTTTTCTTTTAAACATCTTTATTGGAGTATAACTGCTTTACAATGGTGTGTTAGTTTCTGCTTTATAACAAAGTGAATCAGTTATACACATACATATGTTCCCATAGCTCTTCCCTCTTGCGTCTCCCTCCCTCCCACCCTCCCTATCCCACCCCTCTAGGTGGTCACAAAGCACCGAGCTGATTTCCCTGTCTATGCGGCTGCTTCCCACTAGCTATCTATTTTACATTTGGTAGTATAGATAAATCCATGCCACTCTCTCACTTCGTCCCAGCTTACCCTTCCCCCTCCCCGTGTCCTCAAGTCCATTCTCTAGTAGGTCTGCGTCTTTATTCCCATCTTGCCCCTAGGTTCTTCATGACCTTTTTTTTTTTTTTCTTAGATTCCATATATATGTGTTAGCATACGGTATTTGTTTTTCTCTTTCTGACTTACCCAAAACTCTTGATTTATATTGACAAGTCATCATGTAAAAGTCTTGTAATTGGCTGTAATAAGTTACCCAGTCTGGTCAGCCAGACTGCATCCCTGGAGCACAATCAAGGTGGATAGATTTAAGACAAAATATATGTTAACACTAATAATATGGCAATTTGGAGTCAATTACCATGTTTCCAAGGATCCTCAGCAGACCTGTTGTCATTCGTATGGAATTGACAATTTGCCTTTATTGGAAAGGTATTTCAGTTTCCCCCCAGCAACCAAAAACCCAGGGCCCTGGTGAGGCAAAAGCTCCTTTTAACAGGGCTGCCTTGCTGGCACTCCTTATAGCACCAGATTTGACCAGGTTTTTTTCACAGTGTACTTAATGGGGCATGAATTTTACCAACATCTTTGCTGCAATTTGTTTCTATAAAGTATGTTACAGGGTTATAAAATTACCAAAACAATTCAAAGGCATTATTGTTTGCAGGAGAATTTAATTGGAAAAGGGGGAGTTTTTTTTCTGATATGACACTGAAAATTTCAAAAACATCATTGCCCTTTTACTAAAAAGCTAACATTTCCCTCCAGATTTCTGATTTTCATATTCATAGGGCCTGGGTAAGCTAAACTTTAACTCAAGGCTTAAAGCTGTATAAATATTTATCGTGGACAGAAAATTTAAAAAGAAATCTTAGTGATTTTAGGCATCAAAAGAGATTTGTGTGGTGTAATAAAAGAGTCCTGGATTTAAATTCAGAGGAATTTGTGTGCTGGTCTTTGCTCCACCACTATGGCTGTGCAACCTTAAACAAGTCTTATATGCCTCTCTGGACATGAATTTCTTCACCTGTGAAGCAAGTGGATAGGATCAGATGATTTCTAACATTCCCCCCAAAGGTTTAACAATATGTGATGGTAATAGAGGAAATTTTAAAATAAAAGGGAGGGATGTGTATTTATTAATGAAAAGAAACTGTCACAATTCAAAACACTGATGGTAACTGTCATAAATATGGCTTAAAACAAAAATTTATTTTAGGGTTGGATAAAGGTCAATGTCAAAATATACCACACCATTTCTTCAACTCTTAAATTTGAAAATTAAGTGTTGAACATTTGAAGATAAACAAAAAAGATGAGAAAACAAAAATGTCATTATGTCAGTCAACTTCCGACTTTAAAGCTTACATTCTTAGTTTAGATTGTGAAAAATTTGATTGAATAGAAAAAAATCACTTCAAACCACATGTTCAACATGAAGTAAATGTTCACTAGTATTACTTTTAGAAAATCGATGCATTTTAGATTAGTCCAAAATAGAATGAGACATATTAGAACATGATGGAGGAGAAGGAAAATGTCTCCATTTGCGTAGAAATAAAAAATAAAACTTAATATGTTTAGAAGAAATGAAAAACCTAAGGGGCGGGTTAGTAAAATATATGAAATAATTTTGTTTCATGTTCTCTGGCACTTCAGTAACTAGAAAGCTAAAAACTGGCCTTTCAGATAGTCATCATGTCAAAGTTTCAATCCAGCAATCAATTCAGGTATCAAATCTACCTGCGTGGGGCAGGCACACTACACCAGACTGTGCTGTCATTGAGTTGGTAGGAAGCAGGTAGTAACTATTCCTGCTGGAGCTGTTTCTGCAAAGGAAAATTCATCTCTGGGAGAGGTGTGATGAAATGAAATAAGCTTTATAGCCAGAGAGACATGATGGGCTAAGGAATTTGCAGGGCCCAGTGCAAAATGAAAATGCAGGATGCCTTAGTTTTTAAAAAAATTACAAATTTTAAGGTGCCTACAGCGGAGCATTAAACTCTTCTGAGAGCAGGGGGCCCTGTGTGACTGCACAGGCCACACACCAGTGATGCTGGCCCTGCAGACAGTTCAAATCCCTGCTTAGTTACTTAACAGCTCCGCAGGAGACCTGGTACCAGTCAACTGACTACTGTCAGGTTCTTTGTTTGTAAAATAGTTAAAACCATAAAAGTGCCCTTATAGGCATGTTGTAAAAATCATATTAACCAATATATATTATTTGACGGGTAAACAGTAGATCCTCAAAAAATAATAGCTATTATCATTAGCTTGAAGGGTGGGTGACTCCCAATAGCAATTCTATTGTAAATCACAATACTTCTTTCTCCTCTTAAAGGTCTTAAGAAAGAGATGAATCCATAAGCAAGGACAGCAAGAAAATTCTAAAATGGAGACATGGCAGCACTGTTCTCCCCAGGTACTGACTAACCAAGTGTTTATGTCCAACACAAAGACCTGAATATTTTTCTTTTGTGGTTCTTACTGTATTTCCTTCAAATGATTTACCGTAAAAATATAAGAGTGCTATAGAAACAGTCATGTTCTTGTTAATACAGGTCCCTGATTTTCGAAAGTGGTAAGCGGAGAATATAAGAGTGCTATAGAAACAGTCATGTTCTTGTTAATACAGGTCCCTGATTTTCGAAAGTGGTAAGCGGATTTCTCCTAGAACAAGAGGATTGTAAAGTAGTATTTTGCTACTCTCAGTTCACCCTGGGATCTGAAGGATTGAAACAGCTGAATAATGAAACAAGAAGAAACATTCTCTTGGAAAAGGAGGCCTAATGTGCATGCAACCTATACCATATAATTTTCAAGAACATAGGGTGTCTATACTTCTCTGTAGTAGTAAACTTAACTCTTGTTACCAGCAGGAGTACTCTTTTATGCTCTGATTTAAATCAATGAGAAAATTAACTCATGACTTGTTCCACCCTTGAAGGTGAAGATTTCTGAATGTGTTAAAATGTCAATGCAACCTCTTTTGTATGTACCCATTTGAAAGGCACTTATTAGTAGACCAGAAAGAAGGAATGTGAGGGGGTAAAAAAAAGGAAGGAAACGGAGGCTCCTAGGGTTTCCTTTTTGCCCTTTTACAATGTAGGATATATTAGCTAGAAAAGAAACATGTTAGAAGAAATGAAGAGTCTTTATGAGTTTAAAGAATCAGGAAATGATTTCAAGATCCGAGTGGCTAAAAACACCACGGTGACACTTACATTTATGTCCTATTTTAAGGATTCATTTGTTTGGGGCCAATTCCATAAACACTGGTTTAGATTCAAGAATGGAAGGCCAATGTAGGAGTCTATCAAGAGGTTCAATTCTGAGGATGCTCGAAGTCTAGGATGACAAGCTTATTTACATCTGTCCTCGCTTCACCTGATCCAGGATGGGCTGAGAACATCTTTGGTCCATTCCAGGAATGGAATAGACTATTATGGGTACAAAGCATTCACTTAAACTGGTTGCTTACATTTTTACATTTTAAAAATAGATAAATGAACTATTCATTCAATATATTCTCCCTCACATATGCATTGTCAAGCATTTTTAACAGATCTCAGGCTCTCTTGTCTATTTTCCATTGCCTTGATTGTTACAAGGCTTGAAAATAATAAATAGGAAAAAATACAGTGTATGGAAGTTTTAATACTCAAGTCATCTGCAAATACGATGTTGAAATCTGGAGTACTTATTCTTCTGCCAGAGCAACATAACTTTTTTTTCTAATAACACATAATGTACTGAATTATCCAGTCACAGCCATTTCACAAGGCTACAAGGCATTCATTTTAAGCATTCCTGTGTTTAATTAATAAATTTAATATGTACCAATAAAAACATCAATTAGAACAACTTCATACAAAGGCTTTTCCAACATCAGCAACAAGGTTTAAGAGACAGCCCTTTACTTATGGCATTTATTTTTTATAAGTATTATACTCTTTCGGTTCATTTGTTAGATTTATTTTGTTTGCACAAGAATAAATCATACGGAACCTGTGAGAATAGTGTGTTAAATGTTCTAATTCACTATTCCATCATCTTCAGTGTCATTCAACAGCTATTTCCTATGTAACTGGCATCATTTTAAAAGCTGTGGGGGATTCCAGAGAAATATGTGTTAACAAGCACTGCCCTCACAGAAAGTCTAAGTAGGGAAGTAGAAACAGCAATGAGGGCAGTCGAAATTGGATGAGACAAAAAGTGATGCCAAGAAGAGTCTAATAATAGACAGAAAGGAGAGGACCAGGTAAAGCATGAAGGGATTAACATCGTCGAAGCACAGCTGGGTGAGAGTGAGCGACTAGGTGGGTGAGGTTTTATCGGTAAAAATTTTAGGTGGAACAATTTTGAATAATAATCAAACTCAGAAGATGGCCTTACAAAAACATTTTGCAAACAAGGAAACTGGGGTCCAGAAAGTTCACCAGAGCTGGTGACAGATGGAGCCTTAAATCTAAACCTATCACACCACGATACCCGAACCCCTCAGCCTCTGGAATATGTACTAAGAAGTCCGGGGCTCTTCTGGGGGCGATTACTTTTAGTGTTCCACGAAATAAGTAGAAATTTCAAGTTTATTTCTCTTTGCCAGCCAAGTACTTTTGCAGACAGCTTACCGCACTAATGTATATTTAGAACGTTAGAAAGAAGACCTCATCCTAAATTCAGAGTGCTCTGTGAGGTGGGATCAGCAACAATCTTAGCTCTGCTTCTGAAGTGGGTTCCCGTTGCCTTCTCTATTCTTTGAAGCAGGATGATAAAACAAAAATGAAAAAAATTTTCAAAAAGAGTTCATTTAACAGTTACATTGATGTCTTGATCAAAAAGAAGGAAGCCTTTCAGGTAGTGCTTTTTTCTTCTTTTTGTTAATGTACCTCATTTACAAGTCATCACTCTCTTAACCTTTACTGCTCTTTGCTTAATCAACATACGATGAAGATTAGAATAAGAGAGTGGAATAAACAGAAGGAAGCACAAGCAACCTTTCAGAAAGCAAAGGAATTCAAGACAATTCGCAGAACTGCACTCTCATTTGATCAAACAGAGCTGTCAATCAAAGTCAAATTCATCAACACACAGTGGTTAGAAAGGCTATGCCAAGTCAAGGCAAGCTGCAAGATCTATGAGGCCTGAAAACAAGGTATTAAGTCCCACAAGAATGAACAAATACCCTAGTAGGTCAGTCGTTTAAACCAGGAGCTCCGGTATGAGACAGGTCAACCAAGAGACAGTAGAGCAGAATAGTTAAAATTGTGGATTCCAGAGCTGCCTACTTTCTGGCATTCAAATCCCAGCTCCAAAGCTTGTGCTATGTGCTCTTTGGCAAGGTACCTAACCTTTGTGTGCCTCTGTTTCCTCAACTGTAAAGTGGGGATAATAATAGCACCTATCTCATGGGCGTGTTGTGGAAATCAAATACGTTATTTGTCATTGCTATATAAAGTACTCAGAAAAGTGCCTGACACATAGCTAAGTCTGATGGAAGAGTTTGCTGCCTTTATTTATTTATTTATTTTTTGCAGTACGCGGGCCTCTCACTGCTGTGGCCTCTCCCATTGCGGAGCACAGGCTCCGGACGCATAGGCTCAGCGGCCATGGCTCACGGGCCCAGCCGCTCCGCGGCATGTGGGATCCTCCCAGACTGGGGCACGAACCCGTGTCCCCTGAATCGGCAGGCGGACTCTCAACCACTGCGCCACCAGGGAAGCCCTCCTCCTTCTTTTTATCTTTCTCTTTCTTCTCCTCCTCCTCATTCTGTTTCTACCTTTACCACCTGTATGACCTTGGAGAAGCTGATGAATCTCATGGCTACACGGTTTCTACAGCTGTGATTCAGGATAATAATACCGTAGAGGTACATACTACCTCATAGTGTTGTTTAAGCTTGAAATGAGATGTATAAAAAGTCCGAAGAAGAGCACAGATCATGTATTAAGCATGAACAAAATGGAAGTTTGTTTGCTCACTCACTCTCACATTTGTTTTATACCTCTTCCAGCAAATACTTTTTAAATACCGTGTGTAAAGCACCTTTTTAGTTACCGAGGATACAGCAGTGAATGTAACAAACAAAAATGTGTTCTCTCATGGAGCTTACGCTTAATAGAGGGTAGTCATGTGCTGGTAAAAAAAAGTTCCCAATCTGTAGCAACTGCCAATTTCCACGGTGTAAATATTCTCACTATGACAAATCTGACAGCCAGTTTGCAAATGTCCTGACTATTTAGCAATCTGCTCTTGCGAACTAGTATGAGTGTGTGCCAGTAACCACTGGTAGGGGAATAGACAATAAACCAGTAAAATGGGCAGTCTGTAAACAGAGGTAAGTGCTATGAAGGAAAATAAAGCAGAGAAAGGGGATATGAAATGTTTAAGAACAAAGAGAGAGGGTGCAGTTATAAACAGCCTGGACAAGGGGGCTTCACTGAGAAGGTGGTGTCCGGTCACAGATCTGACAGTGTAGAGAGAATGACCCAGGCAGTGGAAACAATACAGTTTCTCAGTGATTTAGAAGCACATGAACTGAGGATGTCCGTCTTGGTCTGTGTACAAGGACCCTCACATGACTTAGCCCAGTATGCTGCCACTTGTGCTTTTCTTCACAGGTATAGCCTGCACACAAAAGGCTAAAAATTCACAGGTTGAAAATGTTCACTTCACCTGGTCTCTTAGTAACATAATCCTATACTGGCCAATGTGCATTGTCCAAAATTCTCACTCCTGGTCTCCAGGGTTAGCTTGATAGCCTCACTCTCTGAAACCTTCAGTTAAATCTGTCAACTGAACAGAAGGATACAAAATTTATTTCAGAGCTAAAACAAACAGGCAGACAGCCTCTCATATAAAATGAGATGGGTTTCAAGATTTGCTCTTCATGTGCATGTCATAATGATAACCAAAATTTCCATCAACAGAAAGCTCAATAAAGTATGGAGACACAGTGGAATTACTAAGAAGGAATTTAAAACAATGATGTGAATCTAACAATGTGATGTAGAAAGACATTCATTTTATTAATGATACCAACCACAGCAACTGACACTTCCTGCATATGTATCTCTTCTTATGCCCGAGTTTCCTCATCTGCAAATTGGGACTAATTATGAAAACTACCTTACAGGTGACTGTGAGGTTTGAATAAATCAATCAGATAAAAGTTACCACATCAATTAATGCTAATTACATGGAATAAATATGATTAAATGTTAAATGGAGTGCATGTGTAAAGGTTAGCTATTCTCCCCTACATCTTCATTATTATTATTATCGTTATTGTTATTAATTTGGGCCAGACACTGGAAGGTATGCCTTTTTATTATCTCCACTGAATAGATAAGGAAACTGAGCAACAGAAAGTTTACTAAGGTGCCTTATATTCTAGAGAGAGTAAGAGGTGGGATGGAGATTCACAACCAGACTGTCAAATTCTCAACAGCTGTGCTATAAGACAAAAACACATTTAGGTCAGTGTAAACCCGACTAGACTCTCAGGTCCATGAGGGCAAGAACCATGTGACCTGCATTTACTACTGTATAGAAAGTACTATCGTGTTGAATGAATACAGAGAGGAAACCATAGTCAACACTACTTACTAAGTGCTTATTTAGGTCCTGAATGTTTAATATGAACTATTTTGCATACTTCCCACCACCACTCCAATGAGGGAGGTACTAATGCTATCCTATTTTACATATGAGAAAATTGAGTCAAAGAGAATTTAAATAAACTACTCTGAGCCATACAGATCACAAGTAGCAGTGCCAGGACTCAAACTCCCATCTTTTGGACTCTAGACCCAAGCCCTTCATCGTTGAGTTTTTTCTGCGTGCGCTGCTCAGCTAGTAACCCCCCATATAACGAGAAACAATGATACACTGTTTTCACTAGACCCCAGGCCATGTGAATCGAGGTTGGAGGTTTCATGTGAATGTACAATAGTCCCCTCCTCTATTAATTACAACATGTGAACAACTTAAAATGCAGAGCTCAGCGGAAACCTGAAGACAAGCTCTCAAAAGCCTGAAAGGGCCAATTAGCTTTGGTCTACCAACCTCTCATACGACTCCATGGTTGGCTAGTGTCATGGTAAAATGCACATCTCTTCCATAAACTCAACCTCTGCCATTTCCAGTCTGTACTGTGTATGAATCATGCCTTATAAGACTGGACAACATGGACTAATGGCTTCAAAAACTCTCCCAGGCATAAAAATAGAAGCTTAGTGCTATTGGTATGGATTCCCCACTGTTTCAAAGTAACCATTTTCAGCCTTTTGAGAAAGAACTCACAGGCTCTTTGCTGTAGCATTTTAGATGTTCTACTATTCCTTGTAATTCTCTCAACTCACACTTCTTATAGAGCAGAGGAAAGCATGTCTGTGGTCTGAAGGCCAAGGCTAAAACAAACAGCATCTCTTGTAATGACACATCCGGGGAGGACCTGGTGAGAAACGTACTCTGCCGCTCGATGCTCTGCTGTACCCCGTGATGGAAATTATCAGGTAGGTGATTTGGATTTTAATTAGTGAGTAGTCCAGAGCAAGGATAACAACCTGGTTCTTCTGGTCTTCAGAGGACAAGATCTCAATCCCTGTGCTGGTAGAGGCAAATTGAAATGCTCTAGAAGCCAGGAAGGTGAAGGAAATGAGCAAAATAGGCAAGGTGTAAGCAACAGGGAACAAAGATGTGGCACTCAGGGAACACGTCGTCCTTTTCAGTACTTCTTCTAATGAAAGTAGTTGCTACTCTGCTCTAGCTGATGGTTGCCATAAAGCAAAACATCCTGGTTTGCTTTATTTTTCAATTCTTTTTATTTTTTGGTAAATTTATGTATTTATTTTTGGCTGCATTGGGTCTTCATTGCTGTGCAAGAAACTACAAATCCGGATTTTATGTAAAATTTCAAAAATGTTAAATGTTAGTAACTAATTAAAAAATAATAACACTGTATGGGATGAACAGACATAGTCATGAGACATGATTTGGCCCATAGGCACCTTGTTTGTGACTTATGTTCTGCTACATTGTCTTCTCTGCAGTGCCAGCAGATGTCAGGTTACTCAGAGGTGCTAACGTTTCAGGCAAATTCCTATCCAAGTTTCCTTCAACAAGGTCTGATTTGACTAATAACCTAGGAACACACGATAATAATAACTGATATTTATGAAGCCCCCATCATGTATATAACATTCTGATAGATTAATTGAGACAAAGCCGGTAAGGCGGATATTCTTATTATCCTCACTCTACAGATGAGGAAACTGAGGAACTAAGCAGGTGTATTATCTGCCCAAGGCCACACCACTATCAAGTAATAGAACTGGGTACCCACCCAAATATTCAGGCTTTAGATTACTGTGAATCACTCTGGGTTATAAAACAGTTACTCTTACTAAATTAGTATAGAGGGTACTGAGTATAAGATTTCCATTCATAGTCTGAAGGGATAAATACTGGCTTTTAAAATTGTTAATAGGCTATAAAATTAAGTATATGGGAAAAAAGGGCATAATAAAATTTATGGACAAGGTGATATTTTTGTGTTACTACCAAAAAGTGTACCTTAGTCAATGTGGTTTGGAATAAAAATTCATAAAAATGTTCAGATCCTTGGGCCAGGTAATCTACTCCTGATAATTTATTCTAAAAATAATTTAAAGGAAGGAAAAGGTATCAGTTCAGAAGAATTACCAGCATCCAATTTTTCAGTAGCAAACAAACAAGCAAACAAAATAAATAACCAAATTGCCCAGGAGAATAAGAGCAAATACTTTTAGTATACCAATAGGGACTAGATAATCCCTAAAAATTGAAGCCCTGATGATTATTGGTAACTTACAAAAATATCATTTATTAAACACTAGGTGAATAAAAAGAAAGAGACAATCACATCTGTATTCTGATTAGAACTAGGTCAAAACTATGAAAATACAGGCTAGACAAAAATACAAATTAGCCTTTGGGATCATTTCATAATGTTTAATTAATTAAATTATGAATAGCTTAGAAAAGAAATAAGGGACTTTCAACTTCTTTTATTAATATCATTGTAGTAGCATCTGCTATTTGTTGCAACCAGATTTAACTCAATCAAAATTATGATAAACATCCAGGTTTATCATAAACCTCAGCTTCAGGCTTCCAGGACTATAGTTTAACCATTTAACTGTCCCCGTTGAGCATGAGCTCTTAGCGTTTTACACATTTTCTGTAACAATTTTGTTTTGCATACAAAGGTCCAGCTACTTGGGAATAAATCATCATCTGTGAATAACCAGCATGAATATATGTTAAGCTCCAACGTAGTTTTAAACCAAGGCTCCATGTGGTTCTTAAAGTTAATTCCCTCCTTTTGAGTGTGAATAGGAGCTATGCATTCCTTCCAATCGATAAAGTATGGAAAAAGATGAAAATGTTGCCTAATATTCTAACTTCTGTTTCCCTAGCAGATTCTCTACTGACTTTCATTTCTGACTTTGACTAAGTAAGCTGCCATATGGAGAGGACCACGTGACAAGAAACCAAGGGCGGATTCCAGCCTACAGCCATCAAGGCGTTGAGGTCCTCAGACCAACAACCTGCAAGAAACTGAATCCTGCCAATAATCACATGAACGTGGAAGCAGATCCCTTCCCAGGTTAGCCTCAGATAAGATCCTTGCCTTGGCCAACACTTTGCATCCTTGTGAGAGACCCTGAAGCAGAGGACCCAGCTAAGATGTTCCCAGATTTCTGACCCATGGAAACTGTGATAGAATAAATGTGTTGCTTTAAGTCGCTAAGTTTCTGGTAATTTGTTAGATGTCAATAGAGTACTAAAATAGTCACAATGTTTTTTAAAAACGACTCAAACCTAGGCAGTCTAGAATCTATGCTTATATCCACTATACTATATTACCCCTCAATAAATATTTGTGGAATGAATGAATGGATGGATGGACACGATGATGCTACTTTATACAGCCAAAGACGAATACATGCTTATTTTAGGAGCCTACAATGATCTTGATCCTCAAACCTGCCTGAGACATTATTAAAAAATGTGTGTGTATATATATATTTATATATCAGCAACACTCTGCAATGACCATTACTACAAAATTTCTAAATAAAATACATATTAGCAAAATGAATCCAATGACTCATAAAAAGATAATAAATTATAACCAGTGGGGTTCATTCCAGAAATGAAATATTGGTTTAGTCACTAAAATTAATCAATTTAAAACATCATGGAGATGTTTAAAATGGAGAAAAAAAATTATGTAATTATTTCAGTAGATACAGAGAAGCATTTGATAAAATTATACCTCCATTCATGATTTTTCAAAACCCTCTTAGCAAATTTGGAATAAGACAAAATCTATCTCCATTCGTAATTTTTAAAAAAAGCCTCTTAGCAAAGTGGGAATAGAAAAGTATCTATAAAAATCTATAGAAATTATATGCTTAATGATAAATTTTGAAGGTTTCTCCTGATTTTGAGAATGAATCAAGGATGTCCACTATCTCCACTTTATTCACCATTGTATTAGAAGTCCTAGCCACTATTAAAGTGAGAAGAATACAGGTTATAAAAAAGTGGAGGGCTTCCCTGGTGGCGCAGTGGTTGAGAGTCCGCCTGCCGATGCAGGGGACACGGGTTCGTGCCCTGGTCCGGGAGGATCCCACATGCCGCGGAGCGGCTGGGCCCAGAAGCCATGGCCGCTGAGCCGGCATGTCCGGAGCCTGTGCTCCGCAATGAGAGAGGCCACGACAGTGAGAGGCCCACATAACGCAAAAAAAAAAAAAAAAAAAAAAGTGGAAAATTGGGCTTCCTTGGTGGCGCAGTGGTTGAGAGTCCGCCTGCCGATGCAGGGGACACGGGTTCGTGCCCCGGTCCGGGAACCACATGCCGCGGAGCAGCTCGGCCCGTGAGCCATGGCCGCTGAGCCTGCGCGTCCGGAGCCTGTGCTCCGCAACGGGACAGGCCACAACAGTGAGAGGCCCGCGTACCACAAAACAAACAAACAAAAAAAACAAGTGGAGAATTAAAACTCTCATTATTTGCAGATTACTTGATTATAAACATGTAGAATACCCTAAAGAATCCACATAGAAACTATTAGAATTACTAAGGTGATTTAGTGAGATTTCTGGATACAAAGTACAGAACTCAATTGCAACAAGCAATTAGAAAAGGAAATTTAAAATACTATTTATAAAAGTTCAATACACATCAAAGGCAGGATTAAATCTAATGTAAGATGGGCAAGACTACTATTCAAAAAACTATAAACCTTCCTCCATTAGAAAGATCCAATTTCACTCATACAACACCATCACTAGTAATTCACTAGCATTCAATTCTGTTAGAATTATGACAGAGGCCATAACCAGCAAGACATGAAATAATAAAACATATGCTCAGTTATCCATATATTTTCAATATTTTTAGCACATGCACACAAATATTGAAAACTGTGGAAATGATGTAGGTTTTGCCTTTTTATTCCTTCCATTTCCTCCATGGTAGTGTGTATAGGTTGCCTAGGAAACCGTTACAGCAGGGGACAGGACCAGCTGTGCTGTCACTCTGAGCTGGGCAGAGATTTCAGTGGTAGCTTGTTGGCTCTCAGCCCCAGTGGAAGGGCACCTGTGCTGTCCCACTTGGCAATGGAGTCACTCATTTCCAAGGAGCAGCTGTACATTTTGTTGTTAGCATTTTGGCAGCAGGAAAGAAGAAAAGGGTATGATAACTGTAACTGGGGAGCAAAGACTGAACATGAGTTGTTAAAGGTGGGACTAAGATATTGCAGGTGAATAGACCGCAGAATAAAAACAAAGAGATGCTTACTTAGTGCATTAGACACTGCTGGCAGATGGCGACGGGAGTGCTACTCACAGAAGCAACTTGGAAAGCAACTAGGAAAGGGAAGAGAATTTTAACTACGATGTGCCAGGAACTGTACTATATATTTTCTGTTTGTTTTGCATTCTTTTTATCACTTATCACTCTCTCTCTCTCTCTCCCTCCCTCCCTCCCTCCCTTTTTCTCTTTCTGTCTCTGATAATCACACATGCAGACACGCACACTCACACTCATACACAGCTACTATTCTAGTTTTAAAGATAGGTAATATGGGGTCAAAGAGGCTAAATAACATTCTTCAGTTCACCTAGTTACTAGGCAATGAAGTTGGAATTGAATCTCAGTCAAAGTCCATGAAAATCCATATTAGGATGCCTCCAAGGCTGGCACATGTTTAGAGACATGGACAGAGTAAAGGGAGGCAAAGGATGCTGTAGACTTCAAAAGATGAAAGTCTGTATCATGTTCTAGAAATGAGAAGTAACCTGGTGAAGTGGGATACAGAGGGTGCAGGGGCACAGGAAGTCAAAAAAAATAACTAGCAGACAGATCATGAACTATTTTAAATGCCAAATGACAAGTTGTTTTTTTTAAATTTTATTCTATAACTGTGTTGTCTAGTAGACACTCTGCATGGCAGTGTGGGTTGTCTGAACTGACATGTTTTGGGCATAAAATGTATATTGGACTTCTAAGACTTAATGTAAAAAAATCTCATGTAAAATAGTTTAGTAGTCATTTTTCTATTAATATATGTTGACATTAATATTTTGGATGTGCTGGGTTATATGAAATCTATTATTAAAATTAACTTCATCCTCTTTTTACTTTTTTCATATGGTTATTGAAAAAATTAAAACGGCATTTGTGGGCTCACATTGTATTTCTACTGGTTACCAGTGGGAGGCCATGTAAAGTATGGGGAGAGGAAGACTGGGACTGGCTGACTCTTGTACTTAACCTTTTCCCCTCCTTACACACACACACACACACACACACACACACACACACACACACACACACTCAGCCCTTTGTTGTTCTTTTTCTTTTTTTTGCCAAGCCTCTTTAGGAGCAGGCAACCAGGACACTTCTCCTACTAGGGAAACAAATGACAGTTTGCAGTTCTACTGCAAACTCTGAAATGAAAATAGTTTAACCAAGCTCCTTTGCAAAAAATAAAGATGAATTCATTCAGCATCCAGAGAGTGTTTACAACCTAAAGAGAAAAGGTGCCTGTGGGGAACAAAACAATAACAATGTCTTTGTAAGAAAAATTGGTTTCCAAAGCCTTTACTGCTCCAGAAAGAGCACTTAAGCAGGGAGCTCCCGTTCGCAAGATCACAGAGAGCAGCCTAAGCCGTCACCTGGAGACTCGCTCTTGCTTTGCCATATATTATATTCTAGCCCCTCTGACCTTGATATTTCATATGGTGCCAAGAAATTACTCACCTCACCATCAAAATGACACCCACAGTAAGGAGGCAGCCCCTCCCAAACTGAGTGGCCTGAGCTAGCCTGTGAGAGCGAACACAAGACAAAGTAAGCAATAAACCCTTATCTGAGTGTTCGGGGCATTCCACTGTAGTTCTTCAACATTTTAGTGTGTGTCCACGTCTTTGGTGTACACGGATATTGTTCATGGGCATCCCTTGTCTCTCATATGTAACAGATATAACATAACACAAGGGGCAGAGGGTCCTGAAGTTTCCTGCAAACACATACTTGGAAATGCTCCTATTTAATAAAGGTGGTAGGAGTTGTCAGGGGAAGCCAAAGGATGGAGGGGAGCTATTAACTGGAAAGTGTGGTGCTGAGCCAACAGCGTTGGGATGGGCAACAAGAGACCTGGATTCCAGATCTTGCTCTGCAACTAAGAGGCTGTGCAACCCTGGGGAGTTAGCAGCCCTTCCTTCTATACCATACATCTCCTCTATCAGATGAAGGTCTTCTGTACCATACATCTCTATCAGATGAAGGCCTTCTATACCATACATCTCCTCTATCAGATGAAGGCCTTCTATACCATACATCTCCTCTGTCAGATGAAGGCCTTCTAACTTGGTAGCTCTCAACTTTTATTTCTCTTCCAGCACATATGAGAGATACGAGACCCTTCCTTTAGGAAGAGCAAATAACTGTTGATGCAAATAAAAAAAAAATCATGATTACCTACTCTTGGCAGGCACTTGCAGGCACTAAGACAGTGATTTCCAGCTGTGGAGATACAAGCCCAGGATATCAAAATCTGCAGGTATTTAGGAGATCTGACTCACTCCCTTTCAGAATTGTAGAGACAATCTTATCTTTAATATCTTTTCCAGTGTTATGAGGGTGAAGGACATCTCTAAGGTTGCTTCAACTAGACTATTCCTTTCTTCTTCTTACTCTCATTCCTCCAATCAAAATACCGCATACTTGGAGACTACTTTCTGATGGATGTTGATTTGAATAAATCCTTGAGTACACTATGCTCCCAGGAAGAGAAATTTGTTAAGTCAGTTCAGTCTACCATTTTTCAAATGTGTAGGAAATGTTTTCATCAGATAACATTCTGGAACATTTTTTCTTCTACCTGAAATGCCCTGTTCTCCAGTAGCCTTTAACTTGACCCACGAGAAAGAAAAAGAGAGTAGGCATTTTTTTCACAGTAAATACTAAATACTCAAACTTTAAGTGCCCCACTCTATTTTTTAAGGCACCATGTACCCCTAAGTCACTCTGTAACCTTAAATAAGTTCACCTAGCATTTTCTGAGAACATTTTCCATGTGAGATTTTGAAGGAATATAATGCCAAACTGTGAAAAGCACTAAGAGATACAGGTGACAGAAAATCAAAAAGAGACCGTGACCCAAGGTAATATGAAAGTTCAATTTCATTCCAAACACAAGAAATTTGGAATCTGTATTAATCTCATGTAGCGCAATCCATACCAAAATCTTGTCAACTAGGTGAAGGCTATGGAAAGGTCAACAGAAGCTATAAAATTTCTCATATTGTTGACAGAGTCCTCTATAAGGAAAGCGCACAAAAGTACGTTTCAATCATGAAGTAGTGAAGGCTGAAGACTGAATGTTTCTCAAGTAAAATATTAACCTAAGAAAACCAGACTTACAATGGGTAAGAAGGTATCTTGAGTAATATTTACATTGTAAAAATAAAAGAGAATTTATGTCTATTTGGGAATATCAGAGCAGACTATGGAAGAAAATGTTCTGGCCCTACACGGTCCTTAGGAATTGGTACTTGGCCTGGTTTCTGGAAAGCAGGTAAGATTTGGAAAACAGAAATATAAAGGGAGGATAGTTCCATGGAAGGAAATGACATCAGCAAAACACAATAATCAGACAGGAGAGGGGAGCCTTGTGAAAGGTTTGCAGACTGAATTGGCTGGACAGAGGGGTCCAGTTGAGGTGTCATACCCAATAAAGAAGGAAGGCTTATTAAGAACTTGATCTTTGAAGGCCTCGAATCTCAACTGAAGAGAATTGAAATTACTATGAAGGTGATACATTTTCTGATTAGTAAAATGCCAATTTACCACTGCACAAAAAAATGCTGAGTTAATTACATATTAGGTCACTGCAAAACATTTATTACTTTACAATTGATAGAGACCTTGGAGTTCTACCACTCCACAAAAAGTACTCATCACTTGGTTTAGATGGTGACAGAATAATCAACAAAGCAAAGGCCATTAAAAAGGAGAAAATGTACAAAAATAAGGGGACAGACGAAAGGAAGGAAAAAATGGTATCTATCACAGAAAGACTCTTATCTAGTTGTTCTTTTAGAGCTAGTTGTTAAGTGAAGAGAAAGAAATAAGGAACAAATGACCTTCCAGCCCTGAGCACCATAAGAAATGTTCCCCTGGCAGCTTTTTACGTACACGTATTCAGTTCCTCCCTCTAAAGCTCAACGCACCTCTTTGAAAGGAAAACAAAACGACAAGAGTACCGTTTTTGGCTACTAAGCTCTTCATTTGAGTCACTCTTTTGCCAAAAACACCCTCTTGCTCCTTTGGGAATTTTAATGCTTTATTTTCCTTTTTTTTTTACTGGTAGAAGAGATAAGATTTCAGAAGCTAATTGAATACATGCAGCATAACTAAGTTACAGCCTCCCTCGTTGAAATCCTTAGAGCTGAAAATACTGTTTTTGTTGTTTTTTTTTTGGCCCTTCTGACAACATGAAGAAAAAGTGTCTTAGCCACTAAATGGAGCTGCCGAATGGGAGGATAAGCTGAGTAAAATAAATCAGTAAGCCCTCACTGGTTTTCTTAAATAATGAATTAGTACATTTAAAATTTTTCATCCAGTTGCTTTGATATGGGCTATTTAATGAAGCAATGGCTTGGAACCTAAGACACGTGGATTACAACAATCGGTTTAGTCATTGATTTTGGGTGGGGGGGAGCAGTTAGACTTAGGTGAGTGTTTTTACCTCTCTAAACTATAAGGCTTAGTAAAATGAGGGAAAACTACCTCCTATTTCCTCTTACAATAATGAGAGACTAGATTCTGGATCTGAAAAGTAACATATTTTGGAGAAAGCTTTCATGAAAATGCTGGAGAAACGACTCTTCATGATCCTGTTTAAATAAGTTACATCAAGACTCATGCATGGCTTACTTCACTCTGTATGACAGTCTCTAGGTCCATCCACCTCACTACAAATAACTCAGTTTCGTTCCTTTTTATGGCTGAGTAATATTCCATTGTATATATGTGCCACATCTTCTTTATCCATTCATCTATTGATGGACACTTAGGTGGTTTCCATGTCCTGGCTATTGTAAATAGAGCTGCAATGAACATTTTGGTACATGACTCTTTTTGAATTATGGTTTTCTCAGGGTATATGCCCAGTAGTGGGATTGCTGGGTCATATGGTAGTTCTATTTTTAGGTTTTTAAGGAACCTCCATACTGTTCTCCATAGTGGCTGAATCAATTTACATTCCCACCAACAGGGCAAGAGGGTTCCCTTTTCTCCACACCCTCTCCAGCATTTCTTGTTTGTAGATTTTTTGAGATTGGCCATTCTGACCAGTGTGAGATGATATCTCATTGTAGTTTTGATTTGCATTTCTCTAATGATTAATGATGTTGAGCATTCTTTCATGTGTTTTTGTCAATCTATGTATCTTCTTTGGAGAAATGTCTAGTTACGTCTTCTGCCCATTTTTGGATTGGGTTGTTTGTTTTTTTTGATATTGAGCTGCATGACTTGCTTGTATGTTTTGGAGATTAATCCTTTGTCAGTTACTTCATTTGCAAATATTTTCTCCCATTCTGAGGGTTGTCTTTTCGTTTTGTTTATGGTTTCCTTTGCTGTGCAAAAGATTTTAAGTCAGAAAGAGAAAAACAAATACCGTATGGTAACACATATATATGGAATCTAAAAAAAAAAAAAAGAAAAAAAAATGGTCAGAAGAACCTAGGGGCAAGACAGGAATAAAGATGCTACTAGAGAATGGACTTGAAGATACAGGGAGGGGGAAGGGTAAGCGGTGACAAAGTGAGAGAGTGGCATGGACATATATATACTACCAATCGTAAAATAGATAGCTAGTGGGAAGCAGCCGCATAGCACAGGGAGATCAGCTCGTTGCTTTGTGACCACCTAGAGGGGTGGGATAGGGAGGGTGGGAGGGAGGGAGATGCAAGAGGGAAGAGATATGGGAACATATGTATATGTATAACTGATTCACTTTGTTATAAAGCAGAAATTAACACATCACTGTAAAGCAATTATACTCCAATAAAGATGTTAAAAAAAATTTAAACTTAAAAAAAAAAGACTCATGCATGTATAACACAAATACACAGAAACTTTGAAATAGTGTGTTTGGGTTTTATGAACCTGAAGACGAAGAAGAACTTCCAATTTGTTTACACAGATTCCTGTATTTTAATTTAGCAGAGAGATAGAATCTGGAGAAAACTGTATTTATAGATTGATGCTTTATCAGCTCCATTAATTCATGGAGAAGAGTAGATAAGTAGAAGCTTGACAGGCTATAGAGAGGCTGTCTCCACGAAGAATAGGCTCACCAGGTGCCTGCAAAGTTTTAAAGACCTTGGCATGGACATTCTTTTTGGAGACGAAACTCATCATAGACCGTGACTGAAGAATTCTCTTTTAAATCAAAGGATTTAAAAAGGAGCTAGTGGCTTACTGAATATCCACTTATTGAATATCCACTTATAAGATGCCTTATAACACAGGCATCTATGTTCTGTTGAGAAAAACTAGAAGACCAAGAATTTCCAAAAATAATTGTCAGGTTTCCAGTTGGTCAGTGTTAGGCTGACATTGAGCTTATTTCAGCAGCAGTGATTGAGAAATCACAGCAGAGAAACACAAACGGAAAAAAGAAAAGTGAAAAACTTCAAAGAGGTCACAGAAAACAAAAAATTACCCTGTAAATAGCAGATTCTAATAACTGGAACTGAAGAAGATAAAACTATCCTTTCCATTAAATATAAATGAGGCCACCAGCCAAGACCCAGGGCTTGAGTGATGGAGACAATTTTAAGTAAAGAATCAGAAAAAAATGTTTTCTTATTTAGTCTCTATTTATTTTTTCATACAGCAGGTTCTCATTAGTCACCATTTTATACACAGCAGTGTATACATGTCAATCCCAATCACACAATTCATCACACCACTACCCCCATGCCCCTGCCGCTTTCCCCTCTGGGTGCCCATACGTTTGTTCTCTACATCTGTGTCTCAATTTCTGCCCTGCAAACCAGTTTATCTGTACCATTTTTCTAGGTTCCACATATATGTGTTAACATACGATATCTGTTTTTCTCTTTCTGACTTACTTCAATCTGTATGACAGTTTATAGATCCATCCACGTCTCAACAAATGACCAAATTTCATTCGTTTTTATGGCAGAGTAATATTCCATTGTATATATGTAGCATATCTTCTTTATTCATTTGTCTGTTCATGGGCATTTAGGTTGCTTCCATGACCTGGCTATTGTAAATAGTGCTGCAATGAACATTGGGGTGCATGTGTCTTCTTGAATTATGGTTTTCTCTGTGTATATGCCCAGTAGTGGGATTGCTGGATCATATGGTAATTCTATTTTTAGTTTTTTAAGGAACCTCCATACTGTTCTCCACAGTGGCTGTATCAATTTACATTCCCACGAGCAGTGCAAGATGGTTCCCTTTTCTCCACACCCTCTCCACCATTTGTTGTGAGTAGATTTTCTGATGATGCCCATTCTAACTGGTGTGAGGTGATACCTCATTGTAGTTTTGATTTGCATTACTCTAATAATTAGTGATGTTGAGCAGCTTTTCATGTGCTTCTTGGCCATCTGTGTCTGCTTTGGAGAAATGTCTATTTAGGTCTTCTGCCCACTTTTGGATTGGGTTGTTTGTTTTTATAATATTGAGCTGCATGAGCTGTTTATATATTTTGGAGATTAATCTTTTGTCCGTTGATTCGTGCAAATATTCTTTCCCATTCTGAGGGTTGTCTTTTCGTCTTGTTTATGATTTCCTTTGCTGTGCAAATGCTTTTAAGTTTCATTAGGTCCCATTTGTTTATCTTTGTTTTTATTTCCATTGCTCTAGTAGGTGGATCAAAAAAGATCTTGCTGTAATTTATGTCAAAGAGTGTGCTTCCTATATTTTCCTCTAAGAGTTTTATAGTGTCTGCTCTTACATTTAGCTCTCTAATCCATTTTGAGTTTATTTTTCTGTATGGTGTTAGGGAGTGTTTTAATTTCATTGTTTTACATGTAGCTGTCCAGTTTTCCCAGCACCACTTATTGAAGAGACTGTCTTTTCTCCATTGTATATCCTTGCCTCTTTTGTCATAGATTAGTTGACCATAGGTGCGGGGGTTTATCTCTGGGCTTTCTATCTTGTTCCATTGATCTATATTTCTGTTTTTGTGCCAGTACCATATTGCCTTGATTACTGTAGCTTTGTAGTGTAGTCTGAAGTCAGGGAGTCTGATTCCTCCAGCTTCTTTTTTTTCCCTCAAGACTGCTTTGGCTATTCGGGGTCTTTTGTGTCTCCATACAAATTTTAAGATTTTTTTGTTCTAGTTTTGTAAAAAATGCCGTTGGTAATTTGACAGGGATTGCACTGAATCTGTAGATTGCTTTGGGTAGTAGAGTCGTTTTCACAATATTGATTCTTCCATTCCAAGAACATGATCTATCTCTCCATCTGTTGGTATGATCTTTAATTTCTTTCATCAGTGTCTTATAGTTTTCTGCATACAGGTCTTTTGTCTCCCTAGGTAGATTTATTCCTAGGTATTTTATTCTTTTTGTTGCAAAGGTAAATGGTAGTATTTACTTAATTTCTCTTTCAGATTCTTCATCATTAGTATATAGGAATGTAAGATATTTCTCTGCATTAATTTTGTATCCTGCATCTTTACGAAATTCATTGATTAGCTCTAGTAGTTTTCTGGTGGCATTTTTAGGATTCTCTCTGTATAGTATCATGTCATCTGAAAACAGTGACAGTTTTACTTCTTGTTTTCCAATTTGTATTCCTTTTAGTTCTTTTTCTTCTCTGATTGCCGTGCCTAGGACTTCCAAAATTATGTTGAATCATAGTGGTGTGAGTGGACATCCTTGTATTGTTCCTGAACTTAGAGGAAATGCGTTCAGTTTTTCATCATAAGAATGATGTTTTCTGTGGGTTTGTCATATATGGGTCTTTATTATGTTGAGGTAGGTTCCCTCTATGCCGACTTTTTGGAGAGTTTTTATCATAAATGGGTGTTGAATTTTGTCAAAAGCTTTTTCTGTATCGAGATGATCATATGGTTCTTATTCTTCAATCTGTTAATATGGTGTATCACACTGATTGATTTGCATACACTGAAGAATCCTTGCATCCCTGAGATAAATCCCACTTGATCATGGTGTATGATCCTTTTATTGTGTTGTTCGATTCTGTTTGCTGGTATTTTGTTGAGGATTTATGCATCTATATTCATCAGTGATATTGGTCTGTAATTTTCTTTCTTTGTAGTACCTTTTTCTGATTTTTGTATAAGGGTGATGGTGGCCTCATAGAATGAGTTTGGGAGTGTTCCTTCCCCTGCAGTTTTTTGGAAGAGTGTGAGAAGGATGGGTGTTAGCTCTTCTCTAAATGTTTGATAGAATTCACCTGTGAAGCCATCTGGTCCTGGACTCTTGTTTGTTGGAAGATTTTTAATCACAGTTTCAATTTCATTACTTGTGATTAGTCTGCTCATATTTTCTGTTTCTTCCTGGTTCAGTCTTGGAAGCTTATACCTTTCTAAGAATTTGTCCATTTCTTCCAGGTTGTCCATTTTACTGGCATAGAGTTGCTTGTAGTAGTCTCTTAGGATGGTTTGTATTTCTGCGGTGTCTGTTGTAACTTCTTTTTCATTTCTAATTTTATTGATTTGAGTACTCTCCCTCTTTTTCTTCATGAGTCTGGCTAATGGTTTATCAATTTTGTTTATCTTCTCAAAGAACCAGCTTTACTTTTATTGAGCTTTGCTATTGTTTTCTTTGTTTTTATTTCATTTATTTCTGCTCTTATCTTTATGATTTTTTTTCTTCTGCTAAACTTGGGTTTTGTTTGTTCTTCTTTCTCTAGTTCCTTTAGGTGTAAGGTTAGATTGAGATTTTTCTTGTTTCTTGAGGTAGGCTTTTATAGCTGTAGACTTCCCTTTTAGAACTGCTTTTGCTGCATCCCATAGGTTTTGGATCTTCGTGTTTTCATTGTCATTTGTCTCTAGGTATTTTTTGATTTCCTGTTTGATTTCTTCAGTGATCTCTTGGTTATTTAGTAATGTATTGTTTGGCCTCCATGTGTTTGTGTTTTTTACGGTTCTTTCCCTGTAATTGATATCTTATATCATAGCGTTGTGGTCAGAAAAGATGCTTGATATGATTTCAATTTTCTTAAATTTACTGAGGCTTGATTTGTGGCCCAAGATGTGAGGTATCCTGGAGAATGTTCCGTGCACACTTGAGAAGAAAGTGTAATCTGCTGTTTTTGCATGGAATGTCCTGTAAATATCAATTAAATCTAACGGTCTATTGTGTCATTTAAAGCATCTGTTTCCTTATTTATTTTCACTTTGGATGATCTGTCCATTGGTGTAGGTGAGGTGTTAAAGTCCCCCACTATTATTGTGTTACTGTCGATTACCTCTTTTATAGCTGTTAGCAGTTGCCTTACGTACTGAGGTGTGCCTATGTTGGATGCACATATATTTATAATTGTTATATCTTCTTCTTGGATTGATCGCTTGATCATTATGTAGTGTTCTTCCTTGTCTCTTGTAACATTCTTTATTTCAAAGTGTATTTTATCTGATATGAGTATTGCTACTCCCACTTTCTTTTGATTCCCATTTGCATGGAATATCTTTTTCCATCCCCTCACTTTCAGTCTGTATGTGTCCCTAGGTCTGAAGTGGGTCTCTTACAGACACCATATATATGGGTCTTGTTTTTGTATCCATTCAGAAAGCCTGTGTCTTTTGGTTGGAGCATTTAATCCATTCACGTTTAAGGTAATCATCGATATGTATGTTCCTATGACCATTTTCTTAATTGGTTTGGGTTATTTTTTGGAGTTCCTTTTCTTCCCTGTGTTTCCCACTTACAGAAGTTCCTTTAGCATTTTTTGTAGAGCTGGTTTGGCAGTGCTGAATTCTCTTAGCTTTTGCTTGTCTGTAAAGCTTTTGATTTCTCCGTCAAAGCTGAATGAGATCCCTGGCGGGTAGAGTAATCTTGGTTGTAGGTTTTTCCCTTTCATCAGTTTAAGTATATCATGCCACTCCCTTCTGGCTTGTAGAGTTTCTGCTGAGAAATCAGCTCTTAACCTTATGGGAGTTCCCTTGTATGTTATTTGTCATTTTTCCCTTGCTGCTTTCAGTAATTTTTCTTTGTCTTTATTTTTTGCCAATTTGTTTATTATGTGTCTCGGCATGTTTCTCCTTGGGTTTATCCTGTATGGGACTCGCTGCGCTTCCTGGACTTGGGTGGCTATTTCCTTTCCCATGTTAGGGAAGTTTTCTACTATAATCTCTTCAAATATTTTCTTGGGTCCTTTCTCTCTCTCTTCTCCTTCTGGGACCCCTATAATGCGAATGTTGTTGCATTTAATGTTGTCCCACAGGTCTCTCAGGCTGTCTTCACTGCTTTTCATTCTTTTTTCTTTAGTCTGTTACATATTAGTGAATTCCACCATTCTGTCTTCCATGTCACTTATCTGTTCTTCTGCCTCAGTTATTCTGTTATAGATTCCTTCTAGTGTAGTTTTCATTTTGGTTATTATATTGTTCATCTCTGTTTGTTCTTTAATTCTTCTAGGTCTTTGTTAAACATTTCTTGCAGCTTTTCAGTGTTTGCCTCCACTCTTTCTGAGGTCCTGGATCATCTTCACTATAATTATTCTGAATTATTTTTCTGGAAGGTTGCCTATCTCCACTTCATTTAGTTGTTTTGGGGTTTTTTTATCTTGTTCCTTCATGTGGTACGTAGCCCTCTGCCTTTTCATCTTGTCTATCTTTCTGTGAATGTGGTTTTTGTTCCACAGGCTGCAGGACTGTAGTTCTTCTTGCTTCTGCTGTCTGCCCTCTGATCTAGTCTCTTTTATACAACAGTTTTGTTTTGTTTTTTCGGCATAGTGATGGAGGGGAAAAAACTTATAGTGTAAGGCTATATGGCTTGTAAATAAGATTATCTGAGAATAAGATTACACTATGGAGGGAAAATAGTAAGAATCTACATATAATGGATGAGACCAGGTATCTATGAGAAAGACTTAGGAGTATCTTATGATAATACTTTTCACACTCTATTGTGCATTTGAATCACTGGGCAACTTGGCTAAATTGTACATTCTAATTCACCAGGTCTGAGATTGGGCTAAAATTCTGCAGTTGAAACACGCTCCCATGTGATCCCAATGCTCAGAGTCCTCCCAACACACTTTATTAGAAACAAGTAAGAACAATTAAAGTGACTGGAATAGTCAGTCCTAATAAATTAACTCAATTATTGCATCAGAAAGGCAGGATTTCTCCATCGTGTAAATAGCTACATCAGACAAACAGAGTTGGGACCAAAAACATTCCGATTATTAGGTTGATTTCCCTTTATCTGACTGCATTGTATCTGAACTGCCTTATTATGATTCGATCTCTTGTGTAGGATTTCCTCTAGGGAGAATTGTGCTGGCTAGACAACCCAGCTCCTGCAGGCAGGATGATGGTATGGAAAGAAATGGGCTTTAAATCACAGAGAATAGGATTTGTTTGATAATGTTGCTGCTGATGATGAGGAGGAGTAACAAGAGAAGGAGAAAGATGACAATGATGATGGCAATAGCAGATAGTTACTGCAGTGCTTATTATGTGCCAGGTACTATGCTTAATGCTTTGCACACATTAGATCAATCTTACGAGTTTATCCTATTATCCCTGCATTACATATTAAGAAACCTAAGGTTACAGTGCTAGAAGGGGTCTGGACAAGACTCAAACCTATGGCTGCCTGATTCCAAATATATGTTCTTTGCCATCATACACATCCCAGTATGTGAAGAACCTTTTATTATAATTGTTACTAAAGTTAAGCACTCAGTAAACAGTAGTTATATGTTCCAATTTTTATATATGGCTTATATATGAGTTTATATTTGAGTCTTTTGTGCATTTGGTTAACATGAGTCAGATTCCATGAGCCTTATCAACTCTAATCATATTGATTTCTTCAATCTGTAAAGCTAAGGACTAAACTCCTGATCATAGTAAAGCCTCCCAGGGAGTCTGAGCAATTACTTTAAAAAAAGCAACCCAGATAAGTAAAACATTTGTCAGACATTTTAAGCAAAGAATTATTATTTTTTTTTCCTATCTAAAGGCCTTTCCTTGAGACTTTTCTATATGTCTGCCCATTTTGTGGTTGGCTGGATATTTTCCCCATAAAGACAATTTAAGTCTTTCCCCTTCTTTTTAATCTCATATTTGTTAAAGTTATAGTCCTATTTCTATTTCTAATGCATACAGTCCTTGTGCAAATGAATGTGATGAAATATATCACCAGTGGCATTAAGCACATGGGTTTTAGTGGGTATTGGAATCGGTCAAGTGCAAACTACAAATTAGCGAAAGTGTCATTTCATAAATGTCAATGGCTTTCTATGATGCCATGTCTTTCGAGGCTACTGTGTGCAAAACCAGACATTTGGAAATCAAGAACTATGAGTGACCGAATGGTTCCTCCCATTTGCCTGACTACTTAAGAGCCCATCCTAAGACGGTAGACAGGATAAATGAATGGTCAGTCATAAAAGCCTAAGCAAAGAGTGACAAGCCAGTTTTGAGTAAATGGAGCAGAATACAGAGAAACCAACTGAGAATAAGATTCAGCATGGATGGTATTTTTCCCTTAGCAATCTCACCCAAATCTGCAGTGATTTTAACCTAATTCTTGTATTGAGAATGCAGGAGCATGTCCTGCCAGTTTGCTGTCCAGGTCAGGAAGAGAGGTCATTGGTTCTGTCATCAAATCTAATGCACCTTTTTTTTTTTTTTTTTTTTTTTGCGGTACTCAGGCCTCTCACTGTTGTGGCCTCTCCCGTTGCGGAGCACAGGCTCTGGACACGCAGGCTCAGCGGCCATGGCTCACGGGCCCAGCCGCTCTGCGGCATGTGGGATCTTCCCGGACTGGGGCACGAACCCATGTCCCCTGCATCGGCAGGCGGACTCTCAACCACTGCGCCACCAGGGAAGCCCTATTTTTAGCTTTTTGAGGAACCTCCATATTGTTCTCCATAGTGGCTGTATCAATTTACATTCCCAAGGTTGGTCTTAATAGAAGATCCACATTAAAGTTTGAAAAGATCCAAGATAGACATCAAAGAAAATTTTATTTTCCTGAAAGAGATAATCACATTAATGGACACATAAATTCTTTAACATATTTTCCTATTGCTCCATGTCTTAAATATTTAGTCTACCTTTCAGTTGCCTGCCAATGAAATGTCCAATATTTGAATCCACTTCTCATTTATATAACCATAGCATTTAATAATTTTTATTTTGGTGGTTATTTTTTTAAAATAACTTACTCTAGCTATATAAATACAAAAGTGAACATATGACACTTGTTAAAATAGCTCTGAGGTTTTTAAATAACACTACATTTCCAGGAAAACAAATTAGCTTACACAAAATTTACTAGGCATAACTAGAAATGGAGTAATATAGTTTAAGTAGATTGATTAGAAGTAATAAAGCCATACGAAAAATAAGCTTTGGAGGTGAATGTTATCGATAAAGATCTAACATGGGTAATAATATACAATGAGTCTCCTTGTACTATTATTTATGGAAGGCCTTAGGCCAGAAATTCTACCTTAATAAGAGCCAACAGTAGCTGATATATTGTAATTGCACATTTCAGAAGTAAGTGGATGATCATTATAATGTATCAGATGGATGGTTAGACTAGATAACCCTTAACTATTTTATGATTCAGGAATCCTAAGAAAAATAATCTTGAATTCCTCACCATGGAACTGAGATCTCTCAATAATTGAATGAACCAGTTTTCAAATATATCTTACCATTAATTTATTGTGTGACCTATATCATGACTCAAAAGACTGGAGCAACCCTGGGTCAGTACTTTACTAACTTAAGCTGGGGAGGATTTTATTTTGCAGATGTGTCAATCGAGCTGCACCTGGTCAGGACCTAAAGGAGAGCAAAACAACTATTACCAATGCCAAATGGGCATAATAATGGTGCCGTACTGTTGAACAGGTTTAATGAGCTAATACGTGGAAAGCCCGTACAGCAGTGCACGGCATGTAGAAAGAAAGAAATTCGAGTGAGGATGCTGGTGATGTTAATTGTAGCAGTGCTTCTAGCAAGCTTACACCATTGCCCTGGGAGTCCTTCTTCTTTGACGTCACATACTCCCAAAACATACTTCTAGCAATAAAACACCCCAGACTTATTTATTATATTATTTAAAAAGAACATTCCTCTTTCATTGGTGCAGAAAATGCTAATAAATGCCCTTAAATATCCTACACCTTCAATGGCGCATTTTTTCCTAACTCTCTTTCTTTGCTTGATATTTTTAATGAGCTATAACATACTCTTCACTAGTTTCTTAGGGGAAAAAGTGCCTGGGGTGGTTGGTTATTTTGCTGGACCGTGGTGTTAATGACATGGTAGATCGACTTGACCAGAGAAAAAAGCTCGCCTCTCCTGCCATGGCTTATCTTGAAATGTGTACCTGGCTCCAAAATACGAGGACTGAACAAGAGTATGTGGAGGGCTCAACAACCTACTCCTACAAGAAACAAGTTAAAGTGTGCAGAGGGTCAGTAACATCACCTCCGAATAGGAACAATGATACCCATAAAGCCAAAAGTACTACAGTTCTGTCGGTAGGACAATCATAATTTTGGACTCTGCAGGGAATTTTCCAGCTTAGAAATGATCTCTTCTCCACTTCATTATTTCACCCTCTCCCTAACCTACAATGCTGACAAGGCAGCCATCACCGTCTCCAATTGACAGATGAGTAAACTGAAAATCAGACAATTTCAATTATTTGTCCTGGGGCAACTGAGTTAACAAGGAGCAGAGCTAGAAAACAGAAATTCTACTTCTAATCCAATGTTCTCCTTATATAAGTTGACTTCACCTAAAATGAATGGTACTGAACATTCTACCCTATGTATCGGAGGCTGATATATTTTATGGCTTTATTTATAGAATTGGAAAAGTAAGTATGCCTGTATAATCTTCATGAGGTCATAAACACAGGAATGAGACAAAGTCACAATCAGGTCTCTGTTTCACAGGGCTGATGCTACATAATGTAATGGTGAATTCTTACATCTCAAGTTTCAGCAGGAATATTCACGGATTCCTTAACACCACCCTATACCTTGTGTTCCTACAGCTCAAATGTATAAAAAGCAGTGTTCTAAAAGACTTCTTTTCAAGTGTCAACCATCTAAAGAGGTTTTTAAAAACTACCCTAATTTTCAACTAACATTTTCTTCCTAGCCATGCGTTGTAGCATTTCCCTCAGGATATCCCAGCAGCTCCTAGGCAACTTTCTTTTTCTTTTTTTTTTTTTTTTTTGTTTTAAAATAAAAGCTTTAATTTCAAAATTTTCTAGTTGCCTTTTTCCTAGAGGCACTATAACTTATCATTCAATGTGGGACACTTAAAAAAATTATATATAATTTACATATAAGTAAAATACAGACATCTTAAGTGCATAGCTCTGTGAATATTTACATATGGGTGCATCTAAGTAACTGCCACCCAAAACAAGGTAAGCTCACTTAATTATGCGGAGACAAGAGGCATAATCAGGACTGATTGCATCCTTGTGAATAGATTCTTTGGGGCAATATTATCAGTGATATATTGTATCCCATCAGGAAACACATTGCTACTCTTACCATTCCTGGTGATGATAAGTTTGAATACTTGGTTAAGGTGTACATAACCAAATTTGAACTTTTGCCTATATGCCCCATTTTTCCCAATGTAGAAATTCACTTGAGGCACTTTCAAGTAAATTAATTCCATTCATCGAATTAGCATTTTTAAAATGTCCCCATCTCCTTTCTCGTCTGCTCCCTTAGGGCTGGGAGTCTTTGGAGAGATAGCCACTTCCACTTTTGGCAGTTCACAGGCTTTTCTTCATGCAACCCTGTAAGCAGGAAGCATGGAGAGTGCAGAGTGGCCCAGAGTTCAGCTGTCAAATAGCACCGTGGAGTTGATTCGTAGTCACTTCTCTATCATTAATTATAATCATAGCCGTGGAGTTGATTTGTAGTCACTTCTCTATCATTAATTATAATCATAGCTGTACCCTTTTTACTGGTATTGTGATCTCACTGCAGGCTTTTCATTAATACTTTATTCCTGTGCACACACTCAGGGCACAGCATGTTGTCCTCCAGGTGTGAGGGAGGAAGATTGCCCACAGGAGGCAAGAAGAGCGCAGACACCCTCCTTCGTTTTTCAGGCACCCAAGCCTGTCCGGCATGAAATTGTAAATGAACCCAGCCCTCTGTGTTAGCAGGGAGACCTCTCCCGTGAACCACACACTACCAGACCCCACAGGTCTCTTGCGATTGCACCGACTCCATCTTCATGGCCCTGGCCGTCATTCTGCTCCAAGAGGCAAACACAGTTCCTGGGTCAGAGGCAGAAGTCGATACAACTTCCTGAAGAGTAGGATCTCCTTCAAGGGCAGGAGCTCCTTCAAGGGCAGGTACTCCCTCCTCAGGAGGAGCAGCCACTTCAGAAGACATCTTTTCATCAGAACATTCCAGAGGTAGTTCCCCCTCGTCCATCTTTGATTTTCTTCTTGCTAGTGATAGGATCCTGGCCTCCTCAGCTGTGGCAGGAATGTTTTTTTGATGAGGGTAGGCATGTTCACAGAGTCGTTTATATCCGTCTAGTTTCGGGCCTTTGGTGCTTAGTTTTAACTGCTGGCACCAAGCGCGCACAACATCCCTGTGAATCAGATTGACAGGCGGCAGTATAGAAGGTAAAGGAGGAATTGGCATCGTCTTCTTCTGAGGTTTCACACTGTCACAACATTGTGGGATTTTTCGTGGACAACAAGCTCTGTTATTTTTTATAGATCTTTTTCTTTTGGTCCTCTTTGCCGAGTTTTCTAGTATATCTGGTTTACCAGAAGCCCCCTGTCCCTCTTCGGCATCTACTGATGTACGTTTGAATTTGCAGCTCATATATTCTTCCTCTGTCTTCTTTGTGGAGTTGCACTCCTTGTTCTTTGCACTCTCCATGATCAGAAATCTCAAGCTTGATGATACTCTCCTTACTTCTCGGCAACTTTCTAAGGACTTAAAAATACGCTTGTCACTCAGTGTGGAGAAGCAGGATTCCAAAAGGTACCGTTTTCCCTATATTTTGGAAATTGCGAACCAGCTCTCTGGTCCAGAGTTTAACAACACTCTTACAGATCTACGTTGAAGGGCTATTTCCATAAGTTATTTTGTGCACGGAAGTCAGAGTTCTTTTCCTATCCAGTACTCTGATGTATTCATTCCCCTTTATTTTACATGCCTGCCTTGCATTTTCTGCCATTCACCTATCCTCTCAAGTTCTAGGTGAGTGATATGATTAATCACATCAAGGAAAGCCCCACTCCTAACACAGAAACATAGCCAACCACAATGGCAGAAACCAAGTATTGATATTTCCCTTTCTTTTCTGTTATTTTTATTACTGGTAAGATTCATACTCAGTAGTTTCTTCTTCCACTTAAAAAAAAAATCAAATGTGGCCTACTTTTTCTTTAAATAAATCTGATTTCAAGAAGATTAATAAAGCTACAAGTCATAGTTATTTAATGTATATCAAAATGATGTGCTAAGTGACACAAGCTCGTTATACGGCCTCCCTGGGCTTGGTGGGTCTCTGTACCTCTAGCTTACCTTCCTTTTGCAGGAAGCACTGTATTCTACTGAGGATTGATAAAGTAGCTGAAGAGTTATAACCATAAACCTTTTCAATTCTGAGGCTATTTTAACCTAAACTTGAAGAAATGTAAATTGATACAGCCACTATGGAGAACAACAGTATGGAGGTTCCTTAAAAAACTAAAAATAGAACTACCATATGACCCAGCAATCTCACTACTGGGCATATACCCTGAGAAAACCATAATTCAAAAAGAGTCATGTACCACAATGTTCATTGCAGCTCTATTTACAATAGCCAGGACATGGAAGCAAGCTAAGTGTCCATCAACAGATGAATGGATAAAGAAAATGTGGCAATATATACAATGGAACATTACCCAGCCATAAAAAGAAATAAAATTGAGTTATTTGTAGAGAGGTGGACAGACCTAGAGTCTGTCATACTAGACAGACTTCACTCATACCTAGAGTGAAGTAAGTCAGAAAGAGAAAAACAAATACCGTATGCTTACACATATATATGGAATCTAAAAAAAAAAAAAAATGGTTCTGAAGAACTTAGGGGCAGGACAGGAATAAAGACGCAGATGTAGAGAATGGACTTGATGACACGGGGAGGGGGAAGGGTAAGCTGGGACGAAGTGAGAAAGTGGCATTGACATATATACACTACCAAATGTAAAACAGATAGTGGGAAGCAGCTGCATAGCACAGGGAGATCAGCTCCGTGCTTTGTGACCACCTACAGGGGTGGGAGGGAGACACAAGAGGGAGGAGATATGGGGACATATGTATATGTATAGCTGATTCACTTTGTTATACAGCGGAAACTAACACACCATTGTAAAGCAATTATATTCCAATAAAGATGTTAAAAACAAAAAAGAAATTAGAGTATATATATATTTTTTCACTAGAACAGAATTACACTTTAAAAGGATTTTACTTGGAGGAAAAAATAGGCTTAGAATAATGGCATACATACTAATTCCAAATGAATCCTTTGGTCATTTTTAAAAGGTACAACCATAATCTTTCAAAGACCATAAATAAAGGATCCTGGCTGCTTTTCAACATCAAGTGGAATTTTAGACACTATCCATGTAAATTTACAGACACTTCAAGAGATCTAAATTAAACTTCTGAAACTGAAGTCACACCTTTACACACAGGAAAAATCGTTGAAATGCCCCAATGAATAATAATTTGTTTCTAAAACAAGGATTGGAGCTTTATAATAAAAGCAAACTTGTTTCTCAAAGCTGCACCTAAATAATATATGTAAAAACTACATGTATTAGAGCATTCTGATAACAGATTGGAAGCCCACATCCATAATGAAGAAGTCTATGACACTATTTCAAAATAGCTGACTTAGGCTTCAAAGGCCAAACAAATTTCAACTCTTCCATCCAGGATGGGCTTCCATCCATGCCCTCAAGACATTGCCCCTCCTCTGGGTTCACATAACCTTCCTGTTACGGCTTGTAAAATGACTATGCATGCCCTCCTTTTCTTGTCTCATTCCCTTAGACCATAAGCTCTCTAAAAGCAGAGGTCATATATCTTGTTTATTACTCAAGTCTCCAGGGTGATGGTTTTCAATTTCTACTGTGCCAGTTGTGGCAGACTGTATTTTCCGAAGAGAGCTGTGTGTGTGTGTGTGTGTGTGTGTGTGTGTGTGTGTATCTCCCAGTCCATCATGATATGTGACATTGACACTCCTTCAAAGAGTGTCAATCCTTGACCCCTGAAAGATGTGTCTATGTCTACTCCTATCCCCCAACCACTCTTAACCTAAGTAGAAATTTGAAATTGCCTCAATCAGTAGAATTCGGCAGGTCATAGAAAGCATAAAAGCTATTACCTTGATCTCTTGGATTGCTCTCTGAATAAGAGGCCTCCATGGAGGGAAAGGAGACCCTCTCTATAGAACCAATTACCACATGAGTGAACTATGTCAGAAATGGATCCTCCAGCCTCAATCTAGCCTTCAGATAACTGCTGCCCCAGTCAACTCCTTGGTACAATCTCATGACGCCCCTTGCCCCCAGCTGAGCCCTTCACAAATTCCTGATCCAAAGAAACCATGAGAAATAATAAATTATTATTGCTGTTTAAGCTACTAAATTTGGGGGTAATTTGTTACAAAGCAACGGATGACTAATACCGCAGTATAACTCTTTAAAAAATAAAATCTAGGAATCTTTAATATATAAAATAAATTTACTGAATACTACTGGAAACCATATAGCATTTACCAAAGTGCCTTGCAATTAGCATGGGCTATATATTCTTTCCAAACATTAAAGTACATTTCAAGAGATCTGAAAGTATTTCATTTTGTAGTCATTCAAATAACTTACTTTCAGATAGGATGCTGGACCCAGAAAAAATGCTCTTAGGGCTACTGTGTGTCAGAGGAGGAATTATACAGAGAAATATTTTCCTCATTAAAATTGTGGTAAAAGAATAGGAAAGAGAAAAAGAACCCTAAAGGCCTTGGGATATGACCATTAACATCTATTTGTGGCAGAAAGCAAAACTAGAAGCCTTCATGTTTTATTCCTGTCAATAGGAAGTTTCTGAAAGGTGGAAAAGGAGGTTTTTATCCATTAAGTAACCATAAAGGATTTTACAGTTGAAAATCAGTGAATCCCCTCAAATGAATGCGTCATTGATACTGAGCTGCCAGCTAGAGAGGTTTGGCCAAAAGGTTTCTGAGAACAGTGTGCAGTCCTTTTGGTTGTGGTCCCATGTTTATGTGTCTGGGTTATCACTGAGGAGAGAGGGATATTTCCAACAGAAAATGAGAAAGCTTAAACAGAAGCTGCTTCTTCTCACTGGGAAGTTGAGTGGGGTTAAACCAATCAATAACACTTCCTTGGCCATGGACCTTTGTAATGGAATTTACTTTAACCCAAAGGTTTTAGATCCCTTCAACAATCTTCAGAAAAAAATATTGCTATAACCTAAGAATTTGGTTGCCTATCTGCCATGACTCAAAGCTCTGTACCTCATTCCACCCTTCCCTCCACCATCTGCCATGTATGTACAGGTCCAATTCTACTGCTGCTTGCTAATAAGCCCCATTCTAATAGAGCAGATTAATTCAATCCAGCAAATATTTGTCTAGTTCCTGCCATCTCCACGCACTTGTACTACTTCTTGGGGCACCACAATTATTAAAATAGTCTTTTCCTTTAACAACTCTTTATGGAGAGTGGCCCATATGCTAGCTGCTGTGGGCACAACAGTGGATATGAAGAAGGGCTCCTGATTTTAAGGAATTTATAGCCTAATAGAGGAGACGAGTGTTTCCACAGAACTCCCCAATTACAAGGCAATAGTGCAGCACCGGAGATACTTACTTGGTGCACTGGGAGTCCTGAGTAGTTTTCCCTGGTCCAACTGGCTAGAGATGAAGGTTGGAAAGAGTCAAGAAAGGTTATCTAGGGGAGAAGGACCAGTAACTAAAACCTATAGTGAAAAGCAGAATTAGAGACACATGTATGAGGTATGGGGGTTGATGAGAGGAAAAGTGAGGAGGAAAATGTCAACAGAAGAGACTACCAATAACACTTGAATTCGGTTTTGTTTGTTTGTTTCTTATTGACATAGAGTTGATTTACAATGTCATGTTAGTTTCAGGCGTACAGCACAGTGATTCAGTTATATATATATATATACATATATATATATATTTTTTTCAGATTCTTTTCCCTTGTAGGTTATTACAAAATAGTGAGTGTACTTTGAATTGGGTTTTAAAGTACAGATAATAGTTCACCAGGCAGAAGGGGCAGAGGAGGAGAGGAAGGGGAGGCTGGAGAAGGCACTGGAGGGTGGGAGGCAGGGAAGCACTGAGACTGAAACCATAGCGTGTTTGGCATAGACTGTTCAGAGCACCACAAGGAGTTTGCAGCTGATAGGCTCTAACAGATGATTTATTCTGTTTACACATGGACAGATGAGTATAACATGAACAGCCTTTGAGAGCAAAATGTAAAGCCGATTTTCTAGTTTGGACTTCCTAGCTTTTTTCTCCCTGAGCACGGACAGTATATACAATTGTTTGATCCTGAACAGTGACATTACTAACGGTCTCCCTTAAAAAAAAAAAAAGAACAATTCTCATTGTTTCAGTAGTATTTTCACTAACCATTCTGGTTCATCTACACTTCCGTACTAGAATCCTTTCTTCTCCTTTACGATGATCTTTGCCACCAACACAGTAGCAAAGCTTTAAAATAAAACTCTGGAGGTGTGCAGTGTGCAGCTGCTGACTACTAAGCCAGATTCTATCATGGGAGGAAAAATGTTACTGTCACAATGAATATAGGAATAAAAACTGTGCAGGTTGAGCAGGATCTGTCTATATAAAGAAGCACTAACATTAGCAGAGCTGTAGCTCGGGTTTTTCCCACCCTTTTCCCTGCAAAAAGGATCGGCAGTTCTATCACAGTGAAAACACAGGTGTCAAGAAAATCCCATTCACAACATCAATGTGACGATGGCATCCATGCTCTCATCTACTACTATTGTGGGGGATATTTGCAAAGACAACACCCATCACGGCTATCCTCTCCTGTTAATAAAACCCAAGGCAATTTTTTCTTTCTCTTATAACTAATTGGATGACCTTAAAAAAAATCCAGGGCCCAGTTTTATTTTTCCACCTTCTCCAAGACAATCTTTCCAGAAAGGAAAAGAAAAATCTGAGGTAGAGAAGGCCTGTCCAACAGGCTATGTTATTAGGCTGGTTATATCTTCACTGAACCTATTAGTTTTCTTTTCAAGAAGGGGAAAAAACAACAACAAAAGCTCTTCTCTGATTAATGTTTCAGCATTGATTTAATTCTGGTATCCACGAAAAGAAGCACAGTGTGGTGGAGAAAGGACAGCAGACTACAAAGGATACTTCGATTAAGAAACTACGGAATAATTGTACACAAGTTGCTATACATGCGACGCTCCTTTCTGCAAAGCCTCAAAAATCCTTTCAGAATGTTCAAAGGAATTAAAAAACACTAGTGAATCACTTTACATTTCCAGGGTATCTTTAAAGAATGACAAACCTAAAAGATTGAGAGATTCTAGAATTTTCTACTGCATGCCTGCAATCTATAAATGGGAATAATACTAATAATCATGAAAGCTATCCTTTATTGAGGACTTACTACGTGCTAGGCACCATGCAATGCACTTTAACACGTGTTATTTGATTTCATGATTAAACAATCCCATAGGGTAACCACCATTTACAGATGAAAAAACTAAGGTGTAGTAATGTCAAAAATCTGTTAGAAATCATACGGCTAATAAGTGGAAGAGTCAGACCTCAGATTCCTGTGTCTAACTCTGAAGACTATACTGTGACTCCTGCGCCCATTGACAGCCATGCTCAGAAGGAGGGTCCCTTCAACTTTCAGCGTCTGAGCCTGCACAGCCCAGGTGGAAAGACCCTTCCTCTGCTTTCTGATAGCTCTGGTCAGGAGAGATAAATCATATGCATGGCTCCACCCAAAGATTTTCAGTTCATGTTTGAAACACGTAAGTCATCCCTTCTGTTATGAAATGTAAGTTTAACTCCTTTAAGTTTTATATTAGATCTAAAAAGAGCTTTCATCAGATTCATACACCGATCAGTAACTATCTGAAAGCAACGTGTGAGAGATAAACATTACATAACCTGGGGATAAAGTGGGACATCCATGATTGGAAATCATGGCTGTTCGGTATGTTTGTTAAGTAGACTCCTTCAACTTAGAGCCTCTAGTGATTTTTGACACTTGCTCTACTGTATTGTTCGGTTCTAATCAAGTACTTCGTAAATGCTATTTTTGAATCTCAGTTCATTGATAAGAATATGGAATAGGACAGGAGGTATTTAACATCATCTCATCCATGTGATTACAGGTAGAACCACACACCCAACCATGATATTTGCTTGATACCTCCTGCATTCAGTTTGCCCTCATCATCTATGTTCATGAACTGGAACACTGGCACCTTTTTAATGGCCTTGTAATTAAGTCAATCTATCTTGGGGAGAAGAGATGGAGAACTGGCAGAGGCCATGTGAGTCTGACAGGCTGGGCTCACATCACTGCTCCAGCTCCACTGTGGAACCTTGGGCAGTCATTCCATTGTCCTGACCTTCTGCTTCTGCACCCTTACAATATTGATGACAAGAACACCTCTCAGGATTAAATCAAATAATGAATGCAGCACAGTGGCTGGCACAGAAGTGCTCCAAAATGATTTACGGTTTTTATTACATGACCCTAAGGTTTAATTTCTTCCTCTCCTTAGCTCCATGGTATTTATGTTCCTTAAATTTATAATTATCTGTCGGCATCTTCCCTTTTCAATGGAAAGGAAGCTCATTTAGGGAAGGAGCTGTGCATTATAAATCTCTGATATTATCTATCCAATTCAGTGGGTCCTTATATTTCCTGGTAAGCCCCTGAGAATGGTGTATCTAGAAGGAGTGTGTACCCAGCTTAAAAACATTCACATACACACATAACAAATATCAACTCAAAATAGACAATTTCATATTTTCTCTGTATAAAGTACAAAATTTTTCTTTTTTCTTTTTTTTTGCGGTACACGGGCCTCTCACTGCTGTGGCCTCTCCCGTTGTGGAGCACAGGCTCCGAATGCGCAGGCTCAGCGGCCATGGCTCACGGGTCCAGCCGCTCCGCGGCATGTGGGATCTTCCAGGACCGGGGTACGAACCCGTGTCCCCTGCATCAGCAGGCGGACTCTCAACCACTGCACCACCAGAGAAGCCCAAAATTTCTTACCTAGGATTTTAGAAAATAGAATTTGCATCTTGGCAAATAAACTGTGCTTTGACAATTAGATCAGAAATAACAGAATGGTTCTAAACTCTCACCTTGACAATAGGTCAGTGAGCATCTATCTTGATCCTATGTCATGGCACATAAGAAACACAGATCTGTAGTCTCCCACAAAAATGCACAAACACGCACTCTACTGGGTTTAGCAGGAGAAGCCATCAGCAGCAGGTGAAAGATGTGCAACTTCAGACAGGTTAGTTTACTCTTCTAAGATTCCTCATCAATACAGGGGAGAGAATACAGTGCTCACCTCAGCCTTGCTGGGAGACTGAGATCATCCCTGCGAAGCACTGGGCACCAGACCTGCCTTATGGTAAGAGATGAATTAACATCATCTCACCATGAGGTCAAGTATAATGTCCTCAAGTGAGCTCCCACCTCTGAATTTCACCTGTTTCCAGTGAGTACATTTTCACTAGCCTCAAAGCATACCATACAGGGGGAAAAAAAAAAAAAGAATCAAGAGCTTAGAAACCCCTACACGAATCAAGGAAATTCAAATGTTGTGACAGACGACTCATACTGAAAGATGGGTGCAGTACACTTCTCTTGGCTTTTCATACTGATGGGATCTGTCAGAACAAGCAGCACCACGGGTGCTGAGTGCACTAGACTCACAGCAGAACAAGAAATGAGACCCAAATCAGGTTCTCGCTGGACTTCCCTGGGGCCTCACTACAGGTCAGTACTTGTGGGTTAAGAGCGGGTTACAAGGTCTCTCACCTTGTAAGAGAGACTATCTTGTTCAAACATTAAAAAAGGGAGCTTTATTTCTCCAGTGAATAAACATCCTCGTGTGGGCTTTCTAGCAGGCTTATTTTTTTATGTTTTTAGGGAGGATTCATTCTCAATGAAGAAGTTAAGAGTAAAATTCCAAGGCACTTATCTGGAGGTACTGATTAGTAACAGGTTGCCTTGATTAGGAAAAAATACGTAAACCTTTGAAAAGTTAACTTTTATATTAGAATGTTATATGTTTAATTTGTTGCACATATTAAGACGTTTCTCCACAGAAGTACTCTTGCCAGAGAGAAGAATTACTGCACATGAAGGTTTAGGGGCAGTAGAGTGTGTATGGGTGGAGTGGTCCAGAGTGAACTTGGTGTGTGGCCAGAAGTAGAGTTTGGTACAAAATTTCTTTTTTTTTTTTTCCGGTACGCGGGCCTCTCACTGTTGTGGCCTCTCCCGTTGCGGGCTCCGGACGCGCAGGCTCAGCGGCCATGGCTCACAGGCGCAGCTGCTCCGCGGTATGTGGGATCTTCCCGGACCGGGGCACGAACCCGTGTCCCCTGCATTGGCAGGCGGACTCTCAACCACTGCGCCACCAGGGAAGCCCCAAAATTTCTTTTAATAAGTTTTTCATTCTAATGTAACATGTTTGTTAAATTTTAGGTGAAGATTTAGAACGGCTTTCTCTTATATTACTTGTTTTCTCCCCAAACTGTCTTGACTTTGATATACTAGTAAGATGGGCCAAATGTGGCCAGTGGATCTTTGTATTGCCTGGTACACCACTGAGAATCCCTGGAGAGAAGGCCTATCCCATTTGAGAATAATCATAAATTGTTTTGTTAATCTTACCAAATGTTTCCATTTTAGACTCCAAGACAAGTCCAACTAGAAGTCCATAAAAGGAGTAAGAAAGTTCCTTTGAAAATCAATGGCAAACTGTCACATTTTCATTGGCATTATCAGCTTTTCTCCGAGGGGGTATTATCTGGGTGGCCATCCAACAACTACTGTCTTCCTGCCAAGCAATTCATTCATAAGGCCAAGTTTTATAAAAGTATCTATTCATTGTCAGGGAACACTCTGTAGATTGTCTACTGCTCCCTAATGCCTGGCCTCCCCTAGCTTTCTCCATTGTTAAAAGAACCCTAATTTGACTCATATAATCAATCTTCAACATGATCCAGTGTAAGATGTCCAACCCCAGTTCCAAGAGTATATACTCATTAGTCTAAGATAATAAGTGTGTTGACACTCCTCTAATGACATTTATTGATTCAGGAGAGGGCACATATTCTAAACTGTCATGGTGGTGGGGAGAAGCTGCTCTTTCTACTCTTTCCCAAACAGGGAAGCATGTGGCCTCAGTGGTCATTGGCACTCATCTTGTGACTGTGAGAATAATCAGATTTAAGAAACTGCCAATGCTGAGAGAGGCAGAGTGATGAAGATGGAAAGAACTTGGGTCCTTGGCAACATCACTCAGTTGCTGCTTGTACCAAGGCTTGAAGCCTACGCTATGTCTGGAAAATAAATTTTGTTACTGAACAAGAAGGTTTGAGTGAGGAAGTCTGTCCATCACTTTCAATCAAAAGGATTCCATTGCTTCTCTGGAAAGAGATTACATATAACTTACAAAGTCTGTATTTAATTTAAGAAAGCCTCACACATATAGAGCAGGGAGCTTACATACAGTGAGGTAGTATTCTACGTCCAATGCCCCAAATGGCCATTTCATTATAATTGGAAAGTATCATCTAAAATCAAATATGCTTTACAGACGTCAAATTTAATGAAGTTATGCTCATGTAGAAAATATCATTTTGATAACTAGAAAAGCAATTTGCATTTTTGTATCATTTCTTTATAATAAGCAATGACATTAGGTACAACATCTCTTAAATAATTCTGCCTTTGACTCTGGGTACCCCAAATATGCATATGTGGCCCTTAAACTACTAAGTATGCTATAAAAAGTCATATTAAAAACGGTTGTTTGGGGTTTCCCTGGTGGCGCAGTGGTTAAGAGTCCGCCTGCCGATGCACGGGACACAGGTTCGTGCCCCGGTCCGGGAAGATCCCACATCCCGCGGAGCGGCTGGGCCTGTGAGCCATGGCTGCCAAGCCTGCGTGTCTGGAGCCTGTGCTCTGCAGCGGGAGAGGCCACAACAGTGAGAGGTCCGCGTATCACAAAAAACAAAACAAAACAAAAAAAACAGTTGTTTGATTTCATCTAGATTGCTGCATACTCTCAAAATTTCACTTAAATATTTGTTAGCAGTTTGGAAATGATCTCAATTTCTTTATTAAGAAGTGGGAACAACAGTAATTTCCATAAATCTCATTAGAATGTGAGAAGCATTAAAAATAAGTAAATATATAACATATATCTTGTTTCTAAAAGACACATTTATCTTCAAATAAAACAAAACCACAAGACCATTTTAAAACTGAACAACATAGAGAGATCTTATTATTTTAAAGGCTATGTCCTGTCCCTTTTTTCTAAACCCAATTTCATGCTGGCCTAAAATTTGAAATAAATTACCAGAGAATAAAATTCCACAATGACCACCAACTAGTGTCTTGGAATTCAACCTCCTGTTGTCAGATATAATTTAGACCAAACACAAAACACGTATTAAAGTGATATCTACTGAGAACATAACACTCAGAGCAAGCTAACAATGATGAAATGATCAAGTAGCAGTTTGTAACACCAACTGGACTTCCATAGAACAAGGGAAATTAAATAGCGCAGAGAATTAAAAGCCTTGAAATTGTTATTTAATACACTAATGTAATCTGTACCCATGATAATCTCTAGAGGAAACATAAATAACTTTCCTGCTGAAATCAAGGGCAGATCTGGAACTCATAGTTGACAGTCCACCAAGCTTCCAACTTGTCATGTAACACGGCCTTTGCCACACGGTACTGAGATTGTATACTTGCTTGTTGTTCTTGTTGGCTTAACTTCTTAAAATGAGGAACTATCTTTTATCTTTCTATGTATGATAAAGAGTAGAATGTCTGGCACAAAGTATATGCATAATAAATGAATGAAAAGTGAACAAATAAAGAAGCAAGAAGAACTACAATCCTGCAGCCTGTGGAACAAAAACCACATTCACAGAAGACAGACAAGATGAAAAGGCAGAGGGCTATGTACCAGATGAAGGAACAAGATAAAACCCCAGAAAAACAACTAAGTGAAGTGGAGATAGGAAAACTTCCAGAAAAATAATTCAGAATAATGATAGTGAAGATGATCCAGGACCTCAGAAAAAGACTGGAGGCAAAGATTGAGAAGATGCAAGAAATGTTTTAAAAAGACATAGAAGAATTAAAGAACAAACAAATAGAGATGAACAATACAATACCCGAAATGAAAACTACACTAGAAGGAATCAATAACAGAATAACTGAGGCAGAAGAATGGATAAGTGACCTGGAAGACAAAATGGTGGAATTCACTACTATGTAACAGACTAAAGAAAAAAGAATGAAAAGAAATGAAGACAGCCTAAGAGACCTCTGGGACAATATTAAATGCAACAACATTCACATTATAGGGGTCCCAGAAGGAGAAGAGAGAGAGAAAGGACCAGAGAAAATATCTGAACGATTAGAGTCGAAAACTTCCCTAACATGGGAAAGGAAATAGCCACCCAAGTCCAGGAAGCGCAGCAAGTCCCATATAGGATACACCCAAGGAGAAACACACCGAGACACATAATAATCAAATCGGCAAAAATTAAAGACAAAGAAAAATTATTGAAAGCAGCAAGGGAAAAATGACAAATAACATACAAGGGAACTCCCATAAGGTTAAGAGCTGATTTCTCAGCAGAAACTCTACAAGCCAGAAGAAAGTGGCATGATATACTTAAAGTGATGAAAGGGGAGAACCTACAACCAAGATTACTCTACCCGCCAGGGATCTCATTCAGCTTTGACAGAGAAATCAAAAGCTTTACAGACAAGCAAAAGCTAAGAGAATTCAGCACAACCAAACCAGCTCTACAACAAATGCTAAAGGAACTTCTGTAAGTGGGAAACAGAAGGGAAGAAAAGTAACTCCAAAAACAAACCCAAACCAATTAAGAAAAGGGTCATAGGAACATACATATCGATAATTACCTTAAACATGAACGGATTAAATGCTCCAACCAAAAGACACAGGCTTGCTGAATGGATACAAAAACAAGACCCATATATATGGTGTCTGTAAGAGACCCACTTCAGACCTAGGGACACATACAGACTGCAAGTGAGGGGATGGAAAAAGATATTCCATGAAAATGGGAATCAAAAGAAAGTGGGAGTAGCAATACTCATATCAGATAAAATACACTTTAAAATAAAGAATGTTACAAGAGACAAGGAAGGACACTACATAGTGATCAAGGGATCAATCCAAGAAGAAGATATAACAATTATAAATATATGTGCATCCAACATAGGAACACCTCAGTACATAAGGCAATTGCTAACAGCTATAAAAGAGGAAATCAACAGTAACACGATAATAGTGGGAGACTTTAACACCTCACTTACACCAAAGGACAGATCATCCAAAATGAAAATAAATAAGGAAACAGAAACTTTAAATGACACAACAAACCAGATAGATTTAATTGATATTTATAGGACATTCCATCCAAAAACAGCAGATTACACTTTCTTCTCAAGTGCGCACAGAACATTCTCCCGGGCAGATCACATCTTGGGTCACAAATCAAGCCTCAGTAAATTTAAGAAAATTGAAATCATATCAAGCATCGCTTCTGACCACAACGCTATGAGATTAGAAATGACTTACAGGGAAAAAAAACGTAAAAAACACAAACACATGGAGGCTAAACAATACATTACTAAATAACCAATAGATCAGTGAAGAAATCAAACAGGAAATCAAAAAATACCTAGAGACAAATAACAATGAAAACACGACGATTCAAAACCTATGGGACGAAGCAAAAGCAGTTCTAAGAGGGAAGTTTATAGCTATAAAAGCCTACCTCAAGAAACAAGAAAAATCTCAAGTAAACAATCTAACCTTACACCTAAGGAACTAGAGAAAGAACAAACAAAACCCAAAGTTACCAGAACAAAAGAAACCATAAAGATCAGAGCAGAAATAAGTGAAATAGAAACAAAGAAAACAATAGCAAAGATCAATAAAAGTAAAGCTGGTTCTTTGAGAAGATAAACAAAATTGATAAACCATTAGCCAGACTCATGAAGAAAAAGAGGGAGAGGACTCAAATCAATAAAATTAGAAATGAAAAAGAAGAAGTTACAATGAACACCGCAGAAATACAAAGCATCCTAAGAGACTACTACAAGCAACTCTATGCCAATAAAATGGACAACTTGGAAGAAATGGACAAATTCTTCGAAAGGTATAACCTACCAAGACTGAACCAGGAAGAAACAAAAATATGAACAGACCAATCACAAGTAATGAAATTGAAACTGTGATTAAAAATCTTCCAAGAAACAAATGTCCGGGACCAGATGGCTTCACAGGTGAATTCTATCAAACATTTAGAGAATAGCTAACACCCATCCTTCTCAAACTCTTCCAAAAAACTGCAGAGGAAGAAACATTCCCAAACTCATTCTATGAGGCCACCATCAGCCTGATACCAAAACCAGACAAAGATACTACAAAAAAAGAAAATTAGAGACCAACATCACTGATGAATATAGGTGCAAAAATCCTCAACAAAATACTAGCAAACAGAATCCAACAACACATTAAAAGCATTATACACCATGATTAAGTTGGATTTATCCCAGGGATGCAAGGATTCTTCAATATACGCAAATCAATCAATGTGATACACCATATTAACAAATTGAAGGAGAAAAATCATATGATCATCTCAATAGATGCAGAAAGAGCTTTTGACAAAATTCAACACCCATTTATGATAAAACTATCCAGAACATGGGCATAGAGGGAAACTACCTCAACATAATAAAGGCCATATACGACAAACCCACAGCAAACATCATTCTCAATGGTGAAAAACTGAAAGCATTTCATCTGAGATCAGGAATGAGACAAGTATGTCCACTCTCACCCCTATTATTCAACATAGTCTTGGAAGTCCTAGCCATGGCAATCAGAGAAGAAAAAGAAATAAAAGGAATACAAATTGGAAAAGAAGAAGTAAAACTGTCACTGTTTGCAGATGACATGATACTATACATAGAGAATCCTAAAAATGCCACCAGAAAACTACCAGAGCTAATCAATGAATTTGGTAAAGTTGCAGGATACAAAATTAATGCACAGAAATCTCTTGCATTCCTATCCGCTAATGATGAAAAATCTGGAAGAGAAAATAAGCAAACACTCCCATTTACCACTGCAACAAAAAGAATAAAATACCTAGGAATAAACCTACCAAGGGAGACAAAAGACCTGCATGCAGAAAACTATAAGACACTGGAGAAAGAAATTAAAGATGATAGCAAAAGATGGAGAGATATACCATGTTCTTGGATTGGAAGAATCAATATTGTGAAAATGACTATACTACCCAAAGCAATCTACAGATTCAGTGCAATCCCTATCAAATTACCAATGGCATTTTTTACGGAACTAGAACAGATTATGTTAAAATTTGTATGGAGACACAAAAGACCCTGAATAGCCAAAGCAGTCTTGAGGGAAAAAAGCAGAGCTGGGGGAGTCAGACTCCCTGACTTCAGACTATACTACAAAGCTACAGTAATCAAGACAATATGGTACTGGCACAAAACAGAAACATAGATCAATGGAACAAGATAGAAAGCCCAGAGATAAACCCTCACACCTATGGTCAACTAATCTATGACAAAGGAGGCAAGGATATACAATGGAGAAAAGACAGTCTCTTCAATAAGTGTTGCTGGGAAAACTGGACAGATTCATGTAAAATAATGAAATTAGAACACTCCCTAACACCATACAGAAAAATAAACTCAAAATGGATTAGAGACCTAAATGTAAGACCGGACACTATAAAACTCTTAGAGGAAAACATAGGAAGAATACTCTTTGACATAAATCACAGCAAGATCCTTTTTGACCCACCTCCTAGAGAAATGGAAATAAGAACAAAAATAAACAAATGGGACCTAGTGAAACTTCAAAGCTTTTGCACAACAAAGGAAAGCAAACAGGACGAAAAGACAACCGTCAGAATGGGAGAAAATATTTGCAAACGATTCAATAGACAAAGGATTAATCTCCAAAATATATAAACAGCTCATGCAACTCAATATTAAAGAAACAAACAACCCAATCCAAAAATGGGCAGAAGACCTAAATAGACATTTCTCCAAAGCAGACATACAGATGGCCAAGAAGCACATGAAAAACTGCTGAACATCACTAATTTTTAGAGAAATGCAAATGAAAACTACAATGAGGTATCACCTCACACCAGTTAGAATGGGCATCATCAGAGAATCTACAAACAATAAATGCTGTAGAGGGTTTGGAGAAAAGGGAACCCTCTTGCACTGTTAGTGGGAATGTAAACTGATACAGCCACTATGGAGAGCAGTATGGAGGTTCCTTAAAAAACTAAAAATAGAATTACCATATGATCCAGCAATCCCACTACTGGGCATATACCCAGAGAAAACCATAATTAAAAATGACACATGCACCCCAATGTTCATTGAAACACTGTTTACAATATCCAGGTCATGGAAGCAACCTAAATGCCCATCAACAGACGAATGGATAAAGAAGTTGTGGTACATATATACAATGGAATATTACTCAGCCATAAAAAGGAACGAAATTGAGTCATTTGTTGAGACGTGGATGGATCTAGAGACTGTCATACAGAGTGAAGTAAGTCAGAAAGAGAAAAACAAATATCGTATATTAACGCATGTGTGTGGAACCTAGAAAACTGGTACAGATGAGCCGGTTTGCAGGGCAGAAGTTGAGAGAAACAGATGTAGAGAACAAACGTATGGACACCAAGGGGGGAAAACCGTGGTGGGGTGGGGATGGTGGTGTGCTGAATTGGGCGATTGGGATTGACATGTATACACTGATGTGTATAAAATTGATGACTAATAGGAACCTGCAGTATAAAAATCAAAAGAAACAAACAAACAAAAAATGAACAAATAAAAATTCAGGATTGTACAGTCACTAAAGGTCTTATCAAGGGTAAGGCTGTTTCTCTTCCTTACCTGTTTCCTACTGTTTGCTTTTTCTAAATGAAATGAACTCTTGGATTTTCAATCTGCCTTCCTAGAGTTCATGGGCAACCGCAAAGGTGAATATGGTCTGCTTGATGCTTCATAAAGCCTATCAGAAGCTACGTATCTACTCCCAATTAAATATCCCACTGCTGACTATATATCCTACGGCTTTGCTTTAGGCTGGAATTATATCATCTGAACATAGTAACTTCAATCCATGCTGCTCAGAAGTCCTCTTTAACAGTTACCTACAATAGATTAATTAAAAATGGGCAATAAATTCATCATTACTTAGGAAATATAGTTTATAGGCAATAATATTTCAAAACATGGGGTCCATGCAGTGGAAGAAGATATAAAAAGACTTGAAAGCAATGGATTATTATTCAAGTCAGCAAGAAGTCTGCCGCAATGTAAGAAACACTTTACAAAATAAGATAATTTGGTGCCCTTTTATTTGAAAACTTTATATTCTAAGATTTCACATATTTTAAAGTTCTCTTTCTCAGATCCAGCACCCATGTCTTTGCTCTCTGGTTATATTCCTCCAATAACTGCTAATTAGTATGGTTTTTGACGTCACCAAAAGGAACCCGTGTAGAGGTAGGCTAATGAGTGCACCTATTAGTCTATAACAAACTATTAAAATTAAAAAAATAGTCTTGTTACTTGTGTCTGTATATACATTTACAAACAAATTGCAGAAATCCCTGTGTTCTTATGGTGCATGGATTTTTGTAGACCAATAAGCATGAGATGCAATTTGCACTAATTCACTGGGGGCAAAGGGAGCATGAAATTATCCTGGCTTGATAATTTAGCATTTTATAGTAACTTGCTCATATTGAGTATTTTTCCCAGTGGTAATAATACTTCCTTGTCATAGGAAGACAATCGAATACTAACATCATGAAATTTCTCTTCAAATCCCCATTTTATACTACATTTCAAAGATGGTGAAAAAAAGATGAGGACCGCTTGTACCCACATCACTCATTAAATCTCTCTCTCTCTTCCCGGTATGGAATCATCTCTGTAGTCATCTTGTCAATTGCCACTCACACATTCACATGGTTTTGATCTCCACTGACTAAGCTAGAGTCACCACCTATGCAGAGAAATTGAGATTTGGGAAGATTTACACTGTACATGAGTTTCCTAATACTCAAACCCTGAGTGAGTCCACAGGGTAGAAATGTTCAGAAGAAAGGGCGATAACTTTAACACATACAGATTTATTGCCAGCACACATTATCTAAACTTTTAAATATCCTTTTTGTATTTTCTTATCCTTTAGTGCCTTTTATCTAGGCTCCTCTTAGTATCAAAAAACATCCACCAGTTGACTCGCATTGAGTCGCTAGGTATTGTGGAAGGAACACTTAGCCACTTACCAGACTTGGGCTTCAGTTCAGCTCCACTGTACCCTGGCTACCTGACCTGAAGAAAGACACAACCCTGCTTTGTTTATTTAACCAACAAATAATGGCTTTGTCTATTGAGGGTCAACCTTATACTAAGGTCCTAGGTAGGAGTAACATATATTCCCTGCGTGCTTCATAGATTTTTGTGAAGTCATTTTATGTGAAAAATTAAGTGAAAAGAACTTACAAACTATGCATTTTATAAAAATATATTATTGTCTGTTTTTAAGCAAATGCACAGGTAAGCTATCTACTGAACTAAGTATTACATGACATTACCTATGCTTTTTATACCAAGCAATTTAAAATAAAAATGGTAGAAAATTCTATCCCTATGTTTTTAACGGATATTTTACTCAGGTTACTGGCTTCATATATACAAAACTGCAGAATACCTGCTGTGCCCAGAGCCCTATTCTAACAGACATAACCACACACAGTTGACATTACAGATGACAGGGCAGTGGAATAGCATCTGGTTCAACAGAAGCCAAACTGTAGGCTAACATAGGGACAAGAGGGATAGTTCCCTCTCCCCAGAGCTTGAACTGGAGATTCAGAGAATCGAGTTAGGTGATAGTGGGGAACTGAAGTAAAAAGATGCACAATAAAGGCTACAAACAACACAAGTAACTGACTCATGTTCCTGAAAAAGATTCTGATGCTGAGGAAGTAAGGAGGTAACAATGGAAGCTTGTACTACAGTAAACTGGGGACAAATGTTGAACTAGCAAACTAGTTCAGTCTCTTTGAAGCCCAAATGTATAGTTTCTCTTTTCCCTGTGAAGTCCAGCGTAGTCCCTGTCGCCTGGATTCCTGTGCAGGATGGCCATAGGGACATGTTTATCACCTTTTTTATTTCCACGTGATTTCTTATGGATAACCCCCTCTCAATTTTTAATCAAAATACTTAATGTTATTGAAGCCCAAAAGAATCTAATGCAGATGAACCCACAGAATGAACTTTGAACACTTTTTATTTTACATAATTTAAAGCTGCCTTGTTTCAGGAAAAGCAGCAGTAAGTATAATTACTTTTGGGGGGGGGAGGTATATATGGCTATTTTAATCTCTGACTTTATTACCTGTTATATTATTTGAGTTATTTGGTAGTCTATTGTATAATATAAATAAAATCTACTTTTGATGTTAGCAGAGTACAAGAGTGACTAGGATAAAAATTAGGTCTGTATATGACATAGCAAAATTTAAATAGAGCAAAAAAAATCATATTATATGTGATGACTCATGACTTTGATATAGATTTAGGAAGCAGCCCAGGAAATTCTGGGTTGGCAAACAAACAAGTTCCTGATCTTTACTCTGCTTTATTTCACCTAAAGATAGGCCCCTTTCTCTAAGTTCCATGTCTCTTAGAAAGTTTAGTCACATCTTATCCTTTCTGGGGTACTTCTCTATCTAAAGAGGTGAAAAGAATTGAACTATTCTTCTTAATCTCTTAAAGCCTTTCTCTGTAGGATTGTTTTTATAATCCTAAAATGGGAATCCCTTCGTACACACCCCTGAACACTCACCCCCATCTCTTATTGTCTGTCCTACAGATAACCTTTAAGAGTCCTCGCCTTACTCCAAGAGGAGATGTGGGTTAGCATCACGCAGGGATTAAGATTACATCAGGAAGGGCCTCTGCACTACAAATATGTCACCCTCATCCCTGCCTTCTCTCTGGTCTCTAATACCTGATACTCTAGCCTTGGAACTCTTTTATTCCTTTAAATCATTGTACACTCTTCCCTATTGAATATCAAGTGCCAGGAGGAGAAATATACCACACGAGATCACTTGCGGTTATAACGCAGAATGAAATGAGCTGTAGGTACCCCTTCCACTGTAAGGGTTGAGAAGAGCTATTTAGGTTCCCAGGCATGACACTGCCTAGGTAAGGCAAGCCAAGGCTGGAGAACCCTGGGGTGTTGGACATAAGCAAGAGTGCCACATGGGGGTCAGAAGAAAAGAATATGAAAAAAGCAAGCTCTCCCTCTGTCAGCCCCGCCTTCATCACACACAGCCTTTGCTCAGCCACAGGGGGATAAAAATAACTTTCTGTTGACTTTTATAATATTAAATCTCAAAAGAATAACCTGGCTTCCTCTTTCTAATACAACCCAATGAAGATAGACATTTAAGAAAATTATTCATTGAAACATGTAGCTGCCCTTTTCTTTTTTTTTTTGGAAACCAAATGATAGATATACTGTCTATAAAACCCTTTGAAACACAGCTCTCCCTTGGTCACATTTTTCTAAATCCCTTTACCGCCTTAATTGATTCCAAGGCAATTTAAACACTAGAAGATATATTTGAGGCAACACACTGCGATTATAAAATATGAATATTTTATGGAAATAAGTCTAGTTTTCCACCAAGTTCATGGAACAGAGACTCTTTGGATAAATGGATATTTTGAATAGCTAGTGGAAAAAGGTTCTGAGGTGATTTTTTTTTTTTTTGCCCATCAGCAAGCTGCATGTAGGTCCATGTGAGATGAAGAGTCAGTTACTGAGAACTTGAACCTTAATATGTATAAAGTGACCTTTACCACCACCCACCCCATCAGATTGTCATATTTACTGCTTCCTAGGCATATGTTTCTAAGGTGACTTCAGACCCTCTTCATGGTTTTCTGTTGACTTTAATGGTATTGATTTTTTTCAAAAAAACAATTCTTCCAGCTATTTTTTCAAGCATCTCAATGCATAAAGTCAGGTGTTATCTGAAGTCAGGGAGCTTTAATGAAATAATGAGACATGTATTGGTTTGGCTCAGAAGTGATTTGTTTTAGTAATTTCTTTTCCTGATAGAGTATTATGCCTGGCTCATGACCTGCAAGGGACTTAGCAATTCAAATCCAAATAGCTTTGAGTCTTTGCATATTCATGTATGTTTAACATGCATTATCATAGTAGCAAGTACTTTGGAATGAAATAAAAATTTGGAAATTTGTAGGCATACAAACTGTGAATAAAAATACAATCTTAACATAGACTGAACTGAGAAGAGGGAGATTAAACTATTCTAAATGAATTTGGGAAAGCAAAATCCTGTTCATCAGCTAAGTATAATAACTTCTAAAAAACCACCTCTTAAAAACACATGGCTGAGAGTTATAAACACGTAAGAGTAGTTCAAGCTATCACTGGAAAATATCAGAAAGGGATAGGTTTCTTTTCCTTAGAATATCTTGGTATATAAAAATGTCTTTAACCTAAAATAATAAAATGAAATCTAATCTTACAAAGTCGGGCAGAATGACCTGGCAACTATTTCAAAAAGTCAATGGATAATTGCCCTAAGTCTGATTCTCCCATAAAATTATTATAAACCTGGGCACTTCTAAGAGGCTTTTATTCCATTTGAAAGTAAGTAAAACACTTCCACATACTGAAGGAAGTATAAATTGGTACTTACTTTGGAAGGTAAAAGCCTTAAAAATGTGATAAATTCTTGTCTCGGCAAGACTTCTAGGAATTTATCCTCAGGAAATAATCACAGATAACCAGAGATTATGCAGTATGAATAATATTCACAATTTTTTTTAGATTAGTAAAAAAAAAAAAAAAAGGAAAAATTCCAAATGTCAACAATAAGACATTATTTAAACCATGGTGCATTCATCACATGGAATTCTATATAGCCTTTAGAATGATTCAGAAGAATATTTAATTACATGGAAAGATGTTAATTATATATTTTAAATGAAAAAAATCATTTTATAAAGCAACATATGTCATATAAGCCCATTACATGGAAATGAGTACACACAAAATTATATATAATTTATATATTATATATATTATATATAATACATAGATAATATATAATATATATTATATACATGTTATGTGTATGCTCATATATATATATTAAAGGTTGAAAGGATGTACCTCAAAATGTTCACAGCAGTCATCCATAGGTGGTGGTGTCTTACGAGAATTTTTAATTTATTTTTGCTTCTATTTTTAAAAAATTTGCTACAATAAATGTATAACTCTTTTCTAATTACATTCATATTATTTAAAAATATTAAAAAGTCAGAGAAAAGCTAGAAACTTGGAAGATTTGTTGCAAACAGCATGATTTCTGAAATAAATATTTCAAAGTAAACTATGCTTTATTTCTCCTTTTCTCTGAAACCTAAGCATTTTTGCACTTTCTGATGAACCCCTCCAGAGGGCAATTTGAAAATACACAGCTCTCCTGCTGTGGATTATATGATGTTCCAAAACCATGAGTCAACCTCATATTTGGTCACTCATAGCAAGTACTTCATAAGCTCAAATAACTTATGAGCCTTTTGGTAAGTGAAGAACAATGCCAAATAAACTGTATTTCTTACATATTTCAAGTATTAAGGTTTGTAAAGGTTTTGTACAGAAAACAGCTTAAAATTAGACTGTGGCAAAATTTAGAACTACTTATAGGAACTCCCTTCCCCGATTTAATGAATACTTACATGTGCCAATGAAATAAGTATATGCTATTTAGGGCTTTTCAAACATGACCTGTTAATAAGTTGGGCATTTCTCAAGGCAATCATATTTCATTTTTAAATTTTTCAATTATTCTTTAGGACAAACTTAGCATTGCTCTAGATATCCTTTGTGGTCAGTCTGTGAAAATCATTTTACAAAAGAGGAGGAAGAACCAACTTTTGTACTCTATTAAATATTTCAACCTCAGGTCATATTTCTGACCATACATTTTAACTCAATCATAGCATCACTAATCAAGTATCTGGAAGAGCCCCCATTTGTCTGAAATGAGGAACTTGAGTGGAAGCCAATAAAAACTTCCTTAGAATCATGGAACCAAGATTCTTCCCTACTCAGTTATCTTGAGTGGCAGTGCTGTATGTAAGCATCTCATTATACACAATCCAAGGAGGGCTGCCAACTGAGAATTTGGGCACTGGCTCCATGGGCCCTGATCCATGATCTTAGAGAATAACTAGCTCATGACTAGTAAGGGGCTTGTTTCCACTTTCTCTTTCCTACCAGATTCTGCCTTGGTGTAGCTAACCCCTGACCTCAAAACCCTGCTTTTCAACTAAGTTTAACCATTTGTTTTGGTCAAGTTCTGCCAATCAATGCCCCAAAGTTTCCACCTATTCTACTCTATCCTTACCACCACCCTTGCCTCCTTCCTGCAAGTGATCATTACAGGTTTCTTTGCTTTACGATGTTGAAAATAAATGGTGTCTCTATCGGTGGAATGGCAAACCAACCAAGTCCTCTCTGTCAGGTATGACTGTGACATCAGCAGTTGCAGAAAACACTGTTTGGGGAAGCATTTTGAGGCTGAAGGCTTAGTGGAAAGAAAGGCCATGACCAATTAGCAGTGCATGCCACGGGAAGGGAAGAGATGTAGTAGCCTACTGTGTTTGTCCCATCCCAAACTAGTCAGTCTCTCCTTTTGCACCAGAATTTAATATAATTTGCAGACATATTTTTTTAATTAATCTTATTGGAATGTAGTTGCTTTACAATGTTGTGTTAGATTCTACTGCACAGCAAAGTGAATCAGCCATACATATACATATATCCCCTCCCTTTTGGATTTCCCTCCCCTTTAGGACACCACAGTGCATTAAGCAGTGCTGCCTGTGCTATACAGTATGTTCCCATCAGTTGTCTATTTTATACAAAGTATCAATAGTGTATATGTGTCAATCCCAATCTCCCAATTCCTCCCTCCCTATCCCTTTCCCCCTTGGTATCCATACATTTGTTCTCCATGTCTGCCTCTATTTCTGCTTGGCAAATAAGGTCCTCTATACCATTTTTCTAGATTCCACATATATGCGTTAATATACGATATTTGTTTTTCTCTTTCTGACTTACTTCACTCTGCATGACAGTCTCTAGGTCCATCCACGTCTCTACAAATGACCCAATTTCATTCTGTTTTATGGCTGAGTAATATTCCATTGTATATATATACCACATCTTCTTTATCCGTTCTTCTGTTGATGAACACTTGGGTTGCTTCCATGTCTTGGCTATTGTAAATAGTACTTCTATAAACATTGGGGTGCATGTGTCTTTTTTCTTATTTTTTTATTTTTTTAACATCTTTATTGGAGTATAATTGGTTTACAATGGTGTGTTAGTTTCTGCTTTATAACAGAGTGAATCAGTTATACATATACATATGTTCCCATATCTCTTCCCTCTTGCATCTCTCTCCCTCCCACCCTCCCTATCCCACCCCTCTAGGTGGTCACAAAGCACCGAGCTGATCTCCCTGTGCTATGTGGCTGCTTCCCACTAGCTATCTATTTGATGTTTGGTAGTGTATATACATCCATGCCACTCTCTCACTTTGTCACAGCTTACCCTTCCCCCTCCCCATATACTGAAGTCCATTCTCTAGTAGGTCTGTGTCTTTATTCTTGTCTTGCTCCTAGGTTCTTCATGACCATTTTTTTTTCATAGATTCTATATATATGTGTTAGCATACGGTATTTATTTTACTCTTTCTGACTTACTTCACTCTGTATTACAGACTCTAGGTCCATCCACCTCACTACAAATAACTCAATTCCATTTCTTTTTATGGCTGAGTAATATTCCATTGTATATATGTACCACAACTTCTTTATCCATTCATCTGTTGATGGACACTTAGGTGGCTTCCATGTCCTGGCTATTGTAAATAGAGTTGCAATGAACATTTTGGTACATGATTCTTTTTGAATTATGGTTTTCTCTGGGTATATGCCCAGTAGTGGGATTGCTGGGTCATATGGTAGTTCTATTTGTAGTTTTTTAAGGAACCTCCATACTGCTCTCCATAGTGGCTGTATCAATTTACATTCCCACCAACAGTGCAAGAGTGTTCCCTTTTCTCCACACCCTCTCCAGCATTTATTGTTTGTATATTTTTTGATGATGGCCATTCTGACTGGTGTGAGGTGATACCTCATTGTAGTTTAGAGATTAGCATTTCTCTATAATTAGTGATGTTGAGCATCTTTCCATGTGTTTGTTGCCATCTGTATATCTTCTTTGGAGAAATGCCTATTTAGGTCTTCTGCCCATTTTTGGACTGAGTTGCTTATGTTTTTGATATTGAGCTGCATGAGTTGCTTGTATATTTTGGAGATTAACCCTTTGTCAGTTGCTTCGTTTGCAAATGTTTTCTCCCATTCTGAGGGTTGTCTTTTCATCTTGTTTATTGTTTCCTTTGCTGTGCAAAAGCTTTTAAGCTTAATTACGTCCCATTTGTTTATTTTTGTTTTTATTTCCATTCCTCTAGGAGCTGGGTCAAAAAAGATCTTGCTGCGATTTATGTCAAAGAGTGTTCTGCCTATGTTTTCCTCTAAGAGTTTTATAGTGTCCAGTGTTATATTTAGGTCTCTAATCCATTTTGAGTTTATTTTTGTGTATAGTGTTAGGGAGTGGTCTAATTTCATTTTTCTACATGTAGCTGTGGAGACATATTTTTAATTCAATTACACTGTTGTTTCTCCCTGATTGGCTTTAGGTATTCTAGCAATAGCCCTTCCACTCTTTATTTCAAATATATCTTGGCTACATTATGGATTAAATATGGGAAAATATAACTATTATTTATAACATTATTTCTGAGGGAAAATGCATTTGAAATTCCAAGTAACTGATTTTCACAAATGAATTCTTGGAACCTAATCCATTCACAGACAGAGGCCTGCACCCACTCCTTTTGTAACTAGCCATAGTTCCAGATAAATATAATTACTCAATCATCCTTGTTGAATGATATTGAGTCAAAGAGAAGTTGGATCCTCCTTTAAAGCAAGGTGACATCCCTGCTGTTCTAGGGAAATTTCTGTATTCCATTTTGTTATTCCAGTTTCTAAGCAGTCTTAAATCAAATCCTGACTTCTACAAAAAGGTACCCAACAGCTCATTCTAAGTTTTCATCCTGTTTTGGAAGATCAAAGCAAAGGAAATAGATCAGAAGTTAATGTAATGTCTGGGGAGAAAGGTAAGTGGCTCTGAGGAATAATTCATCCAGTGAAAGCTGGGTGTTTATTTGCTATGGATAGAAACCAGAACTGGCAGGAGATATGACTGTGGGCAGCCAGGGAAAAAGCCTGGGTGTAAGGGTGTTACAAGCCCATCTTAGTAAGGACAGGGACATTTTTTTTTGTCTTGTTCCCTTTCTTGTTACTGAGTTTCCTACTTCTATTTCTTTTCCTCTAGTCTCTTCCCACTTCTTATTTTCTTCCTCCTTGCTAGGTTCTTCTCCTTTTTTTCTCCTTTCTCTTTCCTCTTTTCCTCCATTTTCTTTGGTTCTTTGCCTCTCATCTCTTATTTCTTCCATTTCTTGTCTTTTACAGCCTCCACCCCTGTCCCTCACAGACACTTCCCTCCTGTCTTGTACTCAATCTCATATATGTTTAATGTTCATTAAATGCTGCCAGTTATGGATAAAGACAAGCAAAGCAGAACATTATAAACGCTGATGTAAAACACTGCTATGAGCAAGGTGTATAATCGGAGGTCAAAGAGATCAAAAAGAAAATTCTGACACAAACACACTACTGTATTTAAAATAGATAAACAGAACAGTATGGAGATTCCTAAAAAAACTAAAAATAGAACTACCATATGACCCAGCAATCCCACTACTGGGCATATACCCTGAGAAAACCATAATTCAAAAAGAGTCATGTTCCACAATGTTCATTGCAGCACTGTTTACAATAGTCAGGACATGGAAGCAACCTAAGTGTCCATCGACAGATGAATGGATAAAGAAGATGTGGCACATATATACAATGGAATATTACTCAGCCATAAAAAGAAACGAAATTGAGTTATTTGCAGTGAGGTGGATGGACCTAGAGTCTGTCATACAGAGTGAAGTAAGTCAGAAAGAGTAAAACAAATACCGTATGCTAACACACATATATATGGAATGTAAAAAAAAAAAAAAGGTTCTGAAGAACTTAGGAGCAGGACAGGAATAAAGATGCAGACATAGAGAATGGACTTGAGGACACGGGGAGGGGGAAGGGTAAGCTGGGATGAAGTGAGACAGTGGCATGGACATATATACACTACCAAATGTAAAATAGATAGCTAGTGGGAAGCAGCCGCATAGAACAGGGAGATCAGCTAGGTGCTTTGTAACCACCTAGAGGGGTGGGATAGGGAGGGTAGGAGGGAGACACAAGAGGGGGGAGATATGGGGATATATGTATATGTATAGCTGATTCACTTTGTTATACAGCAGCAACTAACACAACAATGTAAAGCAATTATACTCCAATAAAGATGTTAAAATAAAATCGATAACCAATAAGAACCTACTGTATAGCACAGGGAACTCTACTCAATATTCTGTAATAACCTAAATGGGAAAAGAATTTTAAAAAGAATATATGTATATCTGTAACTGAATCACTTATCTGTACACCCGAAACTAAGACAGCATTGTAAATCAACTATAGTCCAATATAAAATAACTTTTTTTTTTTTTTTTTTGTGCGGTACGCGGGCCTCTCACTGTTGTGGCTTCTCCCATTGCGGAGCACAGGCTCCAGACGCGCAGGCTCAGCGGCCATGGCTCACGGGCCCAGCTGCTCCGCGGAATGTGGGATCCTCCCGGACCGGGGCACAAACCCGTGTCCCCTAGCATCGGCAGGTGGACTCTCAACCACTGTGCCACCAGGGAAGCCCGAGGTTTAATTTTTTATAAGGGCTCAAGAGATAAGCAAATTAAGTCAAATTTTTGTAACAAGAGGTAGATGATTTACATTTTAATAGAAGATATAAATGCTACTTTTAAGATACATATATGTATTATATACTTATCAAGGCAATTGCTACTGTAGAAATAAGAAAAAGGGCACAGATTTCCATTAGACAGTACTATCAATTTGTATTTCTTGGATATTCTTCAGAAAAGCAGAGAACACTTGAAAAAATTACCCTGCTTCTATGTGTTGGACAGGTTTGCAAACTTTATGGGCTAACTTTGGACAGAGAATGTCTTCATTAATTGTCTAGACCAGAGCTACTCAAAGTGAGGTTCACAGCAATTAACATTGGCACCAGCCAGGAATTTGTTACACATGTTAAGTTCTTGGACCCACCCAGACCTACTGAATCAGAAACACTGTAGGTTTGGGCAGAAATACGTGTTTTAATTCTGAAATTCTGAAGACCACTAAATTTTGAGAACTACTATGTATTCCCTGACCTTCCCTCCTGCTTTCGTTGAGAAGGTCCCTATGAATTTCACATGATCTTCCAGGGTGACCAGTTTTAATTTGTAATTCTAAATCAGATTGATTCTTTTGTCATTCTGCAAAGATTATGGGGATAATGTCTCTAAATAAAATGTCTCTTTATAAAAATAACCTAACACCAATATATAAAACACATGATACTTAAAGGATGGTTCTACAGTAAATTTATTCCTTTAATTTTGAGTAACAGTAACAGAAGTGATTTAGTGATTAAAAAAATAACAGTTAAAAATAAATCTCTCTGATAAAGAAAGCTATTGAGAATTTCTCCGGGGATTCTGGTTAAAAATGTTGAAGAAACTATTTTAATACAGATATCTTAGAATCATACAAAAACTTTGATAGCTTGAAAAAATAGCAAAATATTTTGGTAAGTAATATTTTAGAAACATTTAAACATACAGCTTTATTCTTAGATTCCTAGGCCTGGGAAAATTTCCTTTTATATAATGTGGCAAAAATAACAGAACAAAAATATATCAAGATGGCAAATACATAAAAAGTTGACTAGTCACGAAACACTGATGAACGGAAATATTACAGATCTAGACTGAGGTTTTAAAACTGGGGGGGATTAAGAAAACTATCAGAAAATAAATTTTGCTAACTCCAAGTATATATGTTTGCTATGGATAAAACCTATACATATGGGGGTGTGTGTGTAATATATACATATATATATATAAAACACACACACACATATATATATATGTACAATTTTGTTGTTTCCTTAAGAGAAAAGGCAGATGTCTAGACATCATGTCTGGGTAAAGGTAAAAGTCTTCTCTTACATCACCTCTTAGGCATCCTGATCCCTTCCTTACTCCTCCACTCTCAACTAATCAAGGCCACTTTGTCACCAGCTTCCCTTCTGAGCTGCTTTAATTCTGACCCTGCTGTTTTTTCTGTGAGAACAAAAAGGAAAGGAGTTTCCTCCTTTACCCTCTCCCATTCAACGTGGCAGATTTTAGGAATGTGTGGGAGTTCACAGTGGGCTTAACCAGATAAAAATTGGTTCTTGGAAACTGATTAGTTGTATTGGGGATGAAGAAGCAAAAGCTTGGTTTAGCTGCAAAGAGGCTTTGGAAGAGAAGAAATGAGACTATGAAACACAGAGGCATAAGAGAGGTTCTGAAAGGAGGCATTTCTATTTTAGGCTTCATAAATTACGATTTACTTCCTTCCTTCCTTCCATCCATCCATCCATCCATCCATCCTAGTTAATAAATGTTTACTGAGTATCTGTTATATTCCAGACACAGTCTGTTCTCTCATAGGTATTATATTCTAGAAGGAGAAGAATTTAACTTCTGACTGTGAGAGCAGATAACTCAGGGAGGCATCTGATTTGGACTAGAGGAAACATATCCTGAAGAAGTGTCTTTAAGATCTGAATGGTGGCAAGAGGGGCCACTCAAGCAAAGACGGTGAGAGTGTGTGTGTGTGTGTGTGTGTGTGTGTGTGTAAAAGTCAGAAGTGTGTCACAGGCTGAAGGACCAGCACGTGAAGAGGACCAGAGGCAACAGGTGAGATATAAAGGGTCAGAGTAAAGAGTTTGGACTTTATCATAAGGGCAACCTGAAGCAATTATGACTTTTTGAGTTAATGGTGGGGAGAGAAAGGGTGACACCATTGGTTTGTTTGAAAAATAACACCGGGTGAAATTTAAGAATGCAATTAAGCAGAGTAAGACTGGCAGCTCAGAGACTAGTTAGGGGGCTGTTACTATGTTGCAGGCACGAAATGACAAGTTACTAAGAACAAGGTGAAAGAGAAGGATCCGTAGGGAAAGGCCTAGAGAAGGACCACTCGGCAGAATGGCTCACATTCCCTGTCCCCCATCTGTATCATCTCTAACGCCTCTCAGTGGGAGCATGCTCAGTGATGTCTGAAGAACATGGAAGCAGTATGTCCAGCACTCTTTTGCTTTTAGAAACCCAGGAAAAAGGGCTGGAATGTTTTTATACAAGCATTTTGGATGGACAGGGATGGGATGGGCTTAGTGGTGAAGACAGTAAACATGTGTCAAGCTGTTTTCCCTCCAGATATTACATAGGTTTGAACCTCAGGTCTATCATTTAGATGCTGGGTGACTGCAGGCACTCAGCCTCTCTGGATCTTTGTTTCTTCATATAAAACTGGTGATGATAATTTGCAGCAACATGGATGGACCCAGAGATTATCCTACTAAGTGAAGTAAGTCAGAGAAAGACATATCATATGATATCTCTTATATGCAGAATCTAAAAAAAATGATACAAATGAACTTATTTATAAAACAGAAACACAACGAACTCATGGTTACTGGGGGGAAGGGTGGGGGGGATGGACTGGGAGTTTGGGATTGACATGTACACACTGCTATATCTAAAACAGATAACCAACAAGGACCTACTGTATAGCATGGGGAACTCCGCTCAATACTCTGTAATAACCTAAATAGGAAAAGAATTTGAAAAAGAACAGATACATGTATACGTATAACTTAATCACTTCGCTGTACATCTGAAACTAACACAGTATTGTTAATCAACTCTGCTCCAATATAAAATAAAATTTTAAATCAAGAGAAGTAAATAAATAAGTAAAACAGATGATGATAACAACAATAGCATCTATCTTAGAGTTGTATTGTAAAGACTACCGAGTTCATTCATAAAGTACTTGGAATAGTGCCTGGTCTATAATAAGCACTTAATATTAGCTATTTTTATTACCTTCACAGAAATTAAGAAAACCAGTACTCAGAAGCTGAGTTAGATATCCAAAGTCAGAAACTGAATAGGCCGCTAAGGTGAGATTTGAGTCCACATTATCTCCAAAGCTCAGGTTATTTCTGCTGCAGCCATGGGCGTGAAGACGTGATGGACTTACACACTAGCAACTTTAAGAGGTGGCTTTGACAGAGTGGCTAAAAATGTGGTGGTATCTTTGGGTAAGGCTGTGAGGTCTCTGGGAAAGTTATATAACCTGCCTGAAACTCACTATCCTCATCTATAAGACGAGACAATAACTGTACCTACATCACTGTGAGGTAAAGAAGATAATACATGGAAAAGATTAGAGCACTCTGCATCTAGTTAGTATTGAGTAAATGTTAACCACTACTGACCCCCTGTTCTACTACCACGTGATGCGGATGGCATGGAGACCAGCAGCAGGCTGCCTAGGTCACTTAGAACCTAGGTCTGTTTCCACAGAGCATCAGGAGAACGGTTCTTCACCTTTTCCCAGATTGCGGCAGAGATGCTAATGGTTAGAGCCATTGAGATGACGTGGATAAAGAAACTACACTGATTCGGTGGTAGAAGCAGTAGATCCACAGGAACTCACTGTCCCTCGGCATAAGGTGTGGAAGGAAGCCCCAGAGTTCGCCTATAGTCACTGGCTTAACTTCATCTTCATTTTCTTTTACACTATCTAACCTTGATGACTTGTTTATCCTCATATAAATAGATTCTCCCTCTGATCAAACTCTCCATTCAACAGTTCTTAGTTTTACCTAAATTTTGGGCTTTGAAATACATTCATCAGAGCTAAATTACATTTTACTAAAACGTCTTCAAGAGCTGATCTTTTTCACCTTTTTCAATGTGACACACATTTTTTTTTGGTAGGAAATTTGAATTGGTCATGATCACGGTCCTGCACCAGGTTTTATAACATGGTTCATTTTCCCCCTTGAAATCGTGGACACTATTCATGTGCTTTCTGTCATGGAACTCCTGTGAATTTAGGTAATGTTTTCTTTGTTTTTCTTCTCCTGAAGAAAAAAAAATTTTTCAAAGCATTTCAAGACTGGTCTGAAGAGAAGAGACAAACTACTTAAAAGATCTTCCAAGCATACCGGACATATTTTCATATTTGTTAACTCTACTTTAATGGACTTGGATATCCATCCATTTTGATGAGGAAAGTCTTTCCTTTCATGTCACAAAATGTTTACCACAGGAATATTTATTTGAGGGCATGACTGCATTTACTAGAGCACCTTGTTCAGAATAAGTGTTCAGTAAATATTTGTCGGTGCTTATAATTACAATGCATGACAACAGTGACCTTTTTATAGCTCCTCTTGAGGATTATATTTCAAAGGTAACCATTAACCCACACTGACAATCTAAAGGCATACTCAAACTAGCCAGTGCAAGAAAGAGTTCTTAATTAGTTATTTTAAGAAAGCCACATTTTTGGCCATCTTGTTTTACTTTCTTTACCTTGACAACTTAACCACAGACGTTACTTTTCAGGAGCTAGGCTACATTTCTTTAGATTCTCTATTAGATGGTAAATAGTCTGCAAAATTCATATGAGGTATTCATTCTTATCTTTTTAATTTTCTTGTAATGTTTCAGGGTAGTGAATACTATTTTCATAAGCTACAAAATATATGAGGTGAACACATTTGTTCCCAAGAAAACAAGAAAGCTGGCCAATGTAATATGACTACAAATATTTTACCAATTTTGTTGTTGTTGTTTTGTTTTTAATTGAAGTATAGTTGATTACAGTGTTGTGTTTCAGGTGTACAGAAAAACGATTCGGTTATACACACACACACACACACACATATATATATTCTTTTTCAGATTGTTTTCCTTTATAGGTTATTACAAAATATTGAATACAGTTCCCACCAGCTCTTTACTTCCATGCAATAATTGTAACTTTTTGAAAGAAGGCAAAGTCTTTAATTCAGAGAGAAGTCTGCAGATATTTAAGTTACTGAATACAGTATCTCAATAACTTATGCTTAAATGGAAAAGCACTGGGAAAGTTATTCTTCTAACTCACATGAAAGTCAGGAAGTAGAGGCTTATGTTTCTGATAAAGAAAAAGCTTTACGTTGAAAGTAATTTTTGTTTTTTACCCTAGCAATTCTCTTCTCTCCCAGATATCAAGAAATACAATTACCTATTTTTTTCAAAGACAAAGCGTGCAGACTTAAAATGTATCTTGCAGGCTCTCTGGAGTAATTACTTGAATATTTTGTTCCCATTAATTTAATAATTTGCAGGATATTAATAAAGAAAAATTACTTCAGAACTGATGTAGTCATGCCCCAGAAACCTATTTACTCCCATATTTCGTAATCTTCGGAAATGTGTGTCTGGAGAGATTTAAGGAGTCCTAGGAATGCCAGACCCATGATATCCAGACCCATGATGATAAACCAATAACTCTTTTATCTAATAAGTGCTGTCACTTGAAAAATATGCCAGTTGACTTGACAACTGAAATGAGGTCAGTAGTTGCGTTTAGACTTTTACCGGTTCTCCCAACTAATTTAAAGTGTGAATGGTAAAATAAATTGAGAATTTACAGACTATTACCCTTCAGATAAGGATCTTAATCCTGTGATAGAAACACATAATCATATGTCTATTCAACTGCCTCAGGTCGCATGTTCCTAGGCAATCCCAGTGACTTAGGTGCAAGCTGCAACTATCAAGTGCAGGTGGGCAATTCCTGACGTGAGACACAAGATGAGAGGAACCAGCAGCTTTCACAGGTTACTGGGTACCTCATCAAAACCAGGACCTGGCAAACAGCATTACCTCCCTTTCTTCTCTAAAACCTAAAGGATGAAAGCACTCTCTTCCAAGGATTGTTGACCTCTTGTCGAATACAGAAATATACGCAAGTTTAATCATTATCATTATTATTGTAACAAAACTAACATTCATGGACCTAAGTGCTTTGCATGCCTAATTCATTTAGTCCTCACCATAGTCTACTGCTATCATTATTTCCATTTTATATATGAGAAAACTAGTTTAGGGAATTTAAGTAACTTGCTCCTGATTACTCACCAAGCTGGCAATTATGAGAGCTAGAATTGGAACCTAGGTTATCTGATTCTAGAGCCTGCACTTTTAATTGATACTTAACTAAATAAGTTTAGTGTTAATTATGGTGAGCGAAAAACAGCTTCTTGTCTCAATCTTAATAACCTAAACATTTTTCCACAATAGAGAGATAAAAAGGTAATTATAACTGTGTTATACATAAACATATCACATCATAATAATATTTTATTTGGTAATAGAATGCTGACAAAAGACTCTCCATATAGATATATTCAGGAAAGTGTAATGTGCCTGTGCTTTCTTACATAAAAATGCACCTGTCGGGGCTTCCCTGGTGGCGCAGTGGTTGAGAGTTCGCCTGCCGATGCAGGGGACACGGGTTCGTGCCCCGGTCCGGGAAGATCCCACATGCCGCGGAGCGGCTAGGCCCATGAGCCATGGCCACTGGGCCTGCGCGTCCGGAGCCTGTGCTCCGTAACGGGAGAGGCCACAACAGTGAGAGGCCCGCATACTGAAAAAAAAAAAAAAAAAAAAAAAAAAAAAAATGCACCTGTCATGAAGCATTATTGCCTCAATAACCCTATGCAATGTGGTTTAATGTATAAAAGTCCAGGATTTGGTGCTGGACAGACCTGAATTTGAGTTTCATCTCTGTTAATTAATATCTGTGTGATAATGGGAGAGGCCTTTTGTTTGTTTTGTTGTTAACTTCACTCAGCTTCCATTTTGCCATAAGTAATATAAAAATAGTGTCTATTATCTAGAGTTTTGTGGGATTAAATGAGATAATGTATAAAAAGTGCTTATGTCAGCGTCTAGCACATAGGAATTGTTCAATAAATATTTTTTAAAAATAATATTAAAATAGCAATAATAATATCCAGTCGTTAGGAACAGTGTAAGGAAAAGGCAAGCTTAGTGTATACGAGCCTTTGGAAGTAAGAAGATGTCCCTTAAGAAAATTCTGCCTAATGTGGTCCGAGATTCAAGTGCACACCACTGCATCTAATGTGCTTTTGAGAAATAAAATAATACTTGACCTGAGCTTTCAAATAGCTCATCTAAAAAAGTGGGTTTTCTTTCTGTAAGCCCTTAGAAGATACAGTTTTTAAAATATTACGTTCCATTGATTTGGATGATGTATATATAAGACTTAACATACTTCCTGACACACAGTTAGTCCTTAGAAAATGTTGGAAGGTGGGTGGGTTATAGTAAAGGTTGTCAATTCTTTTGTTATTATTGTTACCTTGTTCTGTCTGTATATTCTTTGCTGTCCTGAGCACTACAATAAGAACCACTCTATTGCCGAGGAAATAAGTCCTTGGACCACGGCAGACAGTTTTGTTATATTTTTCACATTCTAGAGACCAGAATCATGTCAAGCTAAAGAAAGAAGCACTTTCCAGATTTACACAAAGGTGAGAAAAAGAGTGACTGACCGTACTTATTCAGGTCGACTCTCTCAGGGTGAGAGATGTGTGTTTTTTTGTTTGTTTTTTTTTAACATTGACGCCAAAGCTGCTTTCAGTAACACAGAAAAGCATAGCTGTCACTGGCCTCAGGACTGACAAGCAAAGCCGAGATTCTCTTTCCAGCTGAGTTCATCTCCAGATAAAGAATTAACTCAACTGAGAGCTCAAAGGTGGTGATTGTAACCAGTATGGCAGCCACACAGAGCTACTGAGAGCTTGAAATGAGACTAGTCCAATTGAGATGTGCTGTAAGTACAAAACATATACTGAATTGCAAAGCCTTGGTATAAAAAAACAGAATTTAATGTGATGGAGATTTCCTAAGACTCTTCACACTGTGGTTTACTAGCTTTTATACTGCATATTTTTAATTATGATATGATTAAGTTCCACAGAGCCCCCAAAGAGAAGTAATTTCACTAACTTCTCTAGATAACAGTAAGTACAGTTAATAGTTAGTGTATGCTTTCTATGTGCCAGGCACTATGCAAAGCATGTTTCATCCATTATCTCATTTAATCTCACTCTATAAAAAGTTACACTATTAACTCCATTTTAGAGATGAGCTAACTGAGCCTCAGAGGATTTAAGTAACTTGCTTCTGATTATACAGCTGAAATCTGTCAATGTTGAGGTATGTCTGACTCAAAGACTACCTAATACTAACTTATGTCCACAGCCTCTCAATGAATCATTTATCAATAAGCACTGAATTGTACCATATGTACAAAAAAATTAGAACAAAAAAAATTTTCTTAAATCCCTCTAAGTCTTTGTGGGATAAAAGGACGTCTTCTTCCAGATTAAAAGTTCTTCGAAGCATTTGACCTATCTGCTTCCCAGAAAATGCAGTCAAGTTGCAGACAAGGTGAAGTGTTTTTTTCTGTTATTGAATAAAACAACTCGGGTCAAATTGTACCTGCAGGTACTTAGAATCCAATTATACTTGATTTATTGTTAAATCACTTATGTCAGTATCTGAACCTGTTAGAAAAAAGTTTCACTCCCAACTATTTACAGATAGAATGGTGAGTTATAAAATACATTTTGCCTTTTATTTTATTTCTGAAGCTATTTACTTTTGTTTGCTAGACAGGCAACCTATTTACTTTTGTTTGCTCGACAGGCAACTTTCCTTTTTTACATGGCAAAATATGCAAAGCCATGATTATTTGAATACTTATTTCATTTTATGAGAGAGTAGTGATTAGGGAGACAGTCAACACATTTTAGTAGGCAGATGCCTGGAAGATAAATCTTACAATGATACTTGAACTCTATCCTCATTTCAAGGTTTCTAAAAGATGGATATTGTCTGATAACTAAGAGTAAAGAATCCTCTTTCTGTTCACCAGTTTTATGTGTCTAAAATAGTGGCATTACATGGATGGCAGTCCATGGAATCAGATGGAAGGAAAAACACCAACAGCACTACAAATCCACCAATAGCATAAAGCAGGCCAGAAAGTGTTAACTAGGTCAAACAATTATGTTCTCGGTTCCTTTCTTCTGGGGATATATAAAATAGTTGAAATACGTCATTGCATTTTTCTGTATGCACTTTCCCTGGAGCAGTGGAGCTCGGTAGTGATTCCCATTCAGCAAGCGATAAATGGAAGCAGAAGTGAGTGCACCGACTTGGCCCAAGTCCTCTAATCAGTTGGTAATAGCCACTCAAAATCTCCTTCAAGGGAACAAGTGGGAGACCAAGTGAATGTTGAGCTGCCTAGAAAGTTTTCAAGGAAGAAAATTCACAATTCACAGGAATTTGGTAGAAATCAATTTTGAGACTGTGTATTTTATCAAAATTGTCATGGATTTCCATGGTACACGCTTATAAAAAGAAATGGCAAGGACCAGATTTTAGTTAGCAAGCAGTTCTGCATGAAGTGTTATTACAGAAGTTATTTAACTGTCATGGAACACGTCCTGACTTAGACAAAATGAAAACAAGTCAAAAGTGTAGGACTTCTGTCATTAAAGCAAATAGAAGAAATTTAAGCTCAGATTCTAAGCAATTTGTCAAGATGGACTCAAATTTAAAATATGTCAACTTAAGCACAGAAGAACTTTCATGAAATAGTCAAGAATTCCAGCTTATTTAAACATAATATTCCCAGGCTTTCCCTTCATCCAAAGATTTTTTATAAGAAAACTTTTAATAAAAGTCATCTTTATATCCTCTCATTTGGTGCCAATTATTCTCCTTCAGTGGAATTTTCCTCTGGTTTCCCTACTCGGCCCAACTTTGTAACTTCACACCGGACTCCATCTTGCATTTATCTGATCTTCTTTGGTATTTTCATAGCATAAATGGTCCTTACCATATACTACTTTTAATTTTTAGTTATTCTTACATAATCTTAAAGACTCACCTATATTGTAAAAGTTGTGATACAATGATGCTAGCCAGTACCAACTGGGTTCTTACCAACAACTTGACACTATGCTGAATGTTTTACATATACAATCTCATTTAATCCTTACAATATGCTGCTGAGATAGGCACATTTATCAGTACCATCTTACATATCTGGAAAAGTAAGAAACTTATCTAAATTCTTATGGCATCCTGTTTAGAAAGTTAGAAAAAGGACTGACTGCCAGGCTAAGAAACAAAAAGTTCCATATTTTTATCCACCAGATATCTACTGAATGCCTACTGGCCCCAGAGTCTGAATAAGAGGCTGAGGAAACATAAGTAAGTACAGTGTAATTACTCTCTCCAAAGTGCTCCCAAGCTAAGGGAGAATACAGCTAGGCAAACATACAATTGCAAATATTGGATCAAACAAGCCCTAATATAAAGCATGTATGAGGCGTCACAGCACAGAGTAGAAAGGGATTATCTTAGAGAAGGATTTGCACAGGCTGTATGTTTGGGCTGGCTTGTGGAATGATTAGGCAAGATGAGAAGAATGGCAGGTACAAAGGCCCATGACAGGGGAGAGCCTGGAACAGGTGTGCTGGAGCAATGGAGGAGTCGGGTCATGAAAACTGTGGCATAAGCAGAAACCAACCGCATTCTGTAGGATTAAGGCGACACTGATGGATTGTTAAGCAACAGGGGACTGCTAATGAGAAGCATGGTGACAGGAGTGGCAACCATCGGAACGGAAGCCAGGTTACCCTTGACTTCTCTCTCTAGGAGCTTTGCATCATGCATCCTCTATCCCTGAAGTCTCGCCTGTCCTGGCTTCCTCGTTACTCTGGTTTTTTCTCGCTTCCTTCTTATGTTTTTGTTGTTTTTGCTTTCAGCCACTTTAATGTGTCACCAGTTTATCCTGTTTAGAATTTGTTACGCTCATTTAATGTCATTTACACACACTGAGGGCCGAGGTTGTCTGTTACCAAACCCAGGTCTGGCTGCTCGCCGCTCAAAAGCCAATTCTCGAGAGACAAGTGTTGGTAGAAAAGGAAAGGTGGCTTTATTTTGGAGGCCAGCAACTAGGGGGCAGGGCGGATGCCTGTCCAAAGGCCAACTGCCCCCCTGACAATCAGGGGGCAAGAGCTTTTATAGACAGAGGGAAGGGGCTACATGCAAACACAATACAGTCAGCTCTGACAGTCATCTTGAAATTGGTCATCGGTGGTCTGACCAGCGTCATCTCCATTGTTTTAGGTACAGTTAATCTTCAGTTCCAGGGTCGGTTTGTTTCCATTTCATTGAGGCCAATTCTCGGAATTGTGGCAGCTTATGTCATGGCTACAGCCTGGTCATCATGTAGTTAACTTCTTCCACCTGGTGGCGGTTTCAGTATCCATAAAACAGCTCACAGTTTATGGCTCAGAATATTATCTGTAGCCCTTAAGGAGGAACTAAAGGTCCTTGACTATGCTTAATGACTAAACTATTATTATTTGGCCTCCTTTGAGTGTTTTTCTCTGTTCCTGCATTTTCTCACTTCTCTGATTAAACTTATTCTTTGGCTAAATTTTTTCCACAGACAAAAGGCAGGCTGAGGACACGGCGGGGGCCAGGGAGAAGGACCATATAGCGTCCTGCTCCATTTCAGCTAGAAGAGTGAAATGAACAAAGATGAATAAGACGTAGCCCCTGCCTTTCTAATAAAAATTGGGGGTCACTCACTTATTTTAAAAGCAGATATTCATGAATCATTTACATTTTTCCTCTCTTGAATACTAAATTATTTTTACATACATATGATTCTCAATTGGCTTTTCAGATATTTGTAGCAGGTGGGTCATAATAGGAGAGAGAGTGCTTATAAAAATTAAACATTATGCATATATATACACATCATATACATAAAAAAATCCATCAGTAGTTGGGTATACAGTTGGTGCTCAGAAAAAAAAGTAAGTTAAATACGAATCTAAAGTCTAGTTTGGCTAGTAAAATTTCAACCCCATTGACAACCCCGGAGGAGGAAGAAATTATCCTCTTGGAGGCAAAGGGAACTTTCCACACCTAGTAAATTACATCCCATGGCCACACACCTAACAGCTGAACCCGACCATGGAGATCACCAGCTCCTTCCACCTGGGGCTGCAGATAGCGTGTGGGAAGATTTCTCAGCTGTCAGATAAAGCCAGGAGTACATTTTATGCACCCAGCTCAAAAGACGTTTGACCACCCACTCATTTTGTATAATTTCCCAAGCCTGATACAGAATAAAAAAAGCCATGTCATGAGTTGGTGAATGCTGCTCAAAGTTTTCTATAAAAGATCTCAAAAAGGAATTTTGAAATGTATTAATATTTGATAGTGTCTTGAATTCTAAGGCATCAGTAATAATTTTGGCGTTGCAATTCATTTTTGCCCAACTATGAGAGAGAATGAAATCTTCCCTATGTGATATAAGAACTCTTTAAAGTAATAAAACCACATATTTTTTAGCTTTAAGAATATACACACAGTTCTCACTTGATTCATCATAACTACTTCTCTAGTTGTTTTTTTTTCCTCCATCAAAGTATCATTTTTATACATTAGCTTTCAGACTCTCCGTACATACTTTACCCAAACGGGCATTTGAATAAGGTTCCTAAGGATAATCTGTCTTGGATTTTCCTGTGTGGGTTTAAAATGAGACAAACTTCAATGTTCATTGGAAACACAGACAAGCTATTACTAACCCATCCCTCTTTTAGGCAGATAGTAAGTGTCCTCTGAATGCTACTGGTTAGTATTTTCATTGATTCTCTTGTGACTGACAGATTGACATCATCTATTCCTGATACGGAGGGAAAACCCAATTATAGCAATTTGGGGGAAAACCAAATTAAGTGTGATATAAACAGTTTACAAAGCCCTGAAGATACAGATCAGATGAAGACAAATGAGTTATGCAAACAGGACCTACTCATCTCTACATATTATTTTATCACTGCTCCCTCTTGACTGAAATGCTCATTTTCATCAAATTGTATAGCTTCCTCTCAAATCTCTGTACTTAACTATTCTAATATTTAATTCCTTATAATATTACATATGTATGCAAAACTTCTAGGACAGTGGAAATAGCAATGAAATTGACCCACGATTGAATATGATCTCTGCCATTTACACACTGTGTGGTCTTGGGCAAATGGCTTAGATAATCCAAGCTGTGTTTTCCCACAGGGTTGCTGTAAGGATTAAATGGGATAAATAGTACATAGTCTGAGTTCAAAATATAGAAGAACTCAATAAATGGGCCCTCCTACCAACAACATTCCAAATTAGCGATCAAGATGCCCCACCCTCCCATAAAGATACTGTGGTCACGTATTTCCTTTCTTAAAGTCTCCTTATTCATTTATAACCTTTAAAATGAACTTGTTTAAAGCACAGTTTATTAGAACGACAAATGGCACCTGTTACCTCTGCTTATGTGCCCCATGTATATCCAGGACAATCAACTGCTTCTCACAGGACCAGTCATGTTTTACAAAACACTACAAGTATGAATCTGCTGGCAGATCACCAATGACCACTTATTCTTTTGTCTCTCATTGAGAAATCTAAAGTTAAATTACTCAATTTTCCCATTAAAAAAGCTCTTTTATTTACACAGTATTTTGAAAGAACATATCAGAATGTTAAGAGATGAGTACTCATTTCTCCTAATCAATTTAGATGGTAGTAGGCAATTTCATTACAAACTGTTCTATATTGTGATGTAGTTTGAAAACCATATCCCATGCAAGTCAATATTTGCTTGTCCAATTTTTCTGGTAATTAAAATTATTTTAGAAAAATGGCTTGAAAAGAAACAAACTCAAGGTCACAAACGTGAGACCAATGAGGACATAGAGTCTGAATTACAGAACTTGATGATGGGCTGCCAGCTGCTCTCACAATAACTTAAATGGTCATCCCTGATTCAGACAATGTAAGGTTTACAAAAATGCAGCAAAGTCCACAAATTCAGTCCCTATGAGAAAAGCAGATGGGAGCTCAGAAATACAATCCCACCTTTTATGACTTGGTTTTTTCTGGGGGAATGCTCACTCCTTTTACGATAAATGTTCACAGTTTTCTTTTCAGTTGTCACTTGGTGATCAAGCTCACCATGCAGTATATACCAAGCTGGAAACTACGGGAGTTAACTTTAGTATTGTTAATTCAAACAGTTTGCAAAAGAGTTGATCTGCTGTGTATTTAATCATCCGCATGATTGTTATTGTACTGCATGGTAATTAGGTGTGAATGATAAGTGATTCATGTAAATGAGCATATTGCAACTACTGCCAATATAGAAAATTTTTGTAAGGCCTTACAATTTATAAATTGGGTTCCCAAACATGACCTCATTTAATTATTTTTACCTTTCTTTTTTTTCCATGACAACTCCAGCATTTCAAGGGTCAGTTGGAGGGAAAGCAGAGCGAATATGGTCAGAGAAAAGAGGGATTCTGAGATTCTCAGGGTCCCTGAGGAAAGCAGTGTGGTTTTAATAAACATTGAGGGAGGCTTGAGAGTTACACTAACCTGGGTTAAAGTCCTGGCTCTACCATGTCTTTGCTTTGTGACCTTGCACAACATTCTCAAATTTTCTGAATCAGAGTCTTCTCATCTGTTAAGAGGAGGGTGAGGGCCAGCCTGCCCTAGTCAGAAAAGACTAGGCCTCATTACACTTCTTGCTTGTGCCCCTTACCAGCTGCTACAAGGATTGAATGTATGCAATAGTCCTAAATCAGAATCAAGAAGAATTTGTTTCCCTTCCTTTTTTTTTTTTTTTTTTTTTTTGCGGTACACGGGCCTCTCACTGTTGTGGTCTCTCCTGTTGCGGAGCACAGGCTCCGGACGCGCAGGCTCAGCGGCCATGGCTCATGGGCCCAGCCACTCCGTGGCATGTGGGATCTTCCCAGACTGGGGCACGAACCCGTGTCCCCTGCATCGGCAGGCGGACTCTCAACCACTGCGCCACCAGGGAAGCCCGTTTCCCTTCCTTTTTATCTCAATATTTAACCTATTGGAAAAAGAATACTCCTTTCTCAAGGTTCAGGAAATTCTTCTGATTGTTCCTGGTTCATGTCCCTGAGAAATCAGGATACAAACAAGCAGTACATGGAGGTCTTGTCTTTCCTAACTTAGAGCAGGCTGGCCCTTGCATCTGTAGTGAGATTCACCCACCAAAACAGAAGTGAAAAATGAGACGGAATAGACTCCAGATAGGAAGGAAGAGCGGGGAAGAGAGAGATGGAGCTGTGTTGCGGTGTCAGAATCTTTACTCATCCAGGATGGGGACCAGACATATTGAAGCCAGAATCCAGTAAGCTCTCCTCTCTTTTATAGGACCAGTCTGACATAGAATCTAACGTCTTGGCCCCTTCTCCCAAACATTACTTAAATTTAGACTTTGCCCAAGACTCCACAAATTAAGATTTAATCTAGATCATCAGTTATGGGGAAGAATGTTCTATATCACTCAAAAACAATTCCCCACATGCATACCCCCCCACAATCACCAAACACACACACACACATTGCAACTTATTAGGAACTATGCTTGCCGCTAAATATCCTTCTATATCAATGTGGAATAATGATATCAGCCCATGTCTCAAACTTGTGACATAACTAAAATGAAATAATAAAACATTGTAATTACCAACTGCTAAAGAAATGCTGCTGGATAATATCTCCCATAAATTACACTTCACCATATGGCCCTGAGATTAGTCACATACTGAACAACTTGGCAACACGTCCCATCAAAGAATGTATTTTTAGAGTGGGAACAAAACTGTGTACTCCATTATTTGGGGGCTGCTAACAGTCTACTAGTGAAGGTTAATTCACCAGATATAAGTCCATAAATAAATTAAGGTATATATTTATACACACCCACACACAAATATCCATCCCAACTTTCCCTATTTATGCTTACATATCTCTCTACATAGTTACAATTCCAATATGGTCCTTCAGACCAGTTCAGAACCAGCTGTTTCTATTGTTCTCCCTCCCCACCCCCTCTGTCTTTTGGCATGAAATTTTATACCTCATCTCAGAGTGAAAGTTAATCAAATTGACAACCTCCATAAAATGACCATGTCTACCCACTAGGTCATCCTAGCAGTGACTTGGCTGCCTCCCAACTCTGGGGCTCTTTGTCATAGCTTGATCTTCCTACATAGACACAGCCCTGCCGTAACCAGTAACTCCAACACTCTTGTAAAATAATGTTTAGTGAGAGTTGTTTTGTAGTTTTCACTTCATAGCCATTTCCCCACTTCTCCACCACAGCTGATGAGTGAGCATATTCCAAGAGAGATAAGGGAATATGTACAGCTAGGTTCTTAATAAAAGAGACCTAAAGGTTATCAGGAAGAAGGCCAATAGGCACCTTGCACCCTCTAGGTCCTCCTCTCTACAGTAAGTTAATTTTTCAAGGGAACCTCTGTTTCTGGTGGGATCCAAGTGTTTGCATGTGGGCATATGCTCATCCTCTTCGTGTCTAATAATAAGAAGAACAAAAGCAGGGCCATACAGGTGGCAAAATAAACTGATAAAGCAACTCTGATGGCTGAACATAAATTATGCAACACTAATGATTTCTGAGAACTTTGGTGAAGCAGCCATTCACCATGATTCACGGAGGTCTGAGGGTCTAGGTCCTCAAATCCCAAACTCCTACACCTTTCCCAAAGTGAGCCAGGGAATACTTCCTTACCTGTTATGCACAAATATCAAGCAACCACCAATGTCCCTCTAGACGCAATTCAATAACAGGCAGCCGTCTTCAGCTGAAGTATTTAAGGCAGGCTTCACAGAGGAGGTGCCTTTGAAGTGGACCTTGAGAGATGGTTAACATCTGAAAAGGTGCTGCATATGCTCGCCATCTCCCTTTTCTGCACCAATATTGACTTTCTTTCAAATTCACACTCTGCTTCTTCCTGTCTGAGGTCTTCCGCACAGGCTGGAAACAGCCTTCCTCTCTCTTCACTAACTTATTCCCCAAGGAAGCCTTCTGTGACTCCAACTCCAAATTTGGTTACCCTCCTATCACTGCAACTTGCACTTGGCCTTCACAGCACTAACCATGGTTTGTAATTTTGCAGTCATATGAGTGACTTTCTAAAATTAAGAACTGACTCCCCTTCTAGACTACCAGTTCCACGAGGAGGGAACCTGGTCTCATTTGTTCAATATAGATCCATAGAGCTAGATACTCAATGCATACATAAGAGGCACTTGGCCTTGGTGGGCCAGGGGGCTAAGTGGCTGACATGAGCAAAAGTATACAGACAGAAACACTGAAGGTGGAACAGGAATCAGTTACACTTTATAGCTAAAAGATAAAGATGGAGGGGGAGCAGTGAGAAATCAGCCAGGTAGGGTAGTTTGGGGCCATGCCACTGAGTGTGAAATCGTAATACGCATCCTTCCATGAAATCTTGCTAAGTCTCACCAGTTAGAACGCATCACTTTCTCCAAGTACTTTCTGCTCTCGCTGTGCAATGACTTATGTTTACCTCATACCGCATTCAATTGTGTGAGGACGGAAAAACTTATTCATGTTGATATCCCCACAGCCCGATGCAGAATGGTCAGAGTAAGCTCTTTAGAAAAATGTGTATTGAATTGACTTTGTTCAGTAGGACAGGGAGATATCTGAGCAGGTAAAAGCTGTGCTCCAAGTGGTACTGGGGGAAAATGAAGTCAATGGAGTTTAGAGAAGAGATTAGCATTGGGAAGAAATCAGGGCTGCTCACTAAGCTATTGTCTCTCAGCTCTAAACCCATTCTCTGTCCTCTGTTTTCCGATGCTGACCCCATAATTCAGCAAACTACTTTTCTCCTTGGTCAGCCAGAAGTCTATTAGGATCTGCCTGGGAGAACCTAGCGGGCAGCTGGGAGGCAGGAGGAGGGAGAGGGAGCTTGCTCCTTCCCACTTGCCCGCCCTTTCTGATTGCACTACCCCTGCAATGGTACTTCGGCCTGGCCTGCAGCTATTGGTTCCTTTTATGGCTTTTTTCAACCCTCCCAGAAGCAGACTCAGCATACTCCCAGCACCAGCAGCCGCCAGTGATATCCCCACCTCAGAGGTCCCAGATATTCAAAGAAGCTCAATGGCACTGTCTCCTCAAATGTCTGGGTCCCACTCTGCAAGGCCCCTTCTCTCTCCAAGCTTCCTAGTTCTAAATGCCCACCTCTTCCCTTGAATTTACCCAGCCCTAAATGTGTAACTGTTTCTTGCAGTTATTATCTCTGTGTTAATTCCTCGTTCACTTTCCAGCGCTCCCCTTAAGCTGTTCAAACAATTCCTATATTAAATCTTCTCTGTCGAAATAACTTGTATGATCCGGTTTTCTGACCAGACACTAATAAAGTACTGATGGTTAAAAGACTAGTTAGGAGGCTAATACAATAGTTCAGGGACAAGGTAATAAGCCCCCAATACAGCAGATGAGAGTAAGAATGAAAATAAATTAACAATAATATCAGCTAATTCTTAACAAGCGCTAGGCCCTTGTGCTTTGTATGAAATGTGTTATTTAATCATTACATTTCTATGAGGTAGGTAGCAACAATAGGCTCATCTACATTTAAGAATATTGAAGCATAAAGAAGTTAAGTCACTTGCACAAGCTCACGAGAAAATAAATGGTGAGACAGTGATGGAGACCTGCTTCAATCTACGCACAAAGTCAGTGCTTTCAGCACTTTGGTACATAATTCTTACTCAGTCTACCTGCCACGACAATTACTCACCAAAATAACAGGCAATCTATAAAAGGTAATGTAACAAAACTGAAAAATGGTAACAGAGTACAAGGGAAAAAAATCATGTTGATGAAGGGGATGTAGAAAGGTTCCATGGATAAGTTAGCACATAAATACTTAATATACCCTCGGTACTTGAATTCCCACTTGTTAATTGTTTTCATTTCCTTATTCGTATTTTGAATTATTTTCCTTTGATTTAAAAGGGAAATCAATGAAAAGGTGCAGATAGATAAAATCTACATTTGTATTCACTGAATGCCTGAATGCCTACATTTTGACAATGAAAAACCTAGTGAAACAAAATAAGATAAAATAGACTTTCTCACTGAATCTCTTCTTCCCTGGGGGCTGTATTGATATGCTATTAAGACACAGAATATTAAAGTTCTTAAAAATTATGTAGAGTACCTCAAAAGTATAGCACAGCTTTATAAAAGATGGGCAAAAATAATCATATATAACCTACTTCAGTCTCTGGTGTTTTATCTCCACAGGTCTCTACGTATTTACATAAAAGGTAAGTAAACCTAGAGACCAGAAGCTCCAAATTAAACATGAACTTGAGGAAAATGTCAGATGCTTGTGAATTATTTCAGCCCCAGTCTACTGAAAAAGGATGTCACAAATTTCACATTGCCTTCCCAACTTTTGACCACCATTATCAGAAATATGGGAGAGTCAGTGAAAGAGTGGTTAGTAGCACATGCTCTGGAGTACACCATCTTGGGGTCAAATCCTGGCGCCACTACTTGTGCATTACCTTAGGCAAGTTACTTAACCTCCACAATCCTCAGCCTCTTCTTCTACAAAATGAGGATAATAATACAGCCCCATACTGAAAAGCTGAGCACAATATCCGGAATGTGGCAAGTGCTCAACGAATGTTAACTCTCATTTTACGTGAAAAACACAAGTTATAAATGGATTGTGTGTGTGTGTGTGTCTGTGTGTGTGTGTGTATGCACACATACATAACGCATTTATATATGTATATTAGTTATGCATTATACTAATAAGGTGTATAATTATATTAACAATGTATATTAATACATTATCATTGTTACTAGCAACTATCAAATCCTTATAGGAACTGAAAGTTTGTTTATATTTGCCCATTTTACAGAGGAGGCAACTGATACTCAGAATTAAGGAGAAACCATCTGCTTCCCACTTTCACACTTCTGAGATGTGAAAGGCAGCTGAGGAGAGTGAAGGCAGATGAACCCAGGACTGGGAGACAGAAGACTCCATGACCCCAATAAGTCCCCTTGACCTTTCTAAGTCAGAGCTTCTTCATCTAGAAAATGGAGATGCCGTCAACTTCCTTAGGAGACTTTGGAGGGATTCAATCAAATAACATAACATTTGGCAATGTTTGTGAATGAACTTTGCAGAATGCTCTGTAAGCTCCTTTCATAGTTTATGCTAATCTTGTCTTCAGTGGCATCAGCTGGTCATGAATCCTGTCTCCCCGGAGAAGAAAGATGAGGCTGATCCTTCTTCACCAGACATTACATGCAGAGGGTGAAGCACAAACTTCTTTCCTGGACCGCTGAATTCACGAATGCAGAACTGGACATGTACTTTGAAGTGAGGGAAAACCTATTAGCGACTCTCAAAAAATGCTTTCAGAAGGGGTATTTGACATCACTCCAGCTCACACCCCGCATCCACGTAACACCCATGAGAGTTCCAGGTCTTGTACAGGGAAGCACCCAAGACCATCACGGGTAAAAGCCTGGCTCTGTATGGAGAGTGGGGGAGGGGGAATATGCATTGTAGTTTCAAATAAGTAATTAGCAAGCCCAAATCTCACTCTCAGATTCTGAGAATACGCAACTTGCCGTTATCTTTTGGTTAAAGTTTGTTAAAACACCTAAAATACAAGTGAACTATAAAAATATGCCAAAAAATGGGTACAAATGGCATATTCTCCCTGCAGTGTACCCTTTGAGCCTGTGCAGTGTGGTGCAGTGGAACAACTTTGACTTTGACCCAGGCTGAACTTGGTTTCTATCTAGGTTCTGTCACTCACTGTGTGGCCTTAAGTAAATCATGAAACCATCCTTGCTTTAGTGCTGTCATCAGCAAATAAGGATCAGGAGGTCTCCATTCCAGAGCTGCTGAGATAATTCATTGCCATAAGGTAGAGAGAACGCTTAGTGCAGTGCCTATTCGTCTCCACTCAGCACGGCTTCCAAGAAGTGATGGTCTGTGTAGCATCCACATGTGCAAGGAGGCTTCACGTTCTTCTGTGGTGTCTGATAGACTTATTCTGATCTCTAATGCTCTCTATATCAGGAACGTGATATTAATTCCCAATGTTCATGTTTAGCAAGTCAAATTCTCGATGGAAAAAAATTATATTTTTATCCAGAAAACCATGACACAGCGCAGAATGTTATAACTCACACAGAGTCAAACCAGTTACCATCAGCTCTTCCAAAAGCTGAAGTAGGGAAAAGAAGTCGTATTTTAGTGTGTACATGGATGTGAGGAAGATGCTGAAATCAGCATGGCCTTCTGAGGGCACTGAACATTCAGCGAACAGAACATTCTGCTCTCACTGCCCTCGAAGACAAGTGGAAGGTTTCCACGAGGTGAATAGGTCTAGAAAGGTATTTTTTTTTTAAGTTTATCTTTATTTCTGGGAAAATTTATTGATGTGTTTATCTATTTACCTATGTAGGGGTCCTTTCTAAATTAGCTATTTAACTAGTATATCTGCTAGCCACTCCCAACAGCTCTTCAGTGTAGGAAGCCAAGGTAATGGAAAGCTAATAAGCAAAAGTATGAAATGATGTGCCGGTTGAAAGCATTTCTGAAAATGTAAAAAGGAGTATAAGAGGCTTATCCCATAAAGTTACAATTTGATTTCCAAAAGGAAATTTTGGGGAACTGAGAGAAAGTTGCTCTGTGCTATGCAATTCTACTATTGAGAGCAGGATTGTAGAGCAAGGGTTGTAGCTATTGCCCTGAATAGAAGGGCTGCCTCTCCAGGGATGAGTCTTCCGTAGAATGCAAGCTCTGTCCTATGTCTCACTAAGTCTTCGGTCCTTAGACAAAAGCTCTGGCAAATGGAGAATGTCCAATTGCCAACCGACCAATGGAGCAAAGCTTCTGAATGCACAAATGACTAAGTCTTTTTTCATTTTTCTACCAGCACAGCAACGAAGACGTCCCATTGCTTCCCTCTAGTCCTGTGCTGAAGCGCTGACTCCACCGCTTCTATCTCCTACAAATAACGTGAATTAGGAAATGACTTAAACTTTCTGGTCCTCCATTTCTCCATCTGAGAGATATTTCAAGTGTCTCTGCATCTTATCATAAAGCCCAATCCCTGGTATATTAGTGAAATAGGTTTTACATCATCTTTTGCTATTCAACTTAATTATGACCTCAGTCATTAATATGTTTTCCCTTACACTTAGGCCCATGTCATGTTTTAAAAAACTTGATTTTTTAGTATTATGTCATAATATGATATTTATTATGTAAGTGTTTCCTGTTGCTTTGGATTCCTCTTTTCTAACTTATTATTTACATACTTACATTGATTTATTTTTATTGGTACATTATTTTTATAACATTTTTCCTCTAACGAAAATTCTGATTTAGACCACTGAAACCCAATCACTATTTAGGGTATTTTAAGATATTTTGGATTTAGTTTTTATTTTAAAATTGGCAAATAGTTTGTGATATCTTGAATAGAAATTAAATTACTACTAATTTTTTTTTTTTTTTTGCGGTACGCAGGCCTCTCGCTGTTGTGGCCTCTCCCGTTGCGGAGCACAGGCTCCGGACGCTCAGGCTCAGCGGCCATGGCTCACAGGCCCAGCCGCTCTGCCACATGTGGGATCTTCCCCGACCGGGGCATGAACCCGTGTCCCCTGCATCGGCAGGCGGACTCTCAACCACTGCGCCACCAGGGAAGCCCACTAATAATGTTTTATTTGATGTTTCCAGTAGAAAATGCAATAACAACAGAAACAAAATTTTAAATTTATAATCTTATCCAGGAAATAAAAATGTATTTATACATTTAATATTTCTGGTAAAAAGCAAATAGGATCTGTCGTGCCCAGTAAGCTGAAAATTGTTATACAAATTTGCAGCACAGCCTTCTGGGCTAGCCACAATTGCTAATCATTGAGTTAAAGAGTGAAAGAGACTGATCATTTTTCCAACAAGCAGAGACCTGGGGCATTTCTTGCCAATAAGCATGGGTTTTGGAGGATGTTACTGACAGCCCACCTAGGAGAGCTGTCTTATACTGAAGAAGCTTGTTTGATTACCCGACATGGTGACCCGTGTTGGTCATTGAGTGCTGTGGAGCTTGGTGGTGAACATATAACTATCACAAAAATGTTGAGATTTAAATAACATGAAAGTGTCAGGCAGACTATATTTTATTATTCATATTTGAAGGAATTTAAAGAAAATATTGCAGAGAAAACCTAAAACTTGGGAAGGGCTTGAGAGAGGAGGACAAGAGAGGAAATACCTTACCAAAATTCTAAAATGGGGCAGAAAATTGTATTTTGCTTCTATCTTACCTCTCTTTCCCATATAGAACACAGCTCTCTCTTGGTATATGCTTAATTCCCTCATATTTGCAAACATACTACTCCTAACCAGGTTTCAAGACCCAGTTTAAATGGCATCCCTTCTCTGAAACCTACTTTATTCCCTTATTTCCCTAAGAGTTAATTTCTCTATCCTGTGAAGGTCCAAAAACACTTCTTCTGAAAGCAGCTTTGTCAAGCACAGGCTGAGTGACCTTGGGTGAAACACTTAACCTGTCTAGGTTTCAGTTTCCCTTTCTATAAAAGGGGGCTAATAATAGTACCTACTTCATAGACTTATTATGGGGATTAAATGAGGTCATATTTATGGAAGATTCTAAACAATCAGCTGCTGCTTGGAAGACAGCCTGTCCATTGTGGGTGCTATTATTGAGTATTTGTTAAATAAATTAAAAAAATATACTTCTAATGTTACTCATCCCTGTCTTTATCCTCTCTTCTGGCCTGGAAGCTTTTTCCAGATAAGGACAATGTGCTCAAACCTCCATATTTAGCCAACTCTACCTATTTTTTAGTAGCAGTTATAAATACCTGTTGGGTAAAGAAATGGTCTCTGGGTTTTACTTGCAATTAATCATTAACAAAGATTGGCCTGAAATAACCCATAGGGAGATATTCTCCCTAAATATGATTCTTTTTCATATTTTTACTAATTCTTAGGTCTCATCTATACCATCAGTGCTTGGTACACACAGTGGGCACTTAATAAACATGTGAAGTGAATAAAATACAGTGAGTAAATAGCCCTTTACCTCAAAATATTAAAATGGCTTTAACATCTTACCTGAAATAATGCTCAGTTTCTACATCATCATATTTAATATAAATGTTTATCAAGCAGATGTCATTTACAATTTAAACAGACGTTTTTAAACATCTTTAGAAGACTGTTTACCATACGGCCCTATTTTCCTTAATTTACCAGTTAATCGACAGCTGCCAATTATACCCCCCACCAGTGCTCAGCACTGTGCTAGCGGCAGGATGTATTTCAAAAGCAGGAGACATATCCACAAGGAACATACAGACTAGACTGAGTAAAGACATGGCTGTGGTTTCAAAGTGTGATCAACAATGTGAATGAAATTGCTTGTGAGAGGTCAGAGCACAGAGAACTGAACTAATTGGGGGACATGTCTCAGAACAGGCCGATGGATGGGAAGGATTCATACAGATGACATGTGGGAAGAGAAAGCAAGGGACCCACTCATCTTACTACATCCTCTCTCATGGTGCCTTATACATACTCATTACACTGGGCTGAATTTAACTCTTCTGATTGGCAAAACCACTGCCCAGGAAGTCAAACCTGCACTGTCCAAAGGGAGTGGGGAGGGTCTCAGGAGACAGGAACAATTAGAACAGGGCTTCTTAGAGAAAAGTGGCCTCACCCTAGCCATCCAGTTCTCATGTCAGCAGACCTTCCAGCCAACTTGCCTTGTGTTGGCCGCTACCCTTCCCCTGGCTCTCCTGACCCCACCATGACCTACTCCCAATCCTCTGGACTTTTTCAGTTACATTAGTATGAATTTCTGCTGTTCCACTGGACTTAAATATTAGTTTCCAAATAAAATATGCACTAATTCACTGGATATTTTAAGGTGGCTCACTCAAGTCTTTAAGTTTTAAAACTAATTTTCCTTAGAGGGTTTTGTGTATTTCTTTCCCCCCTCATTCAGAAATAATTAGGTAAGTTATATTAAACAGATCTAAAAAGAGGCGTCTTTCTTTTAAACTTTTTCCCTATAATTCCCCAAACATTTCATTACTATTTCATCTCTCCGGAGCCTAGCTAGAAACTTGGCCTCCTTTGCCTCCCAAACATACTGAGTTATTAAAAATACCCTTCAGCCAAAATTAAGGAAGGGTCAGTGAAATGAACTCAACGTGGAGCTTAAGCAAAAGCACAGTGATTTCTTTGACTTAGAGTAGGAAATGAATGGTGATGATTTTGGATGTCCAGTTTCTTTCGCTAATCTGTTGCTAGACTCAGTCATACATGAATGTCTCTCCTTGTCAGATTTCCTAATATCTCTCCAAAATGCTGTCACCAGAAAATGAGCTTTAGATGGAATAATAAGAGTTTATCTCATTCAAAAAAAAAAAAAAAGTCTACATTCCACAGAAAGATACGGCACTTTCAGTTGGTATTAAGAGGAAAGTAACATTAGAACCTTAGCACTCCCAAGGTTTATAACAGTAAAAGACAGGCAGACACACTATTTTCAGGCTGCTGTTAATTGAGCCTTATTTGGATTGGAACCCTCTGAAAAGAATCAACACATCAGGAACGGGTATGCTAACAGGGAGGAGAACTGCTGGATATAATTCTGGGGAAAGCAGCCCTGCTGCTTGCCTTCCAGATAACACAGAGGTGTAGTGTCTAATTTACCGTGGAACAAAAAGAATATTGTTTTGAAAAAGAAGGTATTTCTGCTGCTGGTGTCCACAGACACTGTTACGGCTTCTTACGTCTGAGGAGACCTGGGTTTAACTGTGGTTTTTAAATCTAACTTTCTAAATTTATATTTGTTGCAAAAGCAAACCCTGCTCAAGAGTAAAGCAAAATTCATCAGTAAGGCTATACTTCTGCTATGAGAAACAAGAAGGGTGTATTACATTTAAATAAGAACTCAGTAGCTTGGCAAGAATTTCTTTATCAAGAAAGAGAGAGCAAATCATTAAGTACAGTAATCCATTGACATTCATGAGGAGATATGTCCCAAGACTTTCATAAACCCCAAATTTATGATACCACTATAATATACTATTACCCCACAAGAAGCAGTCATGAATAACTCACAAGGATTACTGTGTATGGCACAGAGATCAAAGAAAAGAAAAGCTGTGCAGATACGCAGTTGCCCTTATTGGGTGTGCAGCAGCCAGCCTCACTCACCAATACACAATTTAAATTTAAGTCTCACATAGAGAATGGACTTGAGGACACAGGGAGGAGGGGGAAGCTGAGGCAAAGTGAAAGTAGCACCAACATATATACACAACCAAATGTAAGATAGTTAGCTGGTGGGAAGCAGCTGCAGAGCACAGGGAGATCAGCTCAGTGCTTTGTGATGACCTAGAGGGGTGGGATAGGGAGGGTGGGAGGGAGACGCAAGAAGGAGGGGATATGGGGACATATGTATGCATATGGCTGATTCACTTTGGTGTACAGCAGAAACTAACACAGTATTGTGAAGCAATTATACTCCAATAAAGATTTATTTAAAAAAATTAATTAAACAGAAAAAATATATACCAAATTTAAGTCTCAGCAAAATGGTAACTTGCCACAGACCATGATTCTTTATGGTCATCTTCAAGTAGACAAAATTATAACATTTAATTCATGTATTCTATTCCTAAGAAGGGAATCTAGGCAACTCTGGTGTAGGTTCATCAACTTTTGAGGAAAAGCAATTTCCTCTCAAGATTTGGCACTCTTTACACCCCCTTGCCTATAACTCCAGATGGTAGGTATAGGTGGTAGAAATGTTAGGTTGAGCAGAATGATAATACCTAAAAAGGAATGAATAGTACCAGGAAACATATGACTCATGGTATTCTCATTTTCTTGAAGTTCTTTTGTACATTTGCACCAAGGTTTTCCACAAAATTTATTACTGACTTTAACTGCAACTTCAGTGTAAGAGTCCTTTACTGAGTTCCTATTATTGCAAAGCACATATATCATATGGTTTAGGAGGTACAAAAGTAGCATACAAGGCCCCTTGAGAGGCCCGAAACACCCACATGCACAAAGAACAATGCACTTCAAAAATAAAACTATGGGATTTACAGCCAAGCTAGGGCTACAGCCATATGTTACAGAGTGCCTACAAAGTCTCTACTTTAAAGAATTGGCAAGGATAGACAGTGGTCAAATTCTCAAGCAATAAATCCAGCAAAGGCAGAAAGACATGTATGTTCACCGGGCCTTAAGAGGTCATTAAGAAGACCATCTTTTTGGAGCAAAGGACTCATTTAAAGACAGGAGTGAAAGTTACAGATGGAGTAATTGTCATATTGCTTTACTTACTACAATTTAAGCAAAAAACCTGGTGTTCCACCCTACTGAAATACCTGGAAAGTACTTACAAAGAGCAACATGAACAAATTTATGTCATCATAAAAATGTCTGTATAAAGATCACAGCAATTATACATGCAACCATTTGTTGCATGCCTACTATATGCCAGACATTGTCCTAGCACAGATGCTCCCCTCTATTATTCTCTATCTTGTTTAATGGCGCCCTCTCCCCCAATCACACAAACTGTAGATGCTGAAGTTTTCCAATAATTCTTTTACTCTCACTCCCACATGAAATACTTCAACAATTTTTAATTCTACCTCCATGAGAGTCTCTCACCTCTCCAATGTTTGTCAGCTCAGAACCAAACATTTCACATTTGGATTCCTGCATTATCCCCCAGACTCCAGGCTCACTATCTTCAAATAAAACCCAATCCTCCTCTTCCCTCCATAGAAGGAGAGGAGTAGTATGGTAGCCCTGATAGCAAGAGTTAACATCTATTCATATGTAAAAGGTATACTGTGTTCAGTGATCACTAGATAGAGCTGTTTCATTTAATGCACTCAGTAACTGTTCAAAAAGAAGGAAACTATGGTACAGAGAGATTGAACAATTCCCACCAGGTTCATGTAATTAGTAACTGGTGGGGTTAGAACTTTAAATTAGATCTAACTCAAAACCTAAATCTTTTAAGATCCTGAATCTAGTTACACTATTTAAGATCATGAATCTAGTCACAATATTTAATTCACAATTACTTTTCTTTGCCTATAAAATAAGGCACATTTAAAAAAATACTGACACTGGGACTCTGGGATCAGATTATGTGGGTTCAAATTTCAACTCCACCATTTACCAGCTGTGTGACCTCAGGCATGATAATTAATGTCTCTAAGCCTCAATTTATCATTTATAAAATAGGATAATATTACTTTCCGCATTACTGTAAGAATTAAAGAAAATAATGCATATAAAATGTTTACAGCATCCGACACGCATTAAGTGCTTAATTAAGAATGGATGAAGGGAGGAGCTTCAAGATGCAGAGGAGTAAGAGGAGTAAGATGCAGAGATCACCTTCCTCCCCACAAACACATCAGAAATACATCTACATGTGGAACAACTCCTACAGAACACCTACTGAACGCTGGCAGAAGACCTCAGACCTCCCAAAAGGCAAGAAACCCCCCACGTACCTGGGTAGGGCAAAAGAAAAAAGAATAAACAGAGACAAAAGAATAGGGACGGGACCTGCACCTCAGGGAGGGAGCTGTGAAGGAGGAAAGGTTTCCACACACTAGGAAGCCCCTTCACGGGCGGAGACTGAAGGTGGCACAGGGGGAAAGCTTCGGAGCTGCGGAGGAGAGCACAGCAACAGGGGTGCGGAAGGCAAAGCGGAGAGATTCCCACACAGAGGGTCAGGGCCGACCAGCACTCACCAGGCCGAGAGGCTTGTCTGCTCACCCACTGGGGCGGGCAGGGCTGGGAACTGAGGCTCGGGCTTCGGTTGGATCCCAGGGAGAGGACTGGGGTTGGCGGCGTGAACACAGCCCGAAGAGGGCTAGTGCGCCACAGCTAGCCGGGAGGGAGTCCGCGAAAAAGTCTGGAGCTGCTGAAGAGGCAAGAGACTTTTTCTTGCCTCTTTGTTTCCTGGTGCGCAAGGAGAGGGGATTAAGAGCACTGCTTAAAGGAGCTCTAGAGACAGGGCGTGAGCCGCGGCTATCAGCGCAGACCCCAGAGACGGGTGTGAGATGCTAAGGCTGCTGCTGCCACCACCAAGAAGCCTGTGTGCAAGCACAGGTCACTATCCACACCTCCCCTCCCGGGAGCCTGTGCAGCCCACCACTGCCAGGGTCCCGGGATCCAGGGACAACTTCCCCAGGAGAACACATGGCACGCCTCAGGCTGGTGCAACATCAAGCCGCCCTCTGCCGCTGCAGGCTCACCCCACATCCGTACCCCTCCCTTCCCCCGGCCTGAGTGAGCCAGAGCCCCCGATTCAGTGGCTCCTTTAATCCCGTCCCGTCTGGGCGGGAAGAGACGCCCTCAGGCGACCTACACACAGAGGCAGGGCCAAATCCAAAGCTGAACCCCGGGAGCTGTGTGAACAAAGAAGAGAAAGGGAAATCTCTCCCAGCACCCTCAGGAGCAGCAGATTAAATCTCCACAATCAACGTGATGTACCCTGCATCTGTGGAATACCTGAATAGACAACAAATCATCCCAAATTGAGGAGGGGGACTTTGGGAGCGATGATATATATATACATATTTTTCCCTTTTTCTCTTTTTGTGAGTGTGTATGTGTATGCTTCTGTGTGTGATTTTGTCTGTATAGCGTTGCTTTTACCATTTTTCCTAGGGTTCTGTCTGTACATTTTTTTTTTTTTTAGTATAGCTTTTATCACTTGTTATCATTGGTGGATTTGTTTTTTGGTTTGGTTGCTCTCTTCTTTCTTTCGTTCTTTTTTAAATTACTTAAAAAGTTTTTTTAATAATTATTTTTTATTTTAATAATGTTATTTTACTTTATTTTATTTTATCTTCTTCTTTCTTTCTATTTTTTCTCCCTTTTATTCTGAGCCGTGTGGATGACAGGCTCTTGGTGCTCCAGCCAGGTGTCAGGGCTGTGCCTCTGAGATGGGAGAGCCAAGTTCAGGACACTGGTCCACAAGAGACCTCCCAGCTCCACGTAATATCAAACAGCGAAAATCTCCCAGAGATCTCCATCTCAACACCAGCACCCAGCTTCACTCAACGACCACCAAGCTCCAGTGCTGGACAGCCTATGCCAAACAACTAGCAAGACAGGAACAGAACCCCACCCATTAGCAGAGAGGCTGCCTAAAATCATAATAAGGTCACAGACACCCCAAAACACACCACCAGACGTGGACCTGCCCACCAGAAAGACAAGATCCAGCCTCATCCACCAGAACACAGGCACTAGTCCCCTCCACCAGGAAGCCTACAAAACCCACTGAACCAACCTTAGCCACTGGGGGCAGACACCAAAAACAACGGGAACTATGAACCTGCAGCCTGAGAAAAGGAGACCCCAAACACAGTAAGTTAAGCAAAATGAGAAGAGAGAGAAACACACAGCAGATGAAGGAGCAAGGTAAAAACACACGAGACCTAACAAATGAAGAGGAAATAGTCTCTGAAAAAGACTAGTCTTATAAAAAGATTATTAAAAGTTTTATAAAATACTTATAAAAAGAATAGTCTCTGAAAAAGGATTCAGAATAATGATAGTAAAGATGATCCAAAATCTTGGAAATAGAATGGAGAAAATACAAGAAACGTTTAACAAGGACCTAGAAGAACTAAAGAGCAAACGAACAGTGATGAACAACACAATAAATGAAATTAAAAATTCCCTAGAAGGGATCAATTGCAGAATAACTGAGGCAGAAGAACGGATAAGTGACCTGGAAGATAAGATAGTGGAAATAACTACCGCAGAGCAGAATAAAGAAAAAAGAATGAAAAGAATTGAGGACAGTCTCAGAGACATCTGGGACAACATTAAATGCAACAGCATTCGAATTATAGTGATCCCAGAAGAAGAGAAAAAGAAAGGGACTGAGAAAATATTTGAAGAGATTATAGTTGAAAACTTCCCTAATGTAGGAAAGGAAATAGTTAATCAAGTTTCAACATTGTGAAAATGACTATACTACCCAAAGCAATCTACAGATTCAATGCAATCCCTATCAAACTACCACTGGCATTTTTTTACAGAACTAGAACAAAAAATTTCACAATCTGTATGGAAACACAAAAGACCCCGAATAGCCAAAGCAATATTGAGAAAGAAAAACGGAGCTGGAGGAATCAGGCTCCCTGACTTCAGATAATACTACAAAGCTACAGTAATCAAGACAGTATGGTACTGGCACAAAAAAAGAAATATAGATCAATGGAACAGGATAGAAAGCCCAGAGATAATCCCATGCACATATGGTCACCTTATCTTTGATAAAGGGGGCAAGAATATACAGTGGAGAAAAGACAGCCTCTTCAATAAGTGGTGCTGGGATAACTGGACAGCTACATGTAAAAGAATGAAATTAGAACACCCCCTAATACTGTACACAAAAATAAACTCAAAATGGATTAAAGACCTAAATGTAAGGCCAGACACTATCAAACTCTTAGAGGAAAACACAGGCAGAACACTTTATGACATAAATCACAGCAAGATCCTTTTTGACCCACCTCCTAGAGAAATGGAAATAAGAACAAAAACAAATGGGACCTAGTGAAACTTAAAAGCTTTTGCACAGCAAAGGAAACCATAAACAAGACAAAAAGACAACCCTCAGAATGGGAGAAAATATTTGCAAACGAAGCTACTGACAAAGGATTACTCTCCAAAATATGCAAGCAGCTCATGCAGGTCAATATCAAAAAAACAAACAACCCAATCCAAAAATGGGCAGAAGACCTAAATAGACATTTCTCCAAAGGAGATATACAGATTGCCAACAAACACATGAAAGAATGCTCAACATCATTAATCATTAGGGAAATGCAAATCAAAACTACAATGAGGTATCACCTCACACAGGTCAGAATGGCCATCATCAAAAAATCTACAAACAATAAATGCTGGAGAGGGTGTGGAGAAAAGGGAACCCTCTTGCATTGTTGGTGGGAATGTAAATTGATACAACCACTATGGAGAACTGTACGAGGTTCCTTAAAAAACTAAAAATAGAACTACCGTATGACCCAGCAATCCCACTACTGGGCATATACCCTGAGAAAACCATAATTCAAAAAGAGTCATGTACCACAATGTTCATTGCAGCTCTATTTACAATAGCCAGGACATGGAAGCAATCTAAGTGTCCATCAACAGATGAATGGATAAAGAAGATGTGGCACATATATACAATGGAATATTACTCAGCCATAAAAAGAAACGAAATTGAGTTATTCGTAGTGAGGTGGATGGACCTAGAGTCTGTCATACAGAGTGAAGTAAGTCAGAAAGAGAAAAACAAATACTGTATGCTAACACATATATATGGAATCTAAAAAACAAAACAAAAAACTTGTCATGAAGAACCTAGGGGCAAGACGGGAATAAAGACGCAGACCTACTAGAGAATGGACTTGAGGATACGGGGAGGGGGAAGCGTAAGCTTGGACAAAGTTAGAGAGTGGCATGTACATGTATACACTACCAAATGTAAAATAGATAGCTAGTGGGAAGCAGCTGCATGGCACAGGGAGATCAGCTCACGCTTTGTGATCACCTAGAGGCGTGGTATAGGGAGGGTCAGAGGGAGAGATGCAAGAGGGAAAAGATATGGGGATATATGTATATCTATAACTGATTCACTTTGTTATAAAGCAGAAACTAACACACCATTGTAAAGCAATTATACTCCAATAAAGATGTTAAAAAAAAGGCAATAGATTTTTCAATTTATGCTCAAAAAAAAAAAAAGAATCGATGAAGGAATGAATGAATAGGTAGATTGATAAGTGGATGAATGGATTTAAGTACATCTCTTTAAATAAATATATCACTCACAGGTAAGGATACCTTCGTTACCCTTAACTTTTAGGGTTAAAAACTGCTTGCATTTTTTCCCCGGGGAAAGCCAAAAAGAACGTGCTTTTTAATAAAGAGAAAATAATGAGATACATGTGCATTATCATAATTATTACCAAAATTATCAACTATGACAACATTTATAAAAACTTATTATAAACTCCCAAGGGCATTTACTTTCCCCAAATGCCTGACACGCTCTCCTGCAACACGCATGAGTAAGATACTGAGGTTAAAAAAGAGACATATAACACAGTGTTGCTTTAAACCTACATAACCAATGTAGGTATATTTGTAGCTTGACTGGTGTATAAGTAGATTGTGAAGCAACTTGTGATGAACAAATGATCTGCCATTTGTGTTGTCCAAGGCATAGAAACGCACATGGGTCACCTATGTGCTACCCACTTTCCTCTGCTTTCTCCCCAGCCCTCCCCAAATCCCCAGTATGAATTTTTACAAGCTAATAAATTTCTTTTATAAGGCATCGTCAAAGTTTCCTCTCAATACTAGTTAGAGTGAGCAGGAAGACCGTAATACGATAATCCCAAAATTTATATGTTTTATTGGGGTGGGGGTGAGGGAGGGGATGAAAGGGGATAAATCATTTGCAAAGGGTTGATAACAGATGGTATTTTAGCAGTTACAGAAAGCAGTGTTCTTATTACACCTCAGATAGTGAAGCTTTTGTGAGACTCTGCTATTCAATTGGACACCTACAAGTTCACCTTTCAGAAGTGGTATATTCTCCAACTTCAAAGGACAAATTGATTCCCAGAGTTAGTATCCCCCAGGACATTTAATTTCCCCAAATGCCTGTCCTCCGAACAGACACTTATTCTCCCTAACAGAAATCTGCTAATTTCACAGCTTGAAGGGCAGGAGAAAAGGATTCACTGAATCCGAAAATAATGCTGTTGCCAGGGGAGGTGAACTGTTGCTCTTCTCTGCTTTTGGCCTAAATGATTTGTATTTATTCTTCCCTTTTTGCAGCGTCCTGTAGAATCCAGTGATGTGAACACTTGGTAGCTCAGAGGAGAAGCCTCCTTAAAAGGACTGGACCAACCCCTTCACTGCTCATTCTTTGATATTTATCCAAGAGATCCAAAATGAAAAAGGACAGAAGGTCCGAGGGTGAGGTTAAAAGGGAAACAGACTAAGAAAAATAGGAAAAAGCAGAGTTGACAATGTGACTAGATGTCTAATCAAAGGGGAAAGGTGGGCAGGGGGAGGGATAAATTAGGAGTTTGGGATTAACATGTACACACTACTATGTATAAAACAGATAATCAACAAGGACCTACTGTAGAGCACAGGGAACTCTACTCAATATTCTGTAATAACCTATATGGGAAAAGAACCTGAAAAAGAATGGATATATGTGTATGTATAAGTGAATCACTTTGCTGTACACCTGAAACTAACACAACATTGTAAATCAACTATACTCCAATATAAAATAAAAATTAAATTAAAAAAATTTTAAAAAACACAAATAATGAAAACAAAACAAAAAAAAGAACTAATAGCAAATATGCAACAAGCCAAGATACTCGGACAGCAGGGGGTGGGCCCTTCATGCTCACAGCTGTAACCCTAGTATTTAGCACAATGCTTAGCACACTGCAATGCTCAAATCTCATTAGAGGGATACATGAAAATAGGAAACGTGATGTCAATAACTGAGTAGATAAAAAGGGGCTGGGTGAAAATCTTGATTAAAGGCTCAAAGGACTTCTAACTCACAGTAGAAAATCAAAGAATACAGAATAGTATAGGCGAAAGGTGTGTGCTGTGTGTGTATACAAATGTTGGTATATACAAGGTGCATCAGCATACACAGCTGTGCCTAGAAAGGGAAATATTTCCATATGTGTTTGCATATCTGCAGACAAGATCAGCTGGAAAGAACCAATACATTTTTAAAGTAGCATTTTGAGCCGGTGTCTAATGCAGAGAAACCAAATCCCATCCCGCTTAGAATATTGAGTCTAACTTTACAAATGAACGTGACTTAACATTGAACAGGATTCACAGGTATATTGCACTCTTAACCCCTTAAAGCAGCACCGAGGTGAATAGTTCTGTGAAACAAATGACCATGTAAAAAATATGTCCTTTCTTTGTTTATTTAAATAGCAAGTCTAAATCACTTGTCCTAAAAGAAAAAAACACACCAAAAAAACCAAACCAAAACAAAAACTAGAAAAGCGAGTGAGCCTCGCCTATTCTGTGAGCTGCAATGAAGCAGACGGCAAGTGGGATGAGGTTTGAGCAAATGAAGGTTTGGTGTTAACGCAGGACGGGACCGTGGACAGTGCTTCCTCTAATCCATGGAAGATGTCCATGGCCAAGCCCAGAGTAAAGCCAGCTAGAATTTAGGACTGTTACCCCAAGCTTGACATATAAACAGTTTAAGGGTCAGAGTATCGAGAACGGCTTGGAGCAATGCTAGCTGGGGTTTTAGACTGTGTTCATTTTTCATTCTGTTTCACAATATTGAAGGTAATTTAAAACCAAATTTAATAACTGCCAAGTTGCAGCTTTGATCTTTTTCAGGCTCCCTCCAGAAGAAGAGATTGACTTTAACAACATCAATCAGAGACTCCAGAGAAAATAAAAGTTTTAGGGCTGAAAACTGAGAGATGTACTCAAAAGATGTTAAATGACAGATTTAGAAACACTTAAAGGCAATCAAGAAATGTCCCAAAGACCTCAGCTATATAATAATCAGGGTAGTACAGGGCAGGGCAGGGGGTAGGGTCTAAATGAGGTGCTATACTGAAATCGAAGCACATCTGAACATTTTTAGAACACTGATGATATCAGCCACCACGAATCTATTTGCATAAATACTCTAATGACCATCTGTTTTAGCTATTAACATCCATTCATCCTTTGTAAAAGAACACTCTTTCTTTTAAGGGAGCCCACTGCTGCTTCTCAAGTTTTGTGGTTTTGGTGGGTTTGTTTCAGAGGCTTCAGTCAATCAGGGAAGCCCTTCTCCGTGGTTATAGCGAGTGGTTCAATATGGGCACATGACCAAATGCGGGCAACAAGATTCCAAACAGAATCTGAATTTGGTTTACCTTTGGAGAGAAAAGCTCTCTCTTTTCTGCTGCACTTACATGGTAGACTATGGTGAGATCTACAATTACTATTATCATGCCACGGTGAGAAGACGAACGAGTAAAGGAAAGCCAAGCAGTGTCCAGAGAAAAAGAAAAACCACTTTCTTTTTGTCATTTTTGAGCCTCTAGACTAAGTTATGTCTGAAGCCCACTTATCCTTGAACTTAACAGATAAGAAAACCAATACAAACTTCTGGCTTAGGTCAATGCGGTTGGATTTCCTTTCACCTATCTCCAACAGAGTCCTAGCTGATGAAGGAATCTTCATATAAAAGTGCCCGGGACATTAACTTTTAATAAAAGTATTTCAGCTTTTGGAAAAGAGCAGTCATTTTGATGACTGTTACTCAGACTGGTCTTCTGAGTTGAGCCCTATGGAGAAATAAGTCTACAAGAAAAACCAGAAAGGGCTCACTTCACTAAAGACTGCATTTTTATTATGTATATTTCTTTTAAGGACTATTGACTATTTAAAGTAAAAATAATAACCATGCATAGTATAGCTTATAGCACATATTGAAGAAGACTATATAAAAACTAGAGTACAAAGGGTAGGTGGAAGAATATGGAATGTGACTCTTTTAAGGTTTTAGATTCTTCATGTATTAGCATAACACTTTGAAGGTAGACTCTGAGAAGTTAGAGATACATATAATTTCTAGAAGAATCACTAAAAGTAACACAAAGAGTTAAAGCGAAAAACTGGACACAACCCAAATGTAGATCAAAAAAAGAATGAAGAAACAGAAGGTATAGTCACAAAATGGACTACTACTCAGAAATAAAAAGAACTGCTCATACACACAACTGCATAGGGGAATCCCAGAAACATTTTGTTGCATGAAAGAAGCCAGACTCAAAAGAATATGATTCGGGCTTCCCTGGTGACGCAGTGGTTGAGAGTCTGCCTGCCGATGCAGGGGACACGGGTTCGTGCCGCGGTCCGGGAAGATCCCACATGCCGCGGAGCGGCTGGGCCCGTGAGCCATGGCCGCTGAGCTTGCGCGTCCGGAGCCTGTGCTCCGCAACGAGAGAGGCCACGACAGTGAGGGGCCCACATAACGCAAAAAAAAAAAAAAAAGTGGAAAATTGGGCTTCCTTGGTGGCGCAGTGGTTGAGAGTCCGCCTGCCGATGCAGGGGACACGGGTTCGTGCCGCGGTCCGGGAAGATCCCACATGCCGCGGAGCGGCTGGGCCCGTGAGCCATGGCCGCTGAGCCTGCGCGTCCGGAGCCTGTGCTCCACAACGGGAGAGGCCCGCATATCGCAAAAGAAAAAAAAAAGAATATGATTCCCCGTACATGAAGTTCTAGAGTAGGCAAAACTAGTGTATGGCTGTAGAATTGGAAAGTGGTTGCCTGGGTTGGGGTGATGGACTCTATAAAGAGCATGAGGGAACTCTCCGGGATGATGGAAATACTCTGTGTCTTGTTTTGGGTGGTGGTGGCTTAGGCACAGAAAATTATCAAAACTCATTCATCTGAAGACTTTTAACATTTCAATATTTTATTGTATATACATTTTACCTCAATAAAAATGTTTTTAAGAAGTTTCCATGAGACTTCAGATGCCCAAGACTGTATTATTTTGGGAATAATGCACAAGGATGGAATGGAATGGCTTTGGCACAATGGAAGACTCCAAAAACTACAGCACAGCCTAGACACTTGGAGGACTTCACTACAGGGGCCTTCCCCAGTACTCCAGGGCTGAGAGGTAGGAGATCGCCTAGAGCCTGAGCCTGAACAGCACAGGGAGATGGGACAGAGACTGGGAACCGTGGGATGTGTCCTGTTCATAGCATCCACATCAACACCGGTGAACCAGCACCTGCATCAGTACAGTCAAGAGCACCAGCAATACTGACTGCTTGGCACAGAGCAGTGGCTTCAGCAGCAGGCGCTGTGGATGGACGGCTGTGCCAGCCGCAGAGATGAAGGTGGCCCCGTCACGAGCTTTCACGGTGAGATACACCTTCATTGTCTGGTGCTGGCTGAGAGAACTTAGGGACTTGTTCAGGAGCACATTGGAGGTGCTCCCGAACCCGTGACCTTCCAGAAATAAGTCAGAGAGACTCAGAAGGGACAAAAAATTCATTAGTAGCTGGTGAAGTTGAGAGCTTAAGAAATGTCATTCGTAGACCGATCAGATGACCTCATTTTCATTCCTAGGTTGGGATGGCCTAAAGAGACACAGGTGGTTCGATCCTAAATTATTGGTTTTTAAAAATTCAAATAGATTAACTTTCTTTCCTTTAGTCAGGTAGAAGTAAAGCTCTAATTCTACTGCATCCTGAAGTGTACGAATGTTTGAAAGAAACATACATTTTAGAGCTGAACGGACTTCTGCATATTGTGATGAAGAAGATCAGATTAAATAAAAATCTTAACCTGGCTTTCTCTTTCACTACTACAAAGGTTTTCAAACTTTAGCGTGTGTAGAATCACTGGAAGATTTGAGAAAACACACATTTTAGGCCCCAATGCCACGGTTTCTGATTCAGTACCCTTTGAGTGGGGCCTGGGAATTTTCATTTCTAGCAAGTTCCCAGGGAGTGCTCACACTGCTGGTCCAGAGACTACATTTTGCGAACACCTCTAAATTCTCAGCTTGAGGATGGGTATCAGAAATGGGAAAGCAAACATTTTTTGAGTAATGAAAAGAAAGGTGATAAATGATCTTGCTTCTTGCTATGTTCTGAGTACAGGATTACATACTTACATACCTTAACTCTAACAATAGCCCTGCATGAATTGTATGTTCACTTTACAGATGACAAAACTGTAACTCATGAAGGTTAAACAGCTTGCACAAAGTCATGTATCTAGTAAGTGACCAAGTTTGAAACAAATTCTGCCTTGTTCCAAAGTCTATATTCTTTCCACTAGTTCACAAAGAAAGGAGAATTGGTCAATAGTGCTCCACAACAGGAAGCAGTAGCCAAGAAAATCTAGAAAAGATGAAGTGGTTTTCTCAAAAGTTTTAAAACCCCACACAAATCACAACAGCTCCTTTAGAAGAGACAGAATGGTATAATCGAGGCAGAACAGAATTCAAAAGAGGGGAAAAGTAGGGCTTCCCTGGTGGCGCAGTGGTTGAGAGTCCGCCTGCTGATGCAGGGGACACGGGTTCGTGCCCCGGTCCGGGAAGATCCCACATGCCGCGGAGTGGCTGGGCCCGTGAGCCATGGCCGCTGGGCCTGCACGTCCGGAGCCTGTGCTCCGCAACGGGAGAGGCCACAACAGTGAGAGGCCCGCGTACCGCCAAAAAAAAAAAAAAAGAGGGGAAAAGTTAAAAGGTATCTTGTTTACTATTAAAGCTGCTCTGTCTGGTATTTACCCCCGGGATGGTTTTAGAAACCTGTATTTTTCACATCCATATAAATCTCCCTTTGGCCAGCCAGGATGCCAAGGCTAACACAATAGCAACAGCTGGATGATGCTGAGATTAACTATGGAAGTTATTTAACAATCTTCAGTCTGAGAGAAAGTATTTAGCTCTCTGCTTTGTATACTTTCAGAGACAACAGTGAACACCTGAGCCCACCACAGCTTTTCTCTTTAGTCACGTGACTTCTGAAGCTGAGCAACAGCGGCAGCAATAGAATCTTACCATCTGGGTGAGACATGACCACACCAGTATCTATATCTCCCCAAAGCAGATAACCAAGCCCTCACTATATATTTATTTCAAATCACTTGACAACAGCAAATTATCAAAACGATAACCCACGATTAGAGTGGTTTTAAAAGGTGTCAAATTCAAAGACTTAATCTGAAAAAGAGTGCCACCCACAATGAAAATATGAACATCACATAAATCCTCAGGTGCACGAGACAATCACAACTTCCCTTCAAAGCTGTAGAGTGAATTGTACAATCTCACAATCACCTAGACTCCTGCCTCCCAAATGTGAGCTGTCTGCATAAACATTTTCTTGGAGTACCTGGTAAAGAAAGATACATATTCATGAAATCTACCCTCAGAGATTAGGATCCAGAAAGTTTTAAGTGATGCCAAGGAACTGTGTGTTTCCCAAGTATCCTAGGTGGTTGTGATGTCCACAGGGTTAAAGATAATAGATCTAGTGCAAGCTCCTAATATGGACAAGGAGCTGTTCTTAAGGGTATTAAAGGAAAGAGAAGTGGTCTCTGTGTTCTGTCATAGACCTGGAAATGATAGCATTTGAAGGGTATAGTTCACTGGTGCATGGGCAGTGGTTCATTGGCAACATCATCACTCAAGATTCATTGGGAAGCATCAACAGTGACTGGCTGACGTGGCAGCAAGTAACAATACTAACAGGAGTGATAGCGATAAGAAAAACAATAGCAGAAGTCATGGTAACAGCCAGCGGTGCCCAGTGGGAGAGGTGACACTAAGCAGAAAACCAGGGATGCCTAGCAACATGGGTAGACACTAGGAAGGAGAAGCACGGCAGTAGGGGGGGCTGCTCATGGATGTATTAAGAGACGTTCCACAGGTAGCTTTGAACTGGGTGAGTGTACTATAATCTTTTTAATCTCTTTAAAGTTAGTTGTCTAGTAGAAATTTTTCTTGTTCACACCCATGATATTTTTGATAATCGTTTTTCTAACTTTTCCACTCTAGAGATTTTATTATTGTTAAAAATGTGAATTTATTTTATGCACAAAATATTGTATTAATCAATGTATAATTTTATACATCATATATAATCATGCATACATCATAAGAATATAGAAATACGCCATAAATCAGTGCCTAACTAAAAAATCTACTTTTAAATAAAACTAGAAGCATTTAAATCAATAAGCATACAAGACTGACAGAATAACTACATAGATATTTTAGTTCCTCTTTCATTCCTTCTGCCAGAAATTACTACTACTAAGCAGCATTATTATTTCTAAACATCTTTCGGCTTCTGAAACTCATCATTATTCTAGTGTACAAGTGTGCACTGAGATGCATAAGCAGTTAAATATTTTGTGGTCCAATATCCTCATAATCAAAGATAAGACAATAATAGAATTTCATTTCTTACTCACTTGAAATGTCCTTGAACTATCATAATTATCAACAACCTTGAAATATGAAAAATTTGATGACTCTGCAACCATGAAGCTACTGAAGATTCAATCCCTTTAAAATTGCATTGAGAACGAATCTGTTCTTCACAGCATACTTTAAAGGAGCAGAATTAAGAGAAATATTAACAATTAATCCAAGTGTATAAAATCAGACTAGTTTCTTGACCTTTTACTGCAGCACTTAATTTTGGAGAGCACATTTTTCAGCAATACATTTATTTCCTTTTTCAGTGCACAATATTTGAAATTTAAAATCCCCACCAAAAAATAGCATTTTGGCTTCTCAGGATCACTCTCGGAGAACATACTCATCTAAATACAAGAAAGCCTAAGAAAGAAAAAAAAAATAAAACATCCTCTAGAAATATAATTGGGGTGATACTATGATTGAAATTAAAGAGAACAGATGAAGAATAACAAACCAACACGTGCTATTTTCATTATCGATGGGTACAAAATACATAGGTTCCAGAATTCTAACTTATGATATGCTGCATTTCTTTTATAAGTTAGAATTACTGTATTTTTTTTTTTTTTTTTTTTTGCGGTACACGGGCCTCTCACTGTTGGGGCCTCTCCCGTTGCGGAGCACAGGCTCCGAACGCACAGGCTCAGCGGCCATGGCTCACGGGCCCAGCCGCTCTGTGGCATGTGGGATCTTCCCGGACCGGGGCACGAACCCACATCTCCTGCATCGGCAGGCGGACTCTCAACCACTGCGCCACCAGGGAAGCCCCCAGAATTACTGTATTTTTAAACTTAACATTATATACATCATCTAGTCCAACTTCCTCTTGCTATAGGAATAAAGAACACATCTTAAAAAGTGACAATATAATTTTTAAAGTTCTTAACAGTAATTATAAAAATAAAAGGTGAACAAATGAGAAAACATAATAAAACCTCTTAGTTTAATAACTGAGGAGGAGCATGGTTTAGTTATATCTGTATCTCAACCTGGCCCAGGCTTTTAAAATGACCCTGTTCTCCCCCATTCAAACCTTGGTTCAAATGGCTGCAGATAAGCATTCCCTGCCCATCCTCTGGAAGGCAGTAGTGCCATCCAGAATGCTCCCTTTATAGACTTATCACTATCTGCAGTTATTCTGTTTATTTCTTGTTTGTTTGCTTCTTAACCTTAATCATCTCCTTCCCTCTTTTCACCCTACTAGAATTTAAGCTCTGTGTGAGCAGATCCCTCATCTGATTTGTCCACAGCTCTGTCCCATCATTGGGCCCCAGCATGAGTTCAAGCAGTGGACACTTAACCAAAAGCATGATGGGAACTTTGGTGAGAAATTACTGACAGCCATGGCTCCTGCCACCAGATGTATGCACACCTATGGGTATTTTATCAAATTATTTCAGGGAATTCACAGGTTCTCTGAAGGCAAATCAAGGACCTTATGTTGAGGCCATGATGGTGGACCTTAGTAGACACTTGACAGATAAATGAAAGAAAGAAAGAATGAATGAATGAAGGGTTCCCGGCATTATAAAAGCTGTGTAAAGCTACATAAATATGCACATTAGGGCTTCTATTATATCAAAGTAATCATTTCTCTTGATTAACAGATTGGAACTGTCTGTCTTAGTCTTTCCAGGGAGAAGGATCGCCACCTCTTTATTCAGACTTGAGCCTTCTCTATAACATTCTGCAAAAAGTAGTTATTCTGATGACTAATGACCAAATAGAAGTGATCATGTAATTTCCGAGAAGGAAAGTTGTAAAAAGGACAAAGGATCAGTTCTTTATTCACACCAGATAGGCTACTTAGGGTCTACTTTGTGGGAAAGCAAAGAAATTGAAGGAGGAAGGGGAGAAGGAAACAAGAGGGGGTGATCACCTGAAGAATTCATACCGCCTCATTTTATTGAAACACATCATTGATCTCGGCTTCAATGTCACCTTCTGGGAGTTCTTCCCTGACCATTGTCTCTAAAACAGTCACCACCAACACCACTCCCTGTGCTGCCACGCTCCATCTCCACCTTCATTTTTTTCCCAACTAGTATTACTTCCTGAAATTGTATTATGCACTTTTTTTTTCCTTACTTACTTTTCCTCCCTGAAAATACAAGCTCCACTGGGGCAACTTCGTTTCATGCACTACTGTATCACAGGGCCTAGATATGTACCAGACTCACAGAAGGGGTTCAGTAAATTTTTGTTCAAAAAAAGAATGAATATGGGTAGGATTGGTCCCAGGGCCACCTATTTGCAATGCCAATCCCTTCTTTTCCCTATGATACTTCATATACTGCAGCCACTGCAGTGGAAGAGCTCATTTCATTTATCTTGATGAAAAGCATAATGTTTTGAGCCTCCGTCTGTATCTTACCCAGTTGAAGCATGCTGTCTTAGCTCTCAGAAGCAAATCTACAAATAAGCCAAAGAGTGAAAATATAGTGAAAAGGGAAAAAACCACAGAGGGAATTAGAGGAAATTCAGGTTAGTGTATGTAAGATTTTCCAAAGAGGAAAAAAAAAAAAGGGGGAGCAAAAAGTAAAAGTTATAAAAGGGGAAAAAGCAGAAAATGGAAAAGAGACAGGGATGATTCATAATTGGAGATGTTGTGAGGGGAGGTCATACATAACTGTTCATGCTGTGTTCATTTTCTCTGCCAACAAATATATATTTTTGTGAATTTTAAAGAAGTCCTTTGGAAGATTCCTTGCTGGTCCCTGCCAGCCCCATCAGCTGAGAGCTCCTCTGCATCAGCCCTTTGTCTCAGGTCCTCTGACATCTCCAATGGGTTGGAGTCCTCATCCTGTCTCCTAGAACACACCACTACCTGCTTTGTCTGCTGTTTCTGTTTCCTGATGGTTCCCGCTAGCTTCGAATTCCAGGAGAAGGGCTTCAGAACTCTCCACGTCTGTGCATCACTGGGCCTCAGCGCTGTCACCCCTGTCTATGTGCACTGCTACTGGTGATTGCCCCACCACGCCAATCAATGCACTCCCGCTCTCTCTCACTGTGTTCACGACCAACTACAGCTTCATCTCCCTCTTTCCTTCTCAGTTCCTCCATTTTTGCAGCTTACTGGTCTCACTCACTGCAGGGCAGAATCAAGCCATCACATGTAACCCGCACATTAACTTGTCTTGTTTGAAATAAAATATACCACTTAACGGATCGTGTCGCCTCTGCCTATGGGTGATGTCTTCTTAAAGAAAAGGTGTCTCTCCCAAGGTCCTGAACAGAATATGCAAACCAAAGCCATGGAATTAGTATTAATGAGGGCTGAGGAAAGTTTAACTTCATTTTGCACTAAAAAGGAATAGAAACAGAAGAGAGAGTTGTGAAGCTAGGAAGACCTACTATACAAATTCTGCTGCTTTCTGTTCTAAAAGACCGTTTTTTTTTTCTTTTAGAATACATGGAAACTATTTCTTGAAAGAGCACATCATTCAACTAGAAGCCCATTGTTCATTGTAATGGAAACTTAGTAAAGGTTTAATAAAGGAAGATTTTTAAAAATCCACAACACCAGAGCCTCACACAAAACACAATATAATACATTATTCTGCCTGTCTCAGCTATACAACTGTAAGGCTACAAAAAAATACCAAAAGGATCTTTTGAAAATATCATCTTCTATAAACATGTTCCTGTGGCATGAACTCTGGAAACATAATAAGCCTCTAGTTATTTATGAAATTGTTGGGACAGAAATGAGATACTCATTTGCACTTTTACTCCCAAGTTGATAATGAGAACATTCGTCTTTAGAAAATGCGTAAGTATTATACTCGGATTTTTTTTGTAGGAAGTGTCTTCAAACACATCTCAATAATAAAAACTACAAAGTATTGATAGTACATCAGAAAGAATTATTTTAAAATACATTTGCAAAACGCAATAAACTCATTTCAATAATTTGCAAGACAGTGTTATATAGAGGCAAGTCAAACCTGAGTTTTAGCCCTGGCTGCACCAGGTGCCAGTTTTGTGTTCTTGGGCTGTGTTCAACCTCTTTGAGCCTCAGTTTCCTAGTACATAAAATGGTCCTAATAATAATGTCTTCACAATGTCGTTGTTGGGAGAATTAACCAATCTGGGGCCTGACATGCAATAAATACTAGTTCCCTTTTCCTTTATGAGCCATATAAAAGTTTTCGTTTTAAGGTATTTCTTACTTTATAACAAATAATGTAAATTCATATACTTTTCACTGGATTTCACTTTGTAGCTCTTGATTTAATATGAGCAATTTGAAAAATTCTCCTTGTTTCATGCTACCTGGTGTAGAAAATTTATAAATATTTTATTTCCAAATCATTTGTATTATAGTCCAGCATGACAGTCAAATCTCTTTCTTCATGCCTTGGCATTTTTATATCTATGTATATAAGTCTAGCAGATACAATTCTGTTTAGAAAGGCACTGTGTTTATAAACTGGTTGTTTAGAATCAAGAATTAATTTCCCTGTTGAAACGACTGCATAAAACCAGACTCAGGGGCAGTGTGCAAATATTTACTGAACCTATACTTCAGTTGATATTAAAAATGACATTGGGTTTTGACCTAACCCAACATCTGGGCTGGGGTCTTGAGTGGATGGTACAAGGGTAGCTTGTCATAGAGTGTGGCGAGTTATATCAACTTAACAGGTTAGACATAGGTCCAATTAAAAAGCAGTTGGATTATTCTTGGCATAATCGTATCCTTGCTTATGGACACCATCTAGACCTTCCAAGGGTCCCGTGTACTTAGGCCTAAGGTAAGCCCCGTGAGTTCACCACCTTTCAACTGAGGTACCCACCATCTAGTCCCACCATCCTAAATGGTCTCAAATTACCAGTCTCTAATTTACCCTCTCACACGCTCACCGCCTCATTGCCATTGGTCTCAGTCAAAGCTTAGGAGAGCCCCAGACTGATTCATAAACATGCAAAAATATAAAGGCCCGATAGTTGTAGGACCCTTAAAAACCTTTTGCTGCTTTCAAAACTATAAACCTGCTCACCAAAAGTAATTATCTACTTGGTACAAGTGCAGGCAATGTAACAAAGGGGAAGCAATTTTTTCCTTATTGGGAAAAGTTCTATTTCCATGGAGCCAGTAGGCTATTTTCATCTCAAAGCAGGTAAGCCCTGTCTAGTAATCTGTCTCCCCAAAGGTAGTTTTTCTTCTTATAGTTCCTATGTTTTCTCTGATTCTTCACCTTTTAAAGCTCTCTGTTTTTGTTGGCTTGTTTGTTTGTCTGTTTATATGTTAACAATAGCTTCCAAAATGGCAGCGGTGATGGTTCCAGCAGTGGGAGCTTTTGGTTTGTTCTTTTTGGGGGACTGGGAGATGGAAAGTGGGGGACAGAAGAGACTGTTTATAATATCGGTTATTTGTAACTAAGAGATTTAGTTTTTTCTCCTTGCTAAGAAGGAAGGTATGTCTGTCCTTGTCATTCAGCCCAAGAGAAAATAAAGGTAGAAGTTCTTGGGTTTAAAAGTTTAGTCGTCAAAATGGGTACCAGGGGGTTTACCTTTTTGTATTATTTGTAAAACAAATGTAGTTCACACACACAAAATCTGAATGGAATCAAATGAAACTTACGAAATGTGGAAGCTGTCTCCATTGGGAAATGTTTGCTAGAAGAATATAAACTAGTTTTTAATGTGGAGTTTCAAATACATTTTGCTTTTTAAAAATTCTGTATTATTTAAATGGTCTCCAATTGAATAAACTGTAAATTCACAGTGGCAGCATTTAAGGAGACAGTTAATGTCATTTGCCTTCAGTTTGGCCCCAGCTTGTTCTCCCTTGTGGATTCTTTCTTCTCTCCTTGGTCCTTAAATGTTGGAGATTTTTAGAGCTCAATAATCTGCCTAATTCTCCTGCCACAAACTCCCTAAGCACTTTTTACTATTCCTGTAGAGTCAGTTCCCGCGATATGCTGGTAATCTCCACATCTACATACACAACCCAGCTGTCTCCTGAGTTGCAGGCACGTATGCTAAGAGCCTTCTGGATGCGTCTTTCAGAACCTCAGATTCAACCAGGACAAAATCCTGCCTTCCTCATTAAGTCATGTGCTGGTTATATTTTCTACTTTGCTGAATTTAACCACCATCTTTCCCATGGTTATGGAACTAGAAACCTAAGAATCATCCCTGCTATTTTTCTCACCTTCTACTCCATGATCAAAACATGTCAGGTTTGCAGCCTGTCATGTCACTTCAGTTTTTGGGAGCCTCTGGTTCAAAGTGTTGGCATTACATCACCGTGCACTCTGTTTAAAACTATTCGGAAGAGTAGTTCTCAAGTAGCTGCTCATTAGAACCACTGGAGGAGATTTTAAAAAATGCTAATACCTGGGCACCATTCTGAGAAATTAATTAGTCTGAGGTGGGTTCAGTCATGGAAAGTGCTTAGGAAGTTTCACGTAATTCTAATGAGTGGCCAGTGTTGAAATCCACTGCTTTAGAAACTACCCCCTCCTCTCAGGATAAAGCCCAAATTCTGTTGTCTGATTACTAAGACCCCCTCACAATCTGGTCCATACCAATTTCTGCAGCAGCATCTCTTGTCACTGCCCTCCTGCTCCCATCATGGGCGCCTTAAATGACAGAATATCAGACAATTTAAACTATTTTTGTACTTGAGGCTTTTCCTCTCTCGCTTTAGTGCCTTTGCATATGCTGTTTCCTCTGTCTGCAATATTCCTTTATTTCCTTACCCGGATCATCTTTACATGCCTTTTCCTTAACTCTAAGAAGCCTTGCCTGTCACATCCCAACCAACCCAAGGTAGATCAGATGCCCTCTTCTATAGCCTTATGGGTCTCATTGTTTCGGGGCATTTGTTCCTCTGGGTTGTGTTACGAAGTTTCCTCCTCTGACTCAGTTTCTGTACCTTTATTTCTGTCTCGCAAAGCTCCTGACGCAGCAGCTTTTTTACATGTGCTCATCAAGCACTGTGTGAATATCTATAAGAACATATAAAATTGAATTATATTTTTAAATTGCTTTCCATTTAGAAATAAAGGTGTTTGTATCACGTCAACATTTCAAATCCATTAGAGTATTTTCACCAATTTTCAAACTCAAACTCACTAGCCTTAAGCTCATTCCCTTTGCATTCAATTCACCATACTGCAAGGAAACATTACTCAATGCTATTCAAAGATGTTTTCCAAAAGCAAAATTAGAAATCCATTATTTTCTGTTGAAATGATTTTTTAATAGAAAAAATGTATTAACAGAAATGGGGTTTACCAATATATGGGGGCAGAAAGGTAATTTTCAGAGTCTGCCTTTTGTCTTTAACTCAAAACTGCCTATGAAATTCAAATTATAAACTTTAAGAAATAAGAGCTGGGGAAAATGATGATAGACAATAAAAGCAACTTACTAATGTAGGAATAAAACACAGGACTTTATCTTGACCAGTGTAGCCTTCTGATGAACAAGGATGCCATGTCCAATACTTCATTCACCCTTTATACTCCAAGGTAACCTCAACTTCCAGGATGCTGTCTATAGAATTTAATTTCAAATTTACTTTCAGAAAGCCTAAGTCATGCAATGACTTGACAATGGCATTTGGGTGTCCAATAATGGCAAGTGATAAAGCCACAGCACCAGTAACAGAACAAGAGCCGCCACCATTCTGCTGAAAGCCTCGAGGGGCAGGTACTGTGGAAGGCAGTGTAGGGAGTATTCCTAACTCTCACAGCTGGTCGTGGCAGAGACAGCTATCTTCCACCAAAAGTTTTAGCTCCCCTATCTACAGCAGTGGGGTGCCCTGCCCAGGCCCCTCTGCAGTCAGGTGCAGCGGTGTGACTGGAATGAAGTGCAAGCCTTCCGAGATTGGCACATAATAACCTTTCATTCAATATTTCTCCTTTTTTTTTTTTTAACTGTCAGGCATCAGAAATAGATTTTTGACCTTTTAAGGTGTGTGCTTAAGATGGCAACAGCCACTGTGTGGAGAAGATCTGTCCTGTCATCTGTTCAAATACTCGATACTCTTGCATGAATGAGAGAAATCAAATTCTATAGGGTTTAGCACTGATGCTTTGGGATCTCTTTCCTTTTGTAGACAGCATTACTCTAACTATTAAGCTGTAAAATGCTGTATTCTAATTTTAAGGCTGGGGAAACTGAGGTTCAGAGAGAAAGACTAGGAGACACAATGTTTCAAATACAATCAGAATGATTATTACTTTCTTCTCTTAATTTTCACCTCAGGGTAATATTTTTAGTGTGTATTAATCAAACTTCAATGGGAAACAAAATCAAAGTCAGAATGTATATCAGTAGACATGAAAGTTAAAAGGTAGTATTATATCCATTAACAAGTTCTCAAAAGTCCACAGGATATAGAAAAGGTGAGAGCAGCGCAAATTCTCAAGGATGACCAGGGTGATGAATACTTTGAGGTAGTCGTTTCAAAGCAAATTTGTAGTTAAAAGTAGCAAATACATTCACTTCAGTGTAAACAATCGGAAAACAAAATTTACGTGACCAGGAAGGTAGAAGGATAAATTTTCACCAACCATTCTAATATAAGGAGGACATTGATTCGCTATTTTATTTAAAACTCACCACACACTTAGGAAGAGACATTCCCTATTAACAGAGGCGGATGCCGCATCTCGCAGAGGCTGGGAGAGTGGCACGTGTTCATAGCTTTGGGAAAGGGAGAAGCTGGGATTGAACACAGCTCTGACATGCTCACATGACTCATCCTGTCTACTTTGGGAAACCATTACTCAAATCTGGGGCTCAAGCACCTGAAGGGTTAGGTAGAAAGTATAAATACACGAAGCAGACCAGATAGAGAACGGTAATGTACAAAGGTTCACATGACTCATCTGACCAGGGGCCCCCAGATCCTCTCCTCCAGCCAGATATTATCATGCAGAAATACAGGTTCTGGGTTGCCATACTATCTAAGTTTTAGAAGTCAGAAACCTACATTTTATTTTTTTTTGGTATGCGGGCCTCTCACTGTTGTGGCCTCTCCCGTTGCGGAGCACAGGCTCCGGACGCGCAGGCTCAGTGGCCAAGGCTCACGGGCCCAGCCGCTCCGCGGCATGTGGGATCTTCCTGGACTGGGGCACGAACCCGCGTCCCCTGCATCGGCAGGCGGACTCTCAACCACTGCGCCATCAGGGAAGCCCAGAAACTTACATTTTTATGGGAGATGTCGCAATGTTTCAATGCTGATAACTAGTTACATTTTACTGGGCTGGCCCCAAGCACATCTTTGGGCTGGACCAGGTCTAACAGCTGTTAGTTTGCAGCTTCTGATGTTAACGGTCATTCATACCAGCAGCAAGAAATATAGCTTTTCAAACTCTAAATGTGATCCTTAATGCTTGGTAAGACTCCAAACCCAATGAAATGGAGTCAAAGGCACTTTTTGATGAGTCAAAAAAAAAAAAAAGTAAATTCAACTTTATGCCTGTTGATGGAAAAAGTGAGTAGTTGTGTACTTCCTGCCTGCCTATCATAGTACAGGCTAATTATGATGAGTACTTGCAGTTTAAACTAAGGTGAACCTGGGATTCAAATACAAATCATAACAGTATTACAGGGTTGCACCCACAGCGGAACCAGGGCTTCTGGTTTACTTTCACATGGATCCTGTTTAGCCTAAGCCGTTTTCATTAGAAGGGAGCAGAATCCCTATGGAAACACTAGAAACAATTCCATCTAATTAAAATACGAACAACCCACACAGAGGCTGGGTTGGGTCCTCTGAGACTGCCAAGACTGAGTGGATTTCCTGACGCCTGCGATTCCAGATGTGCACCCAGCGGGGAAAGAGGGTGGAGAGCCCCATAACACAAGCAGGCACTCATCTGTCGTGTTCACTTCTCATTCTCCATTTCTATTCATTTTACTCTAGGGGCATTCATTCGCAACCCCTTAAAGTGGAGAAGAGCCTCTGGCTAACCCAGACCACTTTGAATAAGTCTACAGAATAACAAGTGAAATCAATATTTGAACTTTCCTAATCATATTAGACCACAGATTTTTAAATCTCTTAAAAATATTCTGTGAGAGTAAAAGCTATCTAGATCTGAAAAGCCTATTTAATGTTAACTGCCTCTGGCAAAGCTCAGTACGTAGACAGTACATCCTACATCCATAATATTACTAATATAAGCATATCTCACTTTACAGGATAGAAACTGTCCACGAAGTTGGTTAAAAAGAGATTTTCTATAAGCAAACCCAATTTCCCCTTTGGACTTTGCTACACAATTTGAGCTCTGTATCCATGGGGGCGGGGGGAAGAAGTCAAACACATGGAACTAAACACTTGTGGCAAGGAAAAAATTTAGATAATGGCCAGACTCAAAAGGATTGCAAAAAAAGTTGTATTTCTTCTTGAAAGAGAAAAAATAAGTAATTAACTAACTTTTCCACTCCTCCCACCATCTACGGTTAAATATAGTCTTTCTTCCTACCATAGATGTTTCTTAAGTGTAGAGATCCCCTTGATGACAACTTAATGGGTATATAGGAGACCTAAGCCCTCAGCTCAGTCCCATCAGGAACCACCTTGGTGATCTTGAATGAATTTAGTGCCTCTAGGCTTTCATTTTTCATTGACAAAATGACAAGGTTAAGAAGGAGGGTCTCTAAAATCTTTTAAAAGCCAACAATTCTCATTTCTAAGAAGGTACTAGAACTCACTCTTCTTCTTCTGCCCGAATATTTTGTAATGTTCACTAGAATTATTGGAATATTATGTTTTGCTGCTACTTGTAACTTCCTAGTCTCGATTCCTTGATTTTTTTTTTCCCTCAGAAAGACAATTCCTGATTTTCTCAAAGTTCCATGACCAGGAGGGAGTGGAGAGCTCTGGATACCAACAGGGTGAGCAACGGAGTGCACTTGCTGCAGATCGCTAGGAAGCTCACAGTCACAGAAAGACCATCTGGAACTGGTTTTTCTGGGCGAGGAAAACACAGGACAATGAAGGCAGAAGAAAGACGGAAACACTGAGTGCATGAATCTCGGAGATCTATCCATGGTTTTCCAAATTGTTGGGGATTCCAGGAATCACTCACTTCCTGATCCAGACTCCAAATCCCTCCAATTAATGTTATGAACTTGATTTTAGTGAATGGTTTGGAAATTCTATAAACCTGATTCACTTTAAAGACAGTATACATCTTAACTATAGAAAGGTACTTGAAGACATAAAATATCTAAAAACGAAATATTTTAGATGAACCTCTACCAAATTACTCTCAAAGATTCCAAGATGAATAATCAGAGCCTTGTTATCATGAAGATAATCTGTACTTTACAAATTAGTATGCTAATTTTCCCACTGAATAGGTTGCTAATCAATATTTTAGCCATCCCTAAATATTTCTATCATGAACTTTGTCCATTTAATGCAAAGTAAAGTCTGAGTACACCTTACAGATCAAGGTATAATGGTGTATCAATACTATAAAACTAGTCTCCCACTCTATAATTGTAAATTATCAATAAGCATGAATGCCCAGGGGATAATTAAAAAACCTTGATAACTTAGCCTGAGCTGCTCTGAGCAGATGTAGTTAATGTAACAGACAATCACAATACTGACCTCCTTCACCTCAAGCTGTGGGCAGCCTCTATGATTTTCTATGTGCCAAAGTGACACATGTTAGAAAGCCCTGATCCAAACTATGCATTAAAATGTTGGATCTAACTTTAAATTGTGCATCATCTTCATAAAGTAGCATTTGATTCCCTATATTGGAAAACAGCTTAGTATATGAAACGATCCAAAGGAAATAAATTATTAAGGATTCAGATATATGTGACAGATGTATATTGCAGAAATATTTAACAGTGAACATTGGAAGTAACCTAACATTTAAAAACATGGAGTAAAATTGTATTCTTATTGGATAGCTATTAGCTATGTGTGTGCGTGTGTGTGTGCGTGTATGTGTATAACATTCTCTTCATCCATCCATGAACAGACATGTAGGTTGTTTTTATGTCTTGGCTATTGCAAATAGTGCATGCACCAGATATTTAATGATCCTTGTTCTTTGGTCTGTCAGTGTTTGTTTCAATCAGTCCCACACACGGCCACCAGACAAATCTTCCTAAAGCACAATCTGATATGTCACTCTGCTCACCAGCCTTTTAAAGGCTCCCCACTGCCTATTAAATGAAATTCAAGCTCCTCAGCGTGATAGTGGGTCCCTCAGGGAGCAACCTGCATTTCCACACGTATTTGCCACTAGTCACCCACCACTGCACTCCAGCACACGGTTACCTAAGTTTGGTCACCATAGCAGCAGCAGCAGCGTCACCTGGGAACTTGTTAGAAATGAAAATTCTCTGTCCACACCAACCTACTGAGCCAGAAACTCTGGGAGTCAGACTCAGGGAGCTGATGCATTCTGAAGTTGGAGAGCCACTGCTCTAACCAAACTGTAGTTCCTTAAATATATCCAATACTTCCCCAAATTAATACTTTTCCTAGTGGTGTTCTTTTACCTGGATGTGCAATTTCTTCCTTATCTCCAGGTGAGTAAAAACCCAACAAACCTTTCAGGTCAAAACCCAGTATCAACTCAACTGTCCCCTCCCTGGTTTCCTCAACCAGAAACGACCACTTTATTCTTTGAACTGTCATTGCCTGTATCCTTCTTCGAGCATTTACTGCAGTTTCTTTTGATATATGGTTATCCGCATATTTCTTATCTCCTCTGCTAGAGCGCAGGCAACATGAATTCTGTCAAATTTCTACAAGATACAGGGCCATATCGTCACAAAGAAGGTACTCCACATGTGTCTGTCCAAAAAAAAAAAGTAACTATTGATCAGCATTTAAGATCACTGAACTTAGTAAATAAAAATATGGGACTCCCAGTCAAATTTGAATTTCATATAAACAAATATTTTTTTTATAACTAGGTCCAAATATTCCATGGGACAAATTTGTATACTTATATGGAAAAATTATTTGTTATCTGAAATTGAAACTTAACTGAGCATCCAGTATTTTATCTAACAATCTTATCAGGTTTACTTTGTCTTGATTCAGGTTTACCTTCTTGCTAGTCATTCTCTAGGAAGTATAACCAAGAACCTTTCTAATAAAAAACCTTATAAACCCAAATAAATGTTTTCCTTTAAAAAATCACTTTGGGGCTTCCCTAGTGGCGCAGTGGTTGAGAGTCCGCCTGCCGATGCAGGGGACACGGGTTCGTGCCCCGGTCCGGGAAGATCCCACATGCCGCAGAGCGGCTGGGCCCGTAAGCCATGGCCGCTGAGCCTGCGCGTCCAGAGCCTGTGCTCCACAACGGGAAACGCCACAGCAGTGAGAGGCCCGCGAACCGCAAAAAAAAAAAAAAAAAAAAAAAAATCACTTTGGAAACACTTGTACTTATTCACTGATATTGATGCTGCTCAAAATATGTTTGAATTACTTTTTAAATTGTATGCAAAACTCTCCTATTGGTTACATGAGAAAATCAGCCTCATTATCTGAAACCTGTGTGTTCAAAAAATACACCAAGTGTATTACTATTTTTATAGCTTACTTGATTTTTCAGCATTGACATCCAATATCATTTACTCTTTTTGAAGGTCAAATTTATCTTGAAAGGCTTACTACTCGCTACCACTGAAAATAATTTCAAAATATACTTAGGGCTTAAAATGGCAATTCCCTTACAAACACAAAGCTATTCATGAAAGTCCACTGGATTAAATATATAAGCTTCCAAGATGTTAATACAAAGATGTTATTCAAAGAAATGTGTCGAGTCTGGTTCTCTTTCCTTTTTTAAAAACTCACATTTCCTTATAATCACTCCTTCCTCAAGATTCCAGACTTCACCTATGTCACATCCCCATGCCACCAAACATTAATTCCCTTTGAAGCAAAATCCAAATGCCATGGGTTCTTCTCTAAGACCTCCGTAGATAAGCAAAATTAAAGCCTTGCAGCTAAACCAAGTAACAGTTACTCTGTTTGCCACAGGATACCATACATACATATGTGATATCAGTACGTGTTTTTTAGCTACATATCACATTTTATTTCCATGAGTATGCATATTATTATTTACATATTTATTTATATCTCTTCTTTGAGATCGGAATACTATGAAAATAGGAACTTCTTTACCTTCTGAAACAGACTTATATAGGACATGGTATATAATAAATGAAGTCAGAGAAGGCATTTATAATCAACATTTTAGCAATTTGTTTTCTACCCCACTGTAGTTAAAATCCCTGGAGCATACCCAATCAACTTATTGGATCCAACTTTCAAATATATTTAACGGAGGATTTACTTATGCTCCTGAGATACTCCAGGTTCAAAGCTATTTGGCATTTTGTTGTTCACCTTTCCCAGTCTCACAGATGGACAGAGAGGGGGCAAAAGAGGGATGGCATAAGTTACTGATAATACTCTCCTTTCTTCAGAAACAAAATGAATCAACATGACATGTGGTAGAGGTTACAGGAAAATAACTTGAAGCTTTCTGGAATTTGGAATTGAGAAATTGATTTTCAGAGGAAATTTCCATATCAATGTTTAGCTCTTTGAGGCTGTTGTTTCAGTTCACTGATCCAAATAATAATACATTAGGGGCTAACATATCCTTTGAGAATAATCCCAAAGAGATGTGACACTGAAAGAGGATTTTAACAGGTAATACCTTAATCATTCCAGCAACCCCTATATCTTTTCTTTCAACTCCACAAGAGGGTTTTCATAGGTTGGTACCTTTCTCATTCCACCAGCACTGGATTTATTCTTTCATGAATCAGCAGGAAGTTAAAACCCTCAATTCCTATATCAATTAGCTATACTTATGAAATAACCACCAATTTATTTTTTCATATACTATATATATATATATATATATACACACATAGTAGCTTTGAATAAGAAAAAATCCACTTGAATTGCATGAGCATATACAGATAGCAAGATTTTATTCCTTTTTTCTATGATAAAAGCAGTTCCAAAAGCACCACTCTCCCAAGGTTTTTAACCTGATGGTACACACAGCCATGAAGGGTTAATTAGAGCAAGAGTTGACCAACTGGGACAGCCAAAAATATCTACCACCGAGGCAGAAAGAGTTATAATTAAAGAGAGCAAATCCAGCCAGGCAGGTACAACTCAGAATCCAGAAAAATTTGAACAGGCAAGTTACGGGTATCGGGGATATCACAACGAAAGAGAGGTTCTGAACAGCAATTCAAATTTTAGACTGAGCCAATGAAGATTAAGGAAGGCAGCCAGTTTAGCATCAGTGAAGTCTGTTAAATAATGGAAGACATCAAACAATGTAAGGCCAATCCTATAAAGATTTGGTTTCTGGGCATGCATTTTAGATACAGTAGACTACGCAGAAAACAAATGACTAAAAGTGGAATACAAGAAGAAGACTGTCTCAGGAAAAAGAAAGAACCTCTGATACCAACACTAGGTTAGTAACAAGATTAAAACCCAAAATGTGGGCCTTTTGCTATGTCAAATTCTCCTTTTTTAATCCAAGAACTTCACGTGCAAACTGGGGATAAAATGGAAATAGTTAAGGGAAATGGTGAAATTCAAAAGCAGAGAAATAAACAGAGCAACAGATTACTAACAAACATCAACAGCCCTGCCAGAGAACTCAACCAAGCTCTCAATAAATAATATTTGGTAAAGATGTCTGATGGTGTCATGCATTAGTCAAGAACTTGCAAATTGGTGGTCTTCAGGTCACAGATGTGTTTTGCTTGGTGTTTTTGCCCATACATTATTTTTTTAAATAGAATTAGCCTATAGCATAAAGAATTCAGGATATTTCTCAATAACAAAGGAATCTGTTTTCTTTTCAAAAAACAAAAAAACGAAATTCTGATAACACTGGCTTCGAATTTCCATGGGCCAACACTTTGTTGGGCAGCTGACCTCCTAAACAGGGGATCAGTTTTACAACAGTCCCACCTTCACTCATGTATTTCCCCTGCCAAGTCTCATAGACATTTAAGTTTGCAACCCTTGCTTCAAAGGATAGTGAGACTTCAAAGAAGCTTTAGGGGCTAGTGTACTTCATTTACACCATCAAGGAGCATATTCCTGAAACATTCTCTGCACTGGATCAAAAACAAGAGGAAACAAAACTTGATCTTCACCCAGAGTAAGTGAGATAAGCCTAGACCAGATTGGCCATAGACACGCGCCTAGGAATATTTCTTGGTTGTGTAAATGTTGGCTTTGTTTCAACAGTGATATTGTTTATAACTGAAAGTGTTGAAAGTTTATTCATTATCTTAAATTTCAGCTCTTGGGATCCCTTTTGGAAAAGAAAAGATGGTGGAAAAACAGGATGTGTATTTTTTTTCTTGCAATTATTTCACAACACTCCAAATAGAAGTAACTTGGAGAAATGCAGATATTTGATTTCAGGCTCCAGGAATATCTCAGAATCTGGCAGTGTAGCAAGCCAAAATCTTCCAGATTTAATTTATCAAAACTTAAAAAAAACTTCTTGATTTTTCTCTGTGAAATCTGATGATCCATTGAAAACAATACTAAAGCTTTGGATAAAGAGGCAGCATATTAAAATAATGCCCTGCTGAGCAATTTCAAAATGCTCTGCATTTGTATTTAATAGTATCCTCCTTTGGGAGGCCAAGAGAAAAATACTTTATCTCTTGTCTTCAAAAAGACTTGGGAAATACTCCAATCCCTTGAAAATTTGCTGAGGAACATTTGCCACTTCTTGTTTATATATGCCAGTTTAAGTTATGACATATTTTGTAAGCTGCTGAGTTTTAAAGAAAGAACAGCACAGTTCTTATCGAATAAGAAACAGACACAAAGTGTTCTTGTCTTATATACTATGGTAGTTGCTGGAATTCACTTTCTAAATATCCTCCCTTAGAAAAGAAATCAAATTAGTTTTCTGTTGGCTAAGTCTCACCTAAACCATTTTTAGGGTTCATATAATTTCTCAGTGACCAAAAATTATCAGTACTTATACAGATAGATATAATCATATCACATTGATTTTGGACTTGGTATTTGCTCTTAATCCCCGTGAGCAGAGTTGAGTTCTGATGGCTCAACCCTGGAGAGTAACACTCCCTGCAGAGGTGGACATTTCAGCAGAAAATTAGAGCAATCTGCATCTCAGCACATGCATTTCTTCAGGGAATGCTTTCAAAGCCACTACATTTTCCCAGTCAGTAACCCTACTGTGGAAACACATCATATATATGTACATATCTATCCAGAATACTATATATTCCCTAGAGAAACTATCAAAATTATCAGTACAACTCAAAGGAACAAGAAGAATTTTTTTAAATTGTGGTACAGAATGAAGAAAACATCTAGGAGAGAAAAATATGCACACTGACAGATCTTCAAAAGGGATAAAATGGTAATTTGGGTACAATGGAACACTTTATAAAAATGTTTATTGATTTAATATCTAAGCATCAGGACACAAAATAAAAATAGCAATGTAATAAATGCTTTCTATTCCATGGGATACCTTTTTTTCTTTTTTGGCCGCGTTGGATCTTCGTTGCTGCGTGCAGCCTTTCTCTAGTTGTGGCGAGCGGGGGCTACTCTTCATTACAGTGCACGGGCTCTAGGCATACAGGCTTCAGTAGTTGCAGCACGTGGGCTCAGTAGTTGTGGCGCACGGGCTTAGTTGCTCCGTGGCATGTGGGATCTTCCTGAACCAGGGATCGAAACTGTGTTCCCTGCATTGGCAGGTGGATTCTTAAACACTGCGCCACCAGGGAAGTCCGAGGGATACCTTTTTTAAATAGTGGTTTTTGTTTGGTTTAGTTTGGCTCATAAGTGTAAGGACGTACAGGTGTGCTATGTGCAGCAAGTAAGAGCACAGTCACGGGAGACAGATGCACCCACGTGTGGATCCTGGCTCTGCCACTTTCTAATTCACATCTCAGCTCCTACGTATATAAAATAAGGATAACACCACCCCCACAGAGTTACTGTCAAAGTGAAATGGAAAAAGATAATGTATGTAAATCACCTAGCACAGTCCTCAGCACGTGGTCAGGATACAGTAAATGATAATAATCACAGCTGTTATGAACATGTGCTTCAAGAAAAAATATATCTTTGAGATGTATCTGCTAAATGGTTATTCTTGACAAGAAATGGCATGCACACAACTTCAGTCCCATTAAAGCTTCAAGTACTGACGACTGCACACACGTGACTGTGGTTTATGTGTCTATGTACGTATATGTATATATAGAAATATACTAACATACAGACACACACTATATTGTAGGTTTTACAGTTTGCATAAAATATATATACCTCAAAAAGTAAGCCAGACCTATAAGCACTGGGGGGAAAGAAACTATGGCCCTAAAAACTATAAAATATGTAATCAACCAAGAAGCTCTGAAATTAGTAAAATCAGAATCAAGAAAGAATATTTAGAAAGTAAAACCGTTGTTAAATGTGAGGTTCAGGTCAAGCAATAGGAATCTGACCAACACCAAAGAGACTAACCTGCTCTTGGGGTGTGAGAAGCATTTCATGGAGAGAAATAAGATCACAAAATCGGTGAGTTCCTATGCAGAGTAATGTACCAAGTGCTGGCATTTGCCAAGTAGATAGATGTTTTCATAATAATCATCACAGTAATAGTAATAACAACAAAATATATTTGCTGAGCACTTACTCTATGCCAGGGATGGTCCTGACAGCTCTGATGAGAGAACAGAGCATCCTCTGACTGTGGCCACATCAGTCACTAAGCAGGAGCCCTGGCCTCGTCCTTTGCTGGCTCAGCAGTGGCAGGGCCTTCCACCCTCCCGGGGAGGGAGCAAACTGCAGGTCAGAAGGTGGAGGCCAGAGTGATAACAGAGCAAGGCCAGCCTACTGCTGGGCTGAAGTTAAGCAATAACTGGATAGGCCTTAAAATAAATAAAGAAAAGGTAGAGATTGAAGCCTTAAGTCACCAGGTACTGACATTTGTCCTCTTCTCTCTTTCTTCTGAAAACCTCTTAAAAAAGCCCGAACTACAGGGGCTTCCCTGGTGGCGCAGTGGTTGAGAGTCCGCCTGCCGATGCAGGGGACACGGGTTCGTGCCCCAGTTCGGGAGGATCCCACATGCCGCGGAGCGGCTGGGCCCATGAGCCATGGCCGCTGAGCCTGCGCGTCCGGAGCCTGTGCTCCACAGTGGGAGAGGCCACAACAGTGAGAGGCCCGTGTACCGCAAAAGAAAAAAAAAAAAGAAAACCCGAACTACAAAAGCCATACATCATTTGTGTAGGATATTCTTTCTTCTTAAAATGTCTAAGTCACAGGCTTTGAATCTGGTAACGAAAGATGTAAGAAGGTGAGAAGTAGCTATTTCACTACCGTCTCTGGACTTTTGACTGTCTCGCTATATTTCTAAATTACTGAAAAGAATCCCTGCAGAGATAGAGGCATTCTTATGCTTTATCCAGGGGAATATACCATTTTGGAGTCGTGTCCCCAGAAGCCTTACACAAAAATGGTGTATCAGGAAATGGACCTGATTAGCTCCCACCTGTGCTTCATGGTCACAGCTCAGCATCCCCTGCTGATTCATTTGTTTCTCCTTCACTGGTCCCACCTTCCTCCTGCCCTACAAACCCGAGTATATCGTAGGCCCAGGTTTCAGCCTTACTTTAGGATCTCACCGTAAAGCCTGTAGTAGACCTGTATTATATTTACCTGTCTAGCATCCTAACTCCTCTCTTGTGGCAAAAGAAACTTGATTTTCTATAAATTTATCCTTATCCTTAACCTCTTTTCAGGTTTTAAGTGTATTTTGGAGGATATTACATTACCTCTGATTCTAGGGATGGGCCTGGTTAATCAGAATCACAACAATTGGTTCCAAGGATGATGGCATGTTCCAACTTTTTCCAGGCAGAGTAAATTCAGGTACTTACTCAAGACTTGGTGGAAAAAAAGGAGCTCTCTGTCTGCAAAGGAGGCTAAGCTGGGAGAATGTGCTATAAAATTAGAGAGCCCACCTGAAAAAACACTACCATAGAACAAGCAGAGTTGAAAGACAGAGATCCCTAACCATGTAAACATATTGTTCCAGCCATGCCTAAAGCCAGCCCCGTCTCTGGATTATTATGTTACATGAGCCCACAAATTGAATTTTTAGGTCAATATCTGATGGTTTTTTGTCACTGCCAACCCAAAGTATTCTGGGTAATAAAGTCCAGTTTCAATTCAACAAATACATACTGAGATACACATATGCCAAGTGTTTCGCTAAGTGCTGCAAATCTCTGACTCAAGTGATTCTGACTTCTACCTGTGCGTGACATTCTCGCTAATCTGTAGCACCAGCTCTGCTAATTTTGAAATTTACTGATACATCTCTAGTTGCCTAGAAGCAAAGTGTCCCACTGACTCTGCAAACCCAGACCACATAACACAAAACTAATCACCTTCTCTGAAAAACAGAACTCTCCTCTGGATTTCATTATTTCACTTAGTGGATTCCATCATTTTTCAAGGCTCAGTGCCTGGAAGTTTTGCTTGGGACTATCTTAGCACCTATATCCAATCACTTATCTTGTCCTGTTTTAATTCTTCAGAATTTGTCCTTCATTTACTTCTTGAATCTTTATTTATACTTGGGCTACTGTACCACCTGACTGCTTTTTCTCCCTCATGTTCCATCCTACACACAGTTTTCAAATTAATCTTTGTAAATATTGATTCTTTAATGTCAAAATCCTGCTCTGAAAGCTTCAGTAGCTTCCCAATTAGTCTAACATCTCAGCCTGGGCTGAAGGCTCTCCACAATCTCCATCGCTCCCAATAACAAAACACCTTCACCAAACTCATCTATCTTTTGCTCCTAAAAGAAATCGAATCCTTTTTCTCGGTTCACCCTCCTGGATTGGAAACACTCCTTTCCACTTATGTAAGTTCCACGTTTCCTTCAATTTCCAGTCCCAATTCCCCATCCTTTATGAAGTAGTCTCCAAACACCATTGCTCTCTCCACTAAACCTTCCTGAGGTCTTATTATGCCACTTATTATTGTGTTGTTATTTTCACATGTCTTTTGTATATCCTGCCTACCCCCACTATTTCAGGACACGGGACCATGCCTACACATTGCCTAGTAGTACCTTCTACTCACACTGGAACACACAACAGAGTTTAAACATATTTCATGATTTGGGGATTAAAAAGATTCTCAGGATTTATTCATGCGTTCCTTTGTTGAGTGTCACATTATGTACCCAGAACAGCGTGCTAAGCAAAAAGTAGGCAGTGTCCCTACTGGTATTTAATAAAAGGAACAACTTGAAGTAAGCATACAAATAAACAAAATCTCTGTGAAAAGTTTTTGGTCTTTGGTGGGTGCACGGGAAGATCATATATCTTCCCTCAGGAAGTATAAAATCAAAGTGATCTGTTTCAGCTTTCATTCAACTTCAGATACTCAGGTAAAGTTTCTCTTCATTTGCAAGTACAAGTATGACCAGAGTGACATTTTTTTCTGAAATCACTGGGAAAAATTTGTAAGTAATGTGGACTCCATACATTGCACTAAAGGGCTCTCAGTTTGTAACTTGAACACGTTATATGTCTTCTCCAGGCCATTATTTCCTTATCTGCAAAATGAATAATGATTGCCTATTCAACATCCATTTCTCCCTTTCTTCCTTTCAAAAGGAACCCCAGTTTTATTCAGTTGACCATCCCACACCACATGACTCAGGGAAGGGAGTAATTCCCAGCTCCAAAGGTGGCCAGGATCCTTCTACACCACTCATGGTAATTCCACATCTCTGGCATGTGGCCCAACCAAGAAATGAGAGTACCTTTGCTGGGAAGCACCTGGGAAAGGGTAACTTCCTCCTGAAAAAGAAGCCTAAGAAAGTAATGGTCTCACACCTTCCTCTGAACACTGGGGACTTGGCCATTGGCAGCCATCTTACTGACAGTCTGAACAGGAAACCAACACTTGGTGGAAACCAAATCCGAATCAGAGAACTTCAGGGACACCGTCATACCACACCTGCAGTATAGCCCACCTTCGAAGTTTTTATGTGAGATTATAAATGTTCTGTTTAAGCCAATTTGAGACAGTCTGAAGCATGCTTTTCTGTTACCTACAGCCAAAAGCATCCTGACTGATACCTGAGAGATCCTGGACTATGCAGACACTTGCGGTTCTAAACTTGTGTGTTTTTGAATGTTTACTTTTTCTCTTTTGGGATAAAGATAAAAGCCATGAAATCAATTGCTTAAACCTAAAAACTAATATACTTGCTTTCCAAGTGAAGTGAATGAATGAATTTCTCTTTCCTAGCCAAAAAATATGTGAAGAGTGAATTCCACTAATTATTTCTATTTTAAAATTCTGCCTGTTTATATACATTATTAGCATTGCTTATACGTGGCACTCAATGCTGATTTAATTGAATGGAAACCATTAAGACGTGGTGAAAGGTCATTACATTATTTTAAAAAACTTTTACCATGTTCTTATTTTAAAATCGTCACTTATAACTGTGGTTGTGAAAACAAAACTTACTCTAACTTCAACTAAACACATGGATGTTATTATTTGGGGAATTCTATCCTGAATTACATTTATCTCAGTCCATCAAAAGGAACAGAATCCAAATGTCTGCCATATTATTCACCTGAGCCAAAGAACATGCCATTGATCTACATTTCCACTGCTTCCTCTCCCTCAGGGAATACAAATTTGGTTTCAGTGAGAAGTTCAGCTTTTTATCCAAGTCACATCTTTAATGATACTTTCAGTGTAAAGAAATAAATGATGACTTAGTTGTTTTTTATCTTTCTAAAATACCTAAAATCATTATGAATACAAATTAACTTATCCCAGAGCAGTCAGGTACTTTAGCTCAATTAACTATAAATCTACATTCCCTAAGGAAAAGCACTGAAGTAATTCATTTTGCATTGCGTAGCTTGTTGCTGCTATGTGTGGTGCTGTTATTGGTTTACTAATTTATGATTACAAAATCAATTCCTTAGATTGGCTTATTCCTTCTTACTGAATTGCCTGATGAAAAAGTTGAAGAGAGTGGCCAATTGGGTGCTCCATAGGAAGATCTGGATCACACTGAGATTATTTAGTGTATAGTTCAACAATTCTCCTTATCGCTAGTAATTAATAAAAATTCTGATTTTTTTGCATAATACCTTGCAAATATATATATACTGGGATACCATTATGACTGAGACATATAAATTAAAGTGTTTTATAGGTGTGCTTTAAAAAATAGCTAACCTAGGAAAAGTATGTTAAAATATAATACTTATGAACTAGCAACGGAACTCACTGAAAGTCAGAAGAAACTCTTGGAAAAATTAGTCTCTGCTTCAACCACAGAATTTCTATGAATGATATGTTCAAATCTAAATAGTAAGATCTGGAATGTGGTACACATAATACACAGGTCTGATCTTAACACTGCTTTCATTTGCAACTGCCGCTCAGTTGAAACATTAAAAGTTTATGAGAATGAACTGTCAGATTGGTCCATAATGATCATAGTTTGTGCTGCCCTTTCAACAACATGACAAAACTTTTCCTCCAAGTTGTTTGATTTGCAACACAGAAACGATATGCAACTCTTGATATCAGAGACTCCTGAGAAGAAAAATAACTTCAAATCTTTTGATGCAGAATAATATGAAATCTTAAGTCCCCTTGACAATATACATTTTGCATTTACAAAGATTAAAGGGAGGTGAAGCACTGAAGTCTTCCCACTCTGATGGGGATGTCTGTGTTCTGTGCCACCTCCACACCCCTATGACGATAATGAGTGGAAGCAATCGTTTTGAACGCTTCAAAGCGAACATGAAGTGCAATACAGCCGACAAAAGTCCTCTCCTTCTCTGACCAACCTCGACTTCTCTGAGACTCACTGATTGGGTTCAGAAAGTAGAATTTGCACATAATTGGCTTGGAGATGAATGAAATATGTAACATCCAACCCAGAGGTTAACTAAAATTCTTTGATCTCAATATCACACTGGATACCCTGGTGGTAAAAAGAGAGGTCTATTGGGGAAAACATGATGAGTTCTTTATCCCATCGCAAATTAAGCTCAGGGAAGGGAAATGCGATAATCTGATAATCTAACCAGCCTTGCCAAACGGCTCCACCTGAATTTCATCAGCATACAAGATTTACAAGGAATAAAACTGCTCATGATCTATAGTTTTCTAGCCACTGGGAATATTTAGCGAAATGGTTCTTCCTTTTCACAAAATGGTGGTCTGAAAAGGTTAATTAACTTCTTAAATGATGGACTTGCCCCTTTTTTTAACCATCAGCTATACGGTGCCGTACTTTATACAAACCTAAATGAGGGAAATACTTTTAATGATTTCTAGACTTTCTCTGCTTTGCCATATTAATGTTGATGCCTGTAAGTTCTCTTTAGAAACCTAAAAGCAGCAGTGTTTTCCAAGTGAAATTCACCAAACCGATATCTTTATGGGGGGACAGAAAAATGCTTGCCAGTGATTTTAACCATGAGGGGGCCTCACGGGTGGGCTGGCTGATCACCACACACGGCTCATCTCTTGCCAGATCCCCTTCACTTGATCAGGCCCATTCTCCTCCTCTGTCTTCTGCTGTTTCCAATCCAACCGATAACAGCTGCCAGTTTTGAGCTTCTACTTTATTCTAGATCTTACACCGGGAGCTTCAATATGCTTTCTCTTTCCCTCTCAAGATAACATTACAGTGCCTTCATAATTTCCATTTAAAGGATAAAGAACCTGCAATTCATAAATGCTCACCATAAAGTAGCTAAGTGGTCAGACTAGGTTTGATCCCAAATTCCATGTTTCTCCGACTACACTACACTGCCAAGAAATGCTGAAGTTTATCGAACAAATGGCCACGTAAAGAGCTGAAAGGATAGTAAACTAAACTCTCGTTACTTCATGGAAAAAAAGAAACTTCCTGGAACTTCCTGAGAGTTAGGATTTTTCTTTTGTTTTATCAGCACTGTAATCATTTGAGAAGTGCTTGTGTTCAAACAGATATAGAGTTGATCTGTTTCTAGAGAATTTACTATATTTTACAAAACATTTTTCTGTTAACGTGACATTTTACTCTCTATTTAAAAGAAGCATAATTTTTATGTGTGTATTTAAAAAGCAACACTGTGCATTTAATAGGCATTTATCTATGCATTGGTGTGTATTTAGAGTAAAAACAGTACCTAAAATCAATCATATTTATTCAATACACCAAAAGTATTAGCATCTGAAGGCTGGCAATTCCTAGTCTGGAAGATGACAAACACTATACACAGAGCATTCAGGTTCTAAGCTTTCCTTTCTTTTCTGCTTCTCTCATCTGTGGGACTCAGTGTACTAATATATGGCCTGCTCTGACACAGCTGGAGTTTTCCTCAAAAGTGAAACACACACACACACCTCTACACTATCAACACATTTATATGTAATATTACAATTATATGCTATTGGCTGAGTCTTCATTTATTAACAGCAGGAAACTATGACTACAACAGTCTCTCATGTTTATAACCCATACCTAGAAGTCGAGAAAACGCTCAGCATCTGGTAACTGAATAGCTCAAAATCTGGGAAAACCACTTGCATTTGTGAACCACAGCACCTCCAAACACATTGAGTAGAGCTATTTCAAGTACTTAAAAGCCAGAGGTTGATTCTGAACAGAATTATATGTGCACATTTTCTGAAGGATACTCATGAAGTCCTATGTTCTCTGTTCCCAAGCAGTGAGTTTCTAAGAAATCTATGGGGTAAACAACTTTTAGCGTAAGAAAATGGTAACGTTCTCATTTTTTTTTCTGTGTCCCTAAAGATTTTTTTATATAAGTTGGACTCTACTTAATTATTAATCAATCACCCCTAACAGGAGAGTCCTTAATGACCTGGATTAAAAGTTTTAGATTTAAAACGTGCAAATATAAAGGAATGTGGCACAGTTTGGCTGGGGGCTTGGAAGATGCAATTAGCTGGTCCATCCAAATGGAAATGAATTATACACATCCTTCCAAGTGGTATTCTTTTGTAGGTCAACTTATAGCCACAAAAAGATCATAGCTGATCAAACACTTTTAGGAGGATGAACATCTAACAGAGAAAAAGCAATCCGAAACTTCCTGCCAAGTTTTGGCTTGATTATGCCAGGGCAAAGACACAACCTGCAGACGGCCTTGCCAAGTTATGAAACAGATGCCTGGTCTGCCTCGGAGGGAACATAATATGACTCTATACTGACGCATAAGAAGCAAGTGATACAAAGTTGCCCCCACTCCCAAATTACTACAAACAATTCTATGCAACAAATATTGATCAGTTGTCCACCTTGTACTAAAAGGTGGGACACATGGGTTCAGGTGTGTCCATGAAGCAGTAAAAAAAAAAAAGCCATCCCTTATTTAAGACATACTGGGAAGTTGTTCAATTAGTATAAAGTTTCAGTGATGCAAGGTTCTATGGGTCTGCTATACAACATCATGCTTACGGTTAACAAGACCGTACCAGGTATGCACTTAAAAATGTGGTAAGAGAGTAGATCTCATGTATGTTCTTATCACACACACAAAAGAAGGGACACAAGCTACTTTTTTGACAGTGATAGCTATGTCTAGTATCTTGACTATCGCTTTTTCAATAGTGATAGCTACGTCTACTATCTTGACTCTATTTTATTTTACAAATATGCCCAAACTCATCAGATTCTACATATTAAACGTGCAGTTTTTCTGTATCAAGGCACCTCAATAAAGTCCTTAAGCAACAAGGATGGACCTTGAGAGTATTATGCTAAGTGAAATAAATCAGACTGAGGAAGACAAATACCATATGATTTCACTTACATGTGGAATCTAAAAAATAAAACAAATAAAACGAAATAAAACTCATAGATACAGAGAACAGATTGGTGGTTACCAGAGGGGAAGGGGGTTGGGGGCTGGGCAAAATGGTGAAAGGGAGCAACTGTCGGGTGACAGACAGTAACTAGACTTATTGTGGTGATCACTTTGTAGTATACAGAAATGTCAAATTATAATGCTGTGCAACTGAAACTTATATAATGTTATATACCAATTTTACCTCAATAAAAAATAAAGCTGTTAAAAATTATAATAGGATAAAAGAGAGACATATTGCTACAATGAGTATTTCAGGAAAAGTGAAATCTGTCTAGAGGGAGAGATGGGAGGGCATAGGCAATAATGTAAAAAGGGAACATAGCACCTCGGCTTTCTCATCTATAAAATGGGCACAATGACAATACTTTCCCCACAGGCGTGTGGTGGGGGCTGGAAGGGATAGGGCATCTAGAGAGCTTAGCACACACTTTGCACTTCTTCCCCTCTTCTTACAGCTGCTACCGCAATATAGTGAGTATAGGGCCTTGAATGACCTGACAGAGGACATGTGTTTCCCATCCTTTCACTATTCACCCTCATGATTCTACTTTATCTCAGAAGGAGTTTTGCAGAGTCACTTGTCACAAATGGAAAGGCAGAGTGCTTTTCTAAGCTGAGAAATGCACAAACTTCCAGAGAGAAGGAAAGGTATGTTCCTGACTACCTTGTGAAAGCAATTCCCGCACACCTCCTTGACCTCTGTAGTAAACAGGGAGACACCATGCATTCAGAAAGAAAACAGCTGACAAGTCATCCATCGCAGCCCAAGACTGCTTTAAGGGATTCACTGGTCTCCATGAAAGGCCTCTCTGCCTTTCCACAGCAGGTCACTCGATCACACCCAAGCACCCTTCACGCTCTCCATTGTTCTCAGGCACTCACTCACTCTTAATTCTTTCAAATGCCATGAACTGATATTTAATTGCTTGATATCACTGCTAAATATTAGGTTTTCCCAGTATTGCTCATCTGTGGTCTTTTTCATCCACCAAGCATTCATTTTATCTCACTTGCTACAATCAAGACAGGTTTAGATGTCTGCCCACTGCCACGGCTGCACGTGGCCTTCCATCAAAATGCTGAGCAGGGCAGAGTAGGGGAGTCGAACCAGTACAGCCCTGCAATGAGAGGGGACTAACCTCATCTCTGCCATTTACTACCTGTGAGACTCAAGGATGTCAGGCAACCTTTCAGGGTCTCCGTTTTCTTTTCTGAAAAACCAAACACCCCAGATGTTTAAGAATTGAACAAATATGAAGATATTCTAAATTATGAAGCACTGTCCGCCATAAAGTATCACTTACTCTTTTAAATCCACCTAAGTACAATGTGACATTTCAGAGTCTGTAATTATAAATGTCTCGCCTAGAATACAAAGACGATAAATACTCCTGGTGCCTGGCATGTATGCTTCGCTATTGTAAGGGTATTGGTTATATTCACTGGTCGATGTAAACCCTGGAACAACACTTCACACATAGTAGATGCTCAACTGTTACTGTTGAATGAATAAATTAATATTATTCTTTGTTAAAGATAGCAATTTATAATATGCTGCTACATGACTATTATAATAAACATTCACATATTCTCATTTATTCTGTCTTCTTCAATAACAAAAACTGAATTGTTCTGCAAATAAAAATGTAAAATCTGAGCCTACACTTTATCGGAACCCAAGGCAGCACTCAGAAATACGGCTGAATAAAAAACAGCAATTAAATTATAATTTACCTTACACAGCCAAGTCACTAGGAAAAACGATCATAAACAACAACTAAGAAACGACAGCTTCCAGGTTTATATTTCCAATACATTTTTGAAAAACATAATTCAATTTGGTTTTAAAAAGAATTTTGTTTTGAAAAAGGAAGATAAGAGACATAGGAGAGAAGAGAAGGTCATCAGAGCAGAAACAGAGGCCATAAATGGAAGACATGAGGTGTGCAAGACAGGATCTATGTGAGGTCCCAGTTGTCCATTCATTCCTGTATTCATTCATTCAACAAACTTAGCAGCTGAGTATGATGGGGTTGCATTGTGCTAGGGCCAGAGGATTTGGGAGCAAACAAGTTAAACAAGGTTCTGTCTGCCGGGTATTAACTTCCATTAAAAAGGCAAACAAGTTTTGCTGTGTATATTCAATTGTCAAGGATATACAGTTCAGGGGATATTTATTTAAACCTAACATCTCACTAAAAATAATATTGACTTTTTTTTGTCCCTTGAATATTTCCTTCTTCTCACAGACATTTGAAGAAGACCAAGAAATACGTTTTCCCCATGTAATTCCTTAATCTGCTTTTTTTTTTTTTTCCGGATTTAACATAGGCATCTAAGTTCCAGATGCACAATTAACTCCTTTTTCTTCTCGCATTTTAGAGTTCCATATGAGGGGTAAGGGAGGGGCAATTAGTCCAATAAACATAGTCATAAAAACTGTCAGTATATCTGAATCATTTCACCAATGCCCTGAAAACAAATTGTTCTCTAAAGCAAACTTGACACATGGGAATAAACACAGTCCTTTTCTCTTCCTGACCAACTCCACTCTTATTCACAAGTCCGGCATGGCATGTGGGAACCCTATTATTCACTGCTCCATCCTGCTGCTGTATCACTTACTTACCCCTAACTTTTCACCCTTCCCTTCTCATAATGATGTCTTCTTGGTCTCAAATCTAGAGCCACAAATGCGTGGTCATGAACTGAATCCAGACAATCGAAACATTGCTTTTGACCCCCGAGGTTAAAAACTTCCCATCGCATTAACAGACATTATTTAAAAACTGGGCGATATCATATAAATGTCCCAAAGTCTAGGTTCTCTTGAAAGCTGGGAAGATTTGGCTATAAGGCATCAATGAAGGTTCTGAAACTTCGTATAAGTAGCAGTGAGCAAGTGTTCCCCAAATCACCAGCCCCCAACTCTCCTACTGATGACTGACCCTGTGGCCAAGGTACCAGTTATCATTTTATCGTCATACTTGTACTGCTGGTTTTCCTTTCCCAATGTCTCTCAGAAAAGTTGAAAATAACATATTAACTAAGTCAGATTATTTATTTTTAAAGTGCCAGGAGTTAGTAAACTTTTTCTGCAAAGGGCTGAATAGAAAAATACCCTAGGCTTTACCAGTCATACTGTCTGTATTACAGCTACTCAATTTGCAATTGCAGTGGAGCATGAAAGCAGTCACAGGCAACAGGAGAACCAACGGGCCTGTGTTCCAATAAAACTCTATTTACAAAAACAGGCAGTTGGCTGAATTTGAGTCATGGTTTGTTTTATGCTATCTGTCTGGATGCTCTATGCATGTGACCTCTGCCCTATCCTTTTTAGCTTTATTGTCTATCACACAAAACTTTCTTTCAGTTTCACTTTGGACTCCTTTTGTTAATGTTGACATTCATTTCAAAATAGCCATTAAAAGATACTGTCAAATATGTACATTCATTTTCTGTGCCAGAGGAAGTCAGCCCATCCTGGGGAGCACACAAGTGTAGATATCAAGATCAGTGGAATAGCAGGTACGTCGCTATGAATTTGCTGTTCCCTTCCTCAGCATCTTTCATGCTTCCCTCTAGCCTGATAAAAAAAATAAATAATGCACTCTGACACCTATTTACTGTCTGAGCTGCATTTGTCCTCCACTGCCTCACTCATGAATTATTTGCTCCAGTCATTCTGGACTGCTTGACATTTTCTAAGTATAACTCTTACTTTCTGCTTTCCATTGCTTTGATCAAGCTTCCTACTGCCTAGGACAGAAGGAGATTAGTTTAACGGGAATCGAATTCTACACAAATCTCAAGAACTTACTGAAATCATATATTCCCCATAAGCCCTTCCTGAATTTCATCAGTTATATTTAAGGTTCTCAAGCCTTAGTGTTCCTTAAGCACGACTACAGCACTTATTATTAGGCTATATCATAAGAAATTGCCATTTTTTTTAGGCCAAAAATGGTTGGATATTGGAAACCTAACATATTCTTCTTAATGCTATATAAATAAACAGGTCCACTCCACTCCTTGAAGGCAGGGGTTGAGTCTCGTTCATCTCCTTACTCACCAGGTATCTAACACAATGCCTTGCTGAGAGAAGAGGAACCAATACTGTTGAATTGACCTGCTGAATTTTAAAAACATCAGCATTCACAGAGTAATGAAGATGATGTGCACACCTCTAAATTCCTTTTAACTACTATTACAACGAGAGTCTTAATTCCTGACCTAGAGGACTTAAATTTCTAAAATTAGTACCTGGGGGAGAAAAGAGGGCAGATTTGTAGTTGAAAGAGGCATTGGCACTTTCTTAGCTGCTGACATTCTGCTGTATTCACTGGGTAACAGGGGCCCAGATGCTGTTATATGATTAAGTCAATTTCAACCAGAAATATTGGGAAAATCCTGTGGCCCCAGGAAGCTTCTGGTATTCAGAGTATAAAATTCTAATGGGAAGCCCGTATGAAATGTGTGATCGTTTATTTTCTTATACCCTTAAGTTCTTTTCGATGAGAGAGCAAAAAAGAAATCTGTTGGCAGTCCAGTGCTTGCCACATTCCTGTTCTAAGCAAAGGGAAGCTAGGGAGACAGGGAAAGCTGAAGGTCTGTGGATGGGGCAGTAAAATTCTAATCACCTCTTGGCATTCTGCTTGCCTGACTTGGCGGGGGAGGGAAGTCTACAGTCTGAATTGGTGTCCAAAGGCTCAGGAATGTGTCCCAGTGCTCACAAAGGAATCTGCTTCCACTGTGAAGTGTGCAGTTAAAAAGATACAATCTCAGTTGTAGGAAAGAAATGATAAGGTAACCTCAAGCAGCCTCGATGAGCTCTCAGACATTTTTTCCGATAAGTGGTTATAAAACAGCTACATAATAGAAAAATCATGTCCAGTCAAATATCAATTTCTTTTAAAAGAAGGGTAACATCATCTTTTATCTTCAGAAGGTTTTCATGACAAATGTGCTAAAATGTGAAGTCATTTTTTTTTCAGTAATTGAAATATATGTAAGTTTCAAACTTATGAAAGAATAAAGGAACCTTACAGTGTTTCAACCCCAGAAAGGTCCTTTAGGACATCCTGAGGTAAAGAGAAATTAAAAGGGTCCCTTTGGTTCTTTGAAACAGAGACCCCACAGCAAGGGGGATGGGCAGATGGACGGAGGGCGAGAAGGAGAGAGGGAGAGAGGGGGAGGGGGGGAGAGAGAGAGAGAGAGAGAGAGAGAGAGAGAAAGAATGAGAGAAAACCTCTCTGAGTAATCTGTAAATAAATATGATCTATTTTGCACATTCCACTAGACGGGGGTGAACTCAGGAATGATATTAAAATTTCAGTCTACCTGCAACAAACTATTATCTTGGATTCACCTTGGCAATATAAATGGTGAAGAAGGAATGGAATATTCCTAGATCAAATTCAAATGCTTTGTTTTCTTCATTTCAGTCTGACACATAAAACATGGAAAGTTTCATTAAATTACTAACAAGCCTTGATTAGCCCCATAAGTATTATCTGTTACATAAAGTACCTATGATACATTTTAGAAATATTTAGTTCGCTCTTTCCTGTGAAATTTTTATCAACTCTGTGTTAGTGTGTCCTCAAATAAGAAAAAAGTTACTTGAATACTGGCCCAAGAAAGATGTGACTGCTTAAAAAAAGAAAAAAAATTCAAAAATTACATTTGTTTGGGAACAATTATGCATACCCTGATCGTCTTTGTTCTCAGAATAATTTATTTACCAAAGCAATACAAAGAAAACCTTTAGAAATTTATCAGGAAGAAAGATGGGAGAGGGTAACATAAGAATTCAAACAGTCTCCTCCAAGTACAATCTCTGTTCCCATCCCTACTTCCCTAGGAGCATATCTATTGATATCTACCACTTAATTAGCATTTCCAAGTCCATTCAAATATTAGTATCAGGCTCAGATTTCTTCTTGTTCACAAATGTATCAGAAGACACCCCGCCAAATGCTCGCAGGCATGATGGGGATCAAAACTGCCCATGCCACAATTATAGTACATCAGGAGAGATCTGACTAATTAAGGGCTTCACAAGCAATAAATCAAAGACAGGAAATAGCTTATAAACAGAGGAGCACATAACTTCCACAGGTCCCTGCACAGGCAATGAGTCCAGGGAGGAGGAAGTACATGGCATGGTGGGTAAGTGCCTGCAGGGACCAAGAAGCAGGTCAGTAAGTGCAATGGAAGGAAAAGTCATCCAAAGCCCTGGCCAGGGCAGGAAACTTCTGCTTGCTACTCTGGCTTCATTTATAGGTTCCAGGGACTGATCTTTCTCCTCAGATCCTCAGGGCAGTGGTGAGACTCTGTGCTATCCCTTAGCGGTTCCCTTAAAGCGTGCCTGCTTGTAAACGGGTCCTTTATTAAACTCTCCTCAAATGTCCCTGCTTAAGTCTGCTGTTTGTTTCCTGGGGAGTCCCTTACTGACACATCAGCCAAGTGAAGAATGAAAGGATCAGCACAGACACACCGTAGAAGGGATCCTACAACCCATCACCAGAAACCTCCCTTCTGACTGACCTCTGCCAATTCACTGGCATTTCCAAGTCCATCTCAGTGTATTAGCATCATGTCTGTATTTCTTATTCAACAAGTATGTTATTGAAGATGTAATCAAATACCCACAGAAAACCAGTAGATGATATGAGGTCTACAGTATGCATGTCTGCACTGTGCTTCTAGCCCCCAATCTACATTTTTTTTAAAAAAAAGGAAAATGAAATCACATTAGTCTAGTTTTTCTTAGTAAATCCGCAGTGACTCTTGGGATCATCTCCAACTTGCATTAAGGTCCACTATCTGTTTTCATGAATTGATTCCATATTATTGCTCATGATTGGTATCAAACTACCAATCTAATTCATCTACAAATCAGGGAAGTGAGATTCTTTTTAAAAATCATCACCCTGGGCCAATTATAATCTCTTATTCCATTCCATTTCTCCAAGCTCTACAAAGTAACCAGAAATCAATATAATACTGCCTTTATCATCCTGCTATATAATTAACTTATCTTGTGGTTGTTTTACCCCCTAGACTGTGAGTCCTTGAGGGCAGGGAGGATGCCTTATTCATCTTGACATCCCTGGCACCTAGCAAAACGTCAGCATGTTATAACCGTTTGCCGAACTGAATTTAAAGCACCAATGTGGTGTCTGTCAATTTCCTCATATCCTTGGGCTTCAGTTTCCTCTCACTAGGGTTAGATCCTGTGCAATCTAATATTTACCTCCTCTGATAGAGAAACTTTCATGTGTTGAGGGAAGACAAGTACAGTGTGACTTGCTTCTGGGATGGCCTTCTGGTAGGACCATCCCTTCACCTTACATCTTCTTTTTCTCAACATAGTTATAAAGCTTTTCTTCTCTTTTGCATTTTCAGCCTTTGACACGTTTCCTCCAGGCCTCTGACACCTGCACTGAGTTATCTGGCTCTTCTCCCAACACCACGTCCTTGTTCCTCTGTGAACTCATTAGAGGACTCTTCATCCAGTCATTTATACACAGGGCCACTTCCCCTTCCCTTCCCCATCACAATCCACAGCTATTATTCTACTTGAATTTCAGTTCAGAGAGCTTCCAACTTATTCAGCAGTCTTTTCGTTTCAGGCCAAACTGCTGTATTATCCACTGATTTTTCTTTTCTTTTCTTTCTTTCATTTCTGGCACAGAGGGCAAAAAAGTATTCTCCACTGGCAATGATATGGATCGGGGATCCAGGGTTTTGAGTACAGCTCATGTAAATAATGCTGTTTAGAAAATCGACTTTGGACTATTGAAAAGTTGGTTTTTAAGGGCATTTTCATGAGCTCAGACATAACCTCCTCAAGTTTGAGAAGTGCATGGGGTTGGGAGAAGGAATAATTATCTTCTCTGCATCTGAAGTTCTACAGGTTGTCAGATTGGGCTCTGATGTCTAAAAAGAAAGCATCTAGCAGAAAGAGTAAGTGATAACAATTGCAATTTAAAACATCTTCTATGTGAATTGTGACATTCGCTGTCACTTTATAGGTTTGGGTTTGCAAGGTTACTCTGTAAAACTGTTTATTCCGGCCTCATGAGACACTACACTGGGTTCCTGGAAGGAGAATGGAATTCTGGTCCCAATTTTGCCACTATTCACTGATCTAAAGCAGGAAACTTTATCTCCCTAGGGTTCAGTTACCTCCTCTTAAAATTATGTGAGCTGTAGTAAATGTTTGCTAACATCTTCCCCAGCTCTGACATTCAGTGATTCCCTGAAAGAAGCCAGTAGCTAAGGTGGTACTTTTTGTGACTAGAGTAACGAGATACTTCCACAGGTGCCTGTACCATGGCCATTGTCCAAGGGGAGGGCCTTTTATATTATTTATTTATTTTTAAAGTATTCAGCCTATGAATGAAGAATATGGTTCTGGCATCAGGCAGATTTGGGTTCAGATTCTGACTGTGTCATTTACTAGCTTGGTGAAGAACTTGGGCTACACATGCCTGAACCTCTGTTTCTTTCTCCTTTGTTTAAATTTATTTTATTCAAGTATAGTTGATTTATAATGTTAATTTCTGCTGTACAGCAAAGTGATTCAGTTATACATACACATACACACACACACACACGCATTCGTTTTCATATTCTTTTCCATTATAGTTTATCATAGGATTTTGAATATAGTTCCCTGTGCTATACAGTAGGACCTTATTGTTTATCCACTGTATATATAATAGTTTGCATCTGCTAATCCCAAACTCCCAATCCATCCCTCCCCTACCTCGCGTCACCCTTGGCAACCACCAGTCTGTTCTTTATGTTTGTGAGTCTGTTTCTGTTTCGTAGATAAGTTCATTTGTGTTATGTTTTAGATTCCACATATAAGTGATATCATATGGTATTTGTCTTTCTTTTTCTGACTTACTTCACTTAGTATGATAGTCTCTAGGGCCATCCATGCGGCTGCATGAACCTCTGTTTCTTCTTCTGTAAAATTGGGATCCAAATAATACCTACTCTGTGAGATTGTTGTGAAGGTCAAAAGAAAAAACACATGTAAAGCACCCAGCTCAGTGAGAGCCATGTGGTAAATTCTCAATAGATGTAGCAATATTAACATAACTGTAAAAGTAAGAATGACTACAGATGGAACTACTATAGAAGGATTACTAAGAATCTCTGATGGGCCAGACATAGAAAAGACGTAGACCCTTATTTTCTTATTCTTTTAGAAGAGACCCACCCCAAAGCTAGCCTAATTCTGGTTCAGAATCTTCTCCTTAGATCCTTAAGAGGTCAGTACTTTCATCGTCCCAACCTTTTAGTCCTTTAAGCAGGGAGTTTCCTTCAACTTACTAGCCGGGCCGCTCTGGCCTTTTCCATCCAGGTTATACAAAGAAGTTCTCTCCTGAAGTTCCTGATGGTACTTCTTTTGATATTTATCTGGATCCTACATCATTTTATATTACGTAGAGGCACCTCTTAAATTAAATACATACTGAACGTTTGTGTGAAAACATTTTCTTACACACTGAAGAGGACACAGAGACACAGCTGGCCTTAGCAGCTATGTGGATGTGTTAAAGGTGAGTAAAATAAGACATATTTAAAGTGCATAATGCTATGAGGCTACAAAGCCTACTGTATTAGGAGGGGGCATTTGAGATGACTCTTGAAGAATCAGTAACATTTTATCAGGCAAAATTGATAGGGGAGGGCTGCTTGAGAAGGCAAAAACAAAAATATAGCTATAAGAAAGCATTGCCGTGCTTGTAAGTCAGTAGTAGTTCAGTGTGGGTGCACTGGACTCATTAGAGTAGAAAACTGAGAAACAATAAATGTTCTTAAGCATTGGAGGATATGACCTGAGATGGACAAAAGTGATGTATTTGTTCAGCAGGGTATATTGAGCCCCTATCATATGCCATACAAGTGAGGGTCTTTAATACATAAATGACAGTGTTTGTGACAGCATCTGAAATAATACCTCCTCAGATGGGAGACTCAGGGCCACGTGGCTGGTGAGTCTCAGAAACATTCTTTAGCTTCCTTAGGTCTTCAGTTTCTAATAGCCAACATTTATTGAAAGTTTCTCTATATGCCCGGAATTATGTTACATGCTTTTCAAGAATAACTAGATTATCATACTAGCCTTATGAGGCAGGTACTATTATCCCACTTGACAGCCAGAGAACTGAGGTTCTAACTGAGGTTCCTAACTGAGGTTCTAACTGAGGTTCCTAACTGAGGTTCCTAAGTGGTAAATTTTAGCTCAAGATTTTATACCAGAAAATCACATAAACAGAAGTCAAACCCAAGTTGGTCTCATTCTGGAATTCTACTCTCAGCCACTATGTTACGTCCCCTCTCTTAACCACTTTTCACCCCATGAAAACACCAAAACCCCTTAATTATAGAGAAGTAGGAAAAGGATGTGAGAATCTCACTCTCAGCTTCTCATTTCTCCACCGCAGATCTGTCCAGCTTTCATGCACCCGTGTCAAGGCATCACCCTCACCCACACTCTCAACACAGAGGAAGGTGTAAAGATAGTTTTAAAGTTGGAAATATTTTCACACATTATCCAAATGTGCAAAAAACCTAAATGCCTAATGCGTCTATTTAGTTGTTTGGCAAAGTGTGCTTTTGATAACCTCCTTACCCAGGCTGTTCTATAAAAGGAGTATCTGGGAAGCACCGATTTGAACTTTTATATATACTTGTTAGTGTGCTATTTAAGGTCGGAAGGTGTTAAAATTGGTCCCCTGCTATTTATTTTTATATTTTCTTGAAAAAAATCTCTCATGAAATCTGGCTTATTTCTATATTATTTTTATATGTTCCAATATTTCTATTATTTACTTCTAGTTTCTGGGTTACAGATTCTATTTAAGAACTGGTTTCTTCTGGCAAGGTTAGAGAGGGTGTGAGCTGAGATTTTAGCTAAGAACACAAATTCTATTTTAATGTATTTTCACAGAGCAGCTGGCCAAACTCCAATTTGCTAGTATGTTTATCATATTTTCTAAAACCAAGGAGTTCTTTTCCAGAGACATGTTTTCCATTATTATAACCCCATATCCTTTCTCATTAATTTTTCTTTCCTTATCTTAAGCTTGTTATATTCTTGATGATTTTACCATTTAACTTTGGGGTACATGTACCAAATGAGGAAAACATTTAAAAATTATGTTATAATATAAACAAATGATGTGTCTAATTATAAATGTATTTAAACCTGAGGACCATATTCCAGAATTTTCACAGCAGCTCTTTATATTTTAAATGTGAAATCCCTATGTTAAAACTATGTGTGAAAAACAGTTTTTTAATATTTATAATGGCTTTATTCATAATCACCCAAAACTGAAAAAAGCTCAAATGTCAATCAACAGGTGAATGGATGAACAAAACGGTGGTATATCCATCCATACAATAGAATATTACTCAGCAATGAAAAGGAACAACTACTGATACAATATAGATTAATCTCGGGTGCATTATGTTAAATAAAAGAAGCTAAACTTAAAAGACTACATTCTATATGATTCCTTGAAAAACATTTTTAAGTAGCAATGAAATTGTCTATGGTGATTTGACAACTCCAGCAATGAAACCTGGGTCCTCTAACATTTTATGATTCTGTTATTCTATTACTACTTGTAGGTGAATCAATGCTTTCCAGACTATAGTGGGAAAAAAAAAAAAAAAATCATGTTCCTAACTAAAGCAGCCTGAGTCGGAAGATGAGCTAAAATAATTCTTACACTGGAGTGTTAGATGAATACTCATAATTTTTTAAAAAAGAAAAAATATAACTATCTATCTTATGGTTTAACAATGATCAATTCCAATGAGATCTTACTTTCTCCACATGGAAAATACTTAAGAATATGTGCAGATAACACTGTAGATATCGGTAAGTGAAAATAAATCTGGAATTCAATTTCTAGCAATAATATTATCTAAAGCTACATCTAACCAACTACTTGAAAACTCGTTAGGGATCGGGCCCTGAAACATTAAAGTCAACAGCTGGATATTATTTCACTTTTTTGTGAATTTATAATAAGAAAAATAACTACCGCATGTCAGAAGTGCTTGCAAACTCAGAACCAGAACTTTCTCTCTTCGTAGATAGAGAGGTGCTGTGGCAAGCATCTTCTTTTTATCAAAATACTCTCCTGTATTTAGTCTTTCAAATATTTCAAAAATCTTAAGACTTCAATGCGCATGTGTCTCCTGTCTTTAGGGAAAGCCTGCTTTGCTCATGTCTGCTAGCCAAGACTGTCTATCTCACCTCCTGGGACATGTATTAAGGATTCTTGCAGGGATTGGGCTCCATTATCTCCCAAAGCACCAAATTCAGTTTCAGTGTTCCAGCATTCAGGGACCATTAAAACATTTAGTCTTGCCTAACTGACAGGCCCCATCAGTTATGTAAATATGCCCTGGGCCCGTGGAAGTAGAGCACTACGACATCCACGGCAACCCTCTGGGTGTTCCCCCAGTAAGTGCCCTTGGAGCCTCATGCTTTCATGCAACACGCATTTCTGAGAAACTCTTTTATGCAAATAGCCACCCCATTCCCTGAGGATACTGAAACATAAATATGGGTATCAGAAGATCGTTTGGTAAAAATGAACTAATGTCATCAGTAAAAGAAAGTCGGATTCATTCCTACCTTCTAGGAGTGAATTGCCCATAAGGATGCATATATTCAAAGCTTGTTGTCTAGAGTCTGGGAGACCATAAAATGTTATCTAAACAGGACACTCTTGAAAGTAAAGACAGCATTATTAATAGGTATGCCAGAACAACAGGCCTGAACTGGAACAACCAAACCAGGCAAACTAGGAGGTATGGTCACCCTGACTAAAATTTTCCAAGTTCATCTTCACATTGGGAATAGCCTCTTGACCAGAAGAACTCTGCTGGGATAAGGACTTTCCAAACACTTTCTGATTGTCATGCTGTTTTATGTAGGTTAATTAATTCAAATAGGTTATACTAGAATCCTACAGAACTCAAAAGAAGCTGTTTTTTAAGATAGTTTAACAACTATACTATGGTCCAAATTTGTGTTCAGAATGTAAACTACTTCCCTCATTTCAAAGTATATTGAGAGTTGGAAGAAATATCACACAACAGATGCCAAAGACTGACAACAAAGTTAACTGATGCCATTGGAAATAACTAACATTTCTATAATATGTGTAATAATAATACACAGTAGTCCCCCCTTATCTGTGAGGGATATGTTCTAAGATCTCCAGTGGATGCCTAAAACCTTGGACAGTACTGAAACATACGTACCATGTTTTATTCTATACACACTTATGATAAAGTTTTATTTATAAATTAGGCACAGTAAGAAAATATCAAAATTGCCAGCATCACTACTCTTGCCTTTCGAGGTCATTATTAAGTAAAATAAGGGTTACATGAACACAAGCACTGAGATACCTCAACAATTGATCTGATAACCTAGACAGCTACTGAGTAAGTAACTAATGGATGAGTAGTGTGTGCAGTGTGCCTACACTGGACAAAGGGATGACTCACGTCTTCTGCAGGTAGGCTCTAGATTTCAGCATGCTACTTAGGCATGCAATTTAAAATTTATAGCGTCTGCTTCCAGGTCAGCTGAGGGGTGGACACTGGGGAGGAGGTGCACCAGCCCCGAGTGACAGGAGGAGCCCCGACGACATTGAACAGCCCTGGGGTTGAGTAGAGGTGAGAAACAGGCTCAGAGAGATTTCGGCTGTGCTGGGTTCCACAACCATCAAGTGACTGAGGTATCACTTCATCCGGTTCTTCTGACTTTAAACCCTTCTGCTCTCTCAAGTGTCGGGTACCTGTCACAGTTCCCCAACCAGGGATCGAACTCATGCCCCCTGCAGTGGGAGTGCGGACTCTTAACCACTGGATTGCCAGAGAATTCCCCAGAATCTGCCTTTTACCAAGTCTCCTCCTGCCAACCAGCTGTGTGGCTAACAGGGTCCTGGTGTTCTGGCCAGGTGTCAGGCCTGAGCCACTGAGGTGGGAGAGCCGAGTTCAGGAGATTGGACCACCAGAGACCTCTGGGCCGCACGTAACAGCAAATGGTGAAAGCTCTCCCAGAGATCTCCATTTCAATGCAAAGACCCAGCTCCACTCAAAGACCACCAAGCTACAGTGCTGGACACCCTATGTCAAACAACTAGCAAGACAGGAACATAACCCCACCCATTAGCAGAGAGGCTGCCTAAAATCATAATAAGTTCACAGACACCCCAAAACACACCACCAGACGTGGTCCTGCACACCAAAAAGACAAGATCCAGCCTCATTCACCAGAACAGAGGCACAAGTCCCCTCCACCAGGATGCCTACACAACCAACTGAATCAACCTTACACACAGCGGGCAGACACCAAAAACAATGGGAAGTATGAACCTGCAGCCTGCAAAAAGGAGAGCCAAACACAGCAAGCTAAGAAAAATGAGAAGACAGAGAAACACACAGCAAATGAAGGAGCAAGGCAAAAACTCATCAGACCAAACAAATGAAGAGGAAATGGGCAGTCTACCTGAAAAAGAATTCACAGTAATGATGGTAAAGATGATCCAAAATCTTGGAAATAGAATGGAGAAAATACAAGAAACGTTTAACAAGGAACTAGAAGAACTAAAGGGCAAACAAACAGTGATGAACAACACAATAAATGAAATTAAAAATTCTCTACAAGGAGTCAATAGCAGAATAACTGAGGCAGAAGAACGGATAAGTGACCTGGAAGATAAAATAGTGGAAATAACTACCGCAGAGCAGAATAAAGAAAAAAGAATGAAAAGAATTGAGGACAGTCTCAGACACCTCTGGGAAAACATTAAATGCACCAATATTCAAATTATAGGGGTCCCAGAAGAAGAAGAGAAAAAGAAAGGGACTGAGAAAATATTTGAAGGGGTTATAATTGAAAATTTCCCTAATATGGGGAAGGAAATAGTCAATCAAGTCCAGGAAGTGCAGAGAGGCCCATACAGGATAAATCCAACAGAAGCAGCCAAGACACATATTAATCAAATTATCAAAAATTAAATACAAAGAAAAAACATTAAAAGCAGCAAGGGAAAAGCAACAAATAACATACAAGGGAATCTCCATAAGGTTAACAGCTGATCTTTCAGCAGAAACTCTGCAAGCCAGAGGGGAGTGGCAGGATATATTTAAAGTGATGAAAGGGAAAAACCTACACCCAAGATTAATCTACCCAGCAAGGATCTCATTCAGATTCAACAGAGAAATTAAAACATTTACAGACAAGCAAAAGCTAACAGAATTCAGCTCTACCAAACTGCTTTACAACAATTGCTAAAGGAACTTCTCTAGGTAGGAAACACAAGACAAGGAAAAGACCTACAATAACAAACTCAGAACAATTGAGAAAATGGTAATAGGAACATACATATCGATAACTAGCTTAAATGTAAATGGATTAAATGCTCCAACAAAAAGACATAGACTGGCTGAATGGATACAAAAACAAGACCCATATATATGCTGTCTACAAGAGACACACTTCATACGTAGGTACACATGCAGACTTAAAGTGAGGGGGTGGAAAAAAATATTCCATGCAAATGGAAATCAAAAGAAAGCTGGAGAAGCGATTCTCATATCAGACAAAATAGGCTTTTATAAGGGACGAGGAAGGACATGAGAATCAAGGAATCAATCCAAGAAGAAGGTATAACAATTGTAAATATTTATGCACCCAACATAGGAGCACCTCAATACATAAGGCTAATGCTAACAGCCATAAAAGGGGAAATTGACAGTAACACAATCATAGTAGGGGACTTTACCACCCCACTTTCACCAGTGGACAGATCATCCAAAATGAAAATAAGTAAGGAAACACAAGCTTTAAATGATACATTAAATAAGATAGATTTAATTGATATTTATAGGACATTCCCCCCCAAAACAACCGAATACACTTTCTTCTCAAGTGATCAAGGAACATTCTCAAGGATAGACCATATCTAGGGTCACAAGTCAAGCCTCGGTAAATTTAAGAAAACTGAAATCATATCAAGTATCTTTTCTGACCCCAATGCTATGAGACTAGATATCAATTACAGGAAAAAAATCTGTAAAAAAATATAAACACATGGAGACTAAATAATACACTACTAAATAACCAACAGATCACTGGAGAAATCAAAGAGGAAATAAAAAAATACCTAGAAACAAATGACAATGAAAACACGATGACCCAAAACCTACGGGATGCACCAAAAAGCAGTTCTAAGAGGGAAGTTTATAGCAATATAGTCCTACCTCAAGAAACAAGAAACATCTCAAATAAACAACATAATCTTACACTTAAAGCAATTAGAGAAAGAAGAACAAAAAACCCCCAAAGTTAGCAGAAGGAAAGAAGTCATAAAGATCAGATCAGAAATAAATGAAAAAGAAATGAAAGAAACAATAGCAAAGATCAACAGAACTAAGAGCTGGTTCCTTGAGAAGATAAACAAAATGTATAAACCATTAGCCACACTCATCAACAAAAAAAGGGAGAAAACTCAGATCAATAGAATTAGAAATGAAAAAGGGGAAGTAACAACTGACACTGCAGAAATATAAAGAATCATGAGAGATTACTACAAGCAACTATATGCCAATAAAATGGACAACCTAGAAGAAATGGACACATTCTTAGAAAGCACAACCTTCAGAGACTGAACCAGGAAGAAACAGAAAATATAAAGAGACCAATCACAAGCACTGAAATGGAAACTGTGATTAAAAATCTTCCAACAAACAAAAGCCCAGGACTAGATGGCTTCACAGGTGAATTCTATCAAATATTTAGAGAATAGCTAACACCTATCCTTCTCAAACTCTTCCAAAATATAGCAGAGGAAGAAACACCCCCAAACTCATTCTACAAGGCCACCATCACCCTGATATCAAAACCAGACAAAGATGTCACAAAAAAAGAAAACTACAGGCCAATATCACTGATGAAGATACATGCAAAAATCCAATGCAAAATACTAGCAAGCAGAATCCAACAGCACATTAAAGGGATCATACACCATCATCAAGTGAGGTTTATCCTAGGAAGGCAAGGATTCTTCAATATGCACAAATCAATTAATAGGATACACCATATTAACAAATGAAGGAGAAAAACCATATGATAATCTCAATAGATGCAGAAAAAGGTTTAGACAAAATTCAACACCAATTTATGATAAAAACCCTCCAGAAAGTAGGCACAGAGGGAACTTACCTCAACATAATAAAGGCCGTATATGGCAAACCCACAGCCAACATCATCCTCAATGGTGAAAAACTGAAACCATTTTCACTAAGATCAGGAACAAGACAAGGTTGCCCACTCTCACCACTATTATTCAACATAGTTTTGGAAGTTTTAGCCACAGCAATCAGAGAAGAAAAAGAAATTAAAGGAATCCAAATTGGAAAAGAAGAAAGAAAACTGTCACTGTTTGCAGATGACATGATAGTATACATAGAGAATCCTAAAGATGCTATCAGAAAACTATTACAGCCAATCAATGAATTTGGTAAAGTAGCAGGATACAAAATTAATGCACAGAAATCTCTGGCATTCCTATACACTAATGATTAAAAATCTGAAAGAGAAGTTAAGTAAACACTCCCATTTACCACTGCAACAAAAAGAATAAAATACCTAGGAATAAACCTACCTAAGGAGACAATAGACTTGTATGCAGAAAACTATAAGATACTGATGAAAGAAATTAAAGATGATACAAACAGATGGAGAGATATACCATGTTCTTAGATTGGAAGAATCAACATTGTGAAAATGACTATACTACCCAAAGCAATCTACAGATTCAGTGCAATCCCGATCAAACTAGCAATGGCATTTTTCACAGAATTAAAACAAAAACTTCACAATTTGTATGGAAACACAAAAGATTCTAAATAGCCAAAGAAACCTTTAGAAAGAAAAATGGAGCTAAAGGAATCAGGCTCCTGGACTTCAGACTATACTACAAAGCTACAGTAATCAAGACAGTATGGTACTGGCACAAAAACAGAAATATAGATCAATGGAAAAGGATAGAAAGCCCACAGATAAACCCATGAACCTATGGTCACCTTGTTTTTGCTAACTTAGGCAAGAATATACAATGGAGAAAAGACAGCCTCTTTAATAAGTGGTGCTGGGAAAAATGGACAGCTACATGTAAAAGAATCAAATTAGAACACTCCTTAACACCATACACAAAAATACACTCAAAATGGATTAAAGACCTAAATGTAAGGCCAGACACTATAAAACTCTTAGAGAAAAACATAGGCAGAACACTCTATGACATGAATCACAGCAAGGCCCTTTTTGACCCACCTCCTAGAGAAATGGAAATAAAAATAAACAAATGTGACCTAATGAAACTTAAAAGGTTTTGCACAACAAAGGAAACCATAAACAAGACGAAAAGACAACCTTCAGAATGGGAGAAAATATTTGCAAACGAAGCAACTGACAAAGGATTTATCTCCAAAATTTACAAGTGCTTATGCAGCTCAATATCAAAAAAACAAACAACCCAATCCAAAAATGGTCAGAAGACCTAAATAGACATTTCTCCAAAGAAGATATACAGATTGCCAACAAACACATGAAAAGATGCTCAACACTAATCATTAGAGAATTGCAAATCAAAACTACAATGAGGTATCACACCGGTCAGAATGGCCATCATCAAAAAATCTACAAACGATAAATGCTGGAGAGTGTGTTGAGAAAAGGGAACCCTCTTGCACTGTTGGTGGGAATGTTAATTGATACAGCCACTATGGAGAACAGTATGGAGGTTCCTAAAAAAAACTAAAAATAGGACTACCAGACGACCCAGCAATCCCACTACTGGTCATATACCCTGAGAAAACCATAATTCAAAAAGAGTCGTGTACCACAGTGTTCATTGCAGCTCTATTTACAATAGACAGGACATGGAAGCAACCTAAGTGTCCAACAGATGAATGGATAAAGAAGATGTGGCACATATATACTATGGAATATTACTCAGCCAGAAAAGGAAATGAAATTGAGTTATTTGCAGTTGAGGTGGCTGCACCTGCAGACTGTCATACAGAGTGAAGTAAGTCCGAAAGAGAAAACAAATACCATATGCTAACACATATATATGGAATCTAAAAAAAAAAAAAGGGCTTCCCTGGTGGCGCAGTGGTTGGGAGTCCTCCTGCCGATGCAGGGGATGCGGGTTCGTGCCCTGGTCCGGGAAGATCCTACATGCCACGGAGCGGCTGGGCCCGTGAGCCATGGCCGCTGTGCCTGTGCGTCCGGAGCCTGTGCTTTGCAACGGGAGAGGCCACAACAGTGAGAGGCCCGCATACAGAAAAAAAAAAAGGTTCTGAAGAACCTAGAGACAGGACAGGAATAAAGATGCAGATGTAGAGAATGGACTTGAGGTCATGGGGAGGGGGAAGGGTAAGCTGGGACGAAGTTAGAGAGTGAAATGGACATACATACACTACCAAATGTAAAATAGGTAGCTAGTGGGAAGCAGCTGCATAGCACACGGAGATCAGCTTGGTGCTTTGTGACCACCTAGAGGGGTGGGATAGAGAGGGAGACACGGGGTCTTCCCTGGTGGCGCAGTGGTTAAGAGTCCGCCTGCCGATGCAGGGGACACGGGTTCGTGCCCCGGACCGGGAAGATCCCACATGCCGCGGAGTGGCTGGGTCCGTGAGCCATGGCCGCTGAGCCTGCGCGTCTGGAGCCTGTGCTCCGCAACCGGAGAGGCCACAACAGTGAGAGGCCCGCATACCGCAAAAAAAAAAAAAAAAGAAAAAAGAAAAGAAAAATAGAGAGGGAGACGCAAGAGAGAGGGGATTTGGGGATACATGTATACGTATAGCTGATTCACTTTGTTATACAGCAGCAACTAACACAACCTTGTAAAGCAATTACACTCCAATAAAGATGTTAAAAAAAATTAAAATTTACAGATTGCTTCTTTCTGGAACTTTCCATTTAATAATTTTCAGACTGCAGTTGACCATGGGTAACTGAAACCACAGATAAGGGGGAAGTACTTTAATGATATTTGAATTATCAGTGTAACAGGTTATAATTGCCTAGAATTTAAAAGTTATCACATTTATTGATTAACTTGGTCCTTTCATGCCTGTGAGGTAGCCAGCTAGGAATTATGCTTATTGTACAGATGAAGAATGTGAGACTAATGGGTCAAATGTGCTATGCAATGTCTTACTATGGGTTTAGAACCAACTGCTCTTATTCGTAGAGCAGTGGTTCTCACGGTATATCAGTACCATCTAGCATCTTGTTAGAAATCCAAATTCTTGTTCCAAAGTGCCACCAGAAACTCTGGGAGTGGGGCAAGCAATCTGTGTTTTAACAAGCCCTCTAGGTGATTCTGATGTGCTCAAAATCGAGAACCCCTGACCTAGGGAATAATGAACATCTGCAAATACCCTCTACCTCCCAGATGTTAGAAATGTAATTTTTTTTCAGCTTTAACCCCTTCTGATGGAAATTTTTCTAATTTGTTTTACATGCTTTCCTATTTTTGTAGAGATAGATTACATACATAAGTTAATCAATTTTCAGCATGTTGATGATATATAGTTATTTTAAAAATCTATCTCCTCATTTTCATGTCTCCTTGTCACTTATTTTTGTTTTTTCTGATATCCTTTGAAGAAAATAGAAAACTATGCTTCTGGAATTTTATTTTAAAGTCATCGTAAGACTTTGAAAGAAACTTTGCAAAGGAATGTCTTCAGCAGTGGGGCTTCATGGTATCTATCTCTGGGGAGTTAAGTGAAGAAAACTAAAAGAATTTCTATGAAATGCAGATGGTAATTTATGAGATAATATTTAGAATGGCAATTATTAGTAGTTTCCAAAAATATAAGCTGGTTTTATATTGAAAGATGCAAACTGATTTAGGACATACTGCGCAGAAGTGACTTAACATAACCGAGCTCTGTAAGTATTTAGTGAGATAAAATTTGCCATTCTGGACAAAGAGGAATAGAATAGTTAAACACCTAGTCTTAAAACTGAGAAACTAAGAAGAAAATATTTGCCTTTCCAGCTCCCCAGTAAGTAAGACAAAGGCAAAGTCATTTCAGACAGAACTTAGCTGGTGGTTTGGAGCCTCTGCTTCTTTGATTGAGCAGTTTGTGTTGGTACAGGAGACAACCTTGGCTTCCTGCATGGAATACGGTCTCAGGAAGAATACATAGCTCGCGCTCATCAGATCACAGGGAAAGGACCGGTTTGAGTTTCCAGATCCAGGTCATATTCAATACAAAATCAAAATTAATTCTAGTGATCTTCTTTCAAGCTACTTAAGAATGGCATATATTCTTAGTTATGTAAAATGTGTCTATTCATAGCCCATGAAACATGAAAAAAGAGTTTGTCCAATGTATCTGGTCATCAATTTTGGCAAAGAACTAAGTTGATTTTCTGTGGGGTTTTTTTTTTTTTTTTTTGGAGATAGGCTTCTAATTTTTTCCTTTTCCATTCAGAAATGAAACTTTTGGCTGAGACTCGTTGAGGGAAAAAAAATGACAAAAAAAGGGCTGTAGACTTTTATTGATAAACTACTATTAAAAGGACATTTTCTCTCTGCTGCCTGTTACTGCTTTACTTCCTTTTTGCTAAAAGAAAATTATTTTATCTTCCTGTGCTATCCTTGTACTTAATGTGGAGAGTAAAAATGACAAATTAAAACTATATATTCATAGAGCAGAGATGAATCATGCTTGGTAAGAAAAACTAAAAGTTCAAGTTCAACCCAGGAAACAAAGCTAAGATTGCTTCTTATTTTTATATTTTTGCGTTGCGTTGGAATGTATTAGTAGCAATATTTGTTCTAAGACATTTTACAGGAGAGAGAGAGAGAGAGAGAGAGAGAGAGAGAGAGAGAGAGAACTCTTTACTGATAGTTTCTTCAATTAGCTCTCCAAGAAGGAAATTGCCTCTCACTGTCGTGGCCTCTCCCATTGCGGAGCACAGGCTCCGGACGCGCAGGCTCAGCGGCCATGGCTTATGGGCCCAGCCGCTCCGCGGCATGTGGGATCCTCCCGGACCGGGGCACAAACCCGTGTCCCCTGCATCGGCAGGCGGACTCTCAACCACTGCGCCACCAGGGAAGCCCTAACATTATATTTTTGAAAGGGTTGAATTTTCCTTACAAAGAAGAAGCAAACATCTAATGCCTTTCAGTGCAATTGGGGTAGAAAAGAATAATCATCCCAAACTGGAAAAGGGATTCATCGGTTAAAGAGAAACAGAAGGTATTACTCTGAGAAAGTCTGGTGGGTATCACAGTAGGGAAGTGGGTTGTACTATCATATAAAACCTTGAAGGATAGGAGGATATTTGATAACCATTGATGAATTCAGACAGAATGACCTAAGCCCACGGCTTTGAGAAGTTAAGTAGCTGTCCCAAGTCGCACAGCTGGGCAAAAATGCTCCATGGCCAGATTCGGCACTAAACAGACCCCTAACTTGAAATGACCCATGTGGGTTTGGAAAATATGCATCTCAGTTCTGACTCTGATGAACTTAAAGAAACCTTTCCCCAAACTTTCAGGATGGTGTTATTTTTCCAGACTCTTGAGAAGAGGATGAATCAGATTTATATGATTCATAAGAAGAAAGAAACAAGATATCTGAGTGTCATGAGGCAAATTTATCACTGCTACCCATAGAGAACACTGGAAGAAATGGTACACCTTGTAGAATTTGGTACTAACATCAAGGGGATATTTCATTGGGATGCAAAATCACTCTCCCTTTAATAGTATAATAATATTTCTCAAACTTCCCTCATTTATCTCAGTCACCTATTATGGCTATTGCTCACATGAATTATCTGAGTTCCTCATTTACATTGATACTTTAAGCATACACATTGAGTTAAAGAATTGCATGCATCCCCTTCTTGCTTAGTAATGTGATGTTGCTTATTTTAATGAAAATAATCCTTTTCAAGTATTAAAGAATGCCATCTGGTTCTGATAATCAAGAATTTGGTGAACACATCCATGTTTACTCTAGACTTACAAGTTTTAATAACATTCTATCTGGAATACATTTCCCATACTGGGATACTAACTACTTTTATCACACCCTAATACTGAATCCCTTCTAGTCTTTTGATTGTCTTAGAGGTTACTTAGAATGATCTCATATTACATATTTGAATGTAGAAATAAATTCCAAATTATAGTCATGGACACAGGATTATATGTGTAAAATGGGATGTTCTCATCAAGACTCTTTGGTTGTAGGAAACAGAAACTCACTCAAGGCAGATTAGGTAGACAGGAGTTTACTAGGTGGACATAACAATGTCAAGCACGGTCACAGAAAAACTGAAGGAGAATGTCAGATACCAAGGTCACTCCTGCCAGCTCTCTCACTCAGTTCTGCTTCTATAATCTCCACTGCATTCCCATCCCAACCTCATCCTTCACTTTCTAGTGCATACGTGTCTTGTTTACGTGCAGCGTGGTCCCCTACACAGACCATTCTGCATATAACATTCTAATTTTGGGGTTCATCACTGACTGGCTTAAGTCTTTGTGTGTTCAAGTCCTTAAGAGAAATAACCTGACTGACCTCTGTCCAATGAATAGATTAGCTCACTTCTGATTAGGGCTTCACCCCAATCAATTAATCGTGGTGAAGAATGGGTCTCCTGATAAGGGGGCTGCCACTGCCAGGAACCACGGGAGAGGCTGATCCTCTAGAAGGGGCTGTGGACTCTAGCAGGCAAAGAAACATGTTTAGTACAGGTCAGGACAAGAATTTGCACTTGATTTTAATCAGTTCTTGAATAATGCCCGATATTCCAGAAACTGTGCCATCACATCTGTTTGGTCCTTTTGTCAAGAATTATTATTCTGTTTCATTGCAGTCTTTTTTCTCAAAGAGCAATAAGATAATAAATATCATCACTGTTGATTCTGTAGATTTTCACACGACAATTGGTATGGAAGAACAATGATCTGGGTGTGAAGTGTAAAATGCTTACTGTAATATTACAGAGCCTGAAAAAATTAAGCATAAAACATACACACACACAAACACACACACTCCATACATTTTTTCTAAGTACATACCATTTAGCATCCCCTTTTGCATTAAAGTATATTTCAAACAGGAGCATGCCATACCCGGTAAACAGCTGTTTCTTGAGTAACCAACTCCAACTCCTTATCAAAATTAAAAACAGCACAACCAATCCTGCTAAATTACTCACACCTGCAATTATTAATGTGTCTGTCATTAAAAGGCCATATGTTAGGTTTTGCCAACAAACCAGCACAGAGGTTCGGCTTAAGTACATTGTCACAGATAAATCAGTCTGTTCTACTTTTAGAGTCCTGGATACAGCTCTGCTGGAGCTCACAGATTTAGTTTGTACACACACATGCCCTCAGAAATTGCTCCCCTCCCTGCATAAGTCTCCACTGTGAACCTCTTTTATTACCTTAGTTTACCAAGTGAGAAGCAGTCAGTCAAAATCACTTGACAATGTGTCAGTCTGTGGAATCATGTAGAACTATAAAGGTATGAGTGTTTACTGTTTTCAAGAACAGAGGCAGTAAAAATGAGACTGGCAGACTGTGACCTTGCCAAAAAAACCCATAAATCCTCAGGCTGTTAACCAGGATAAAATGCAGTGTTTTTATCTGGGGTTTTGTCAGATTCTCTAATAAATGCTATTATATGACAAGGAAAATATATATTTACACTGTGATGTAAAACTCAGCTTGAGAGCCAGTTAAGGGCAATCGGATCAGTTACTAATTCCCCAGGAAACATCAAATCCAAAAACCTGTAGAGAAAAAGAAAATCTCAGACCTCACCAAATAGCTCCAGAATGATCTGAGCTCATTAGAAGGTCCAGTTCAAGATGAGGCTTTTCAGTTTGTGTGTGTGTGTGTGTGTGCACGCGTGTGCGCACACATGTATGGTCAGCTCATGTTCAAGGGCAGAGCTTAACAAAAACGGATGGTTCCAATGAAAGGCAGTTTCCATACACCACTGAATACAACTGAAAGAAATCCAGGTTCAAGTAGCAAAGGAATGACCATGTATTTGTGGTGGGGAAGAAATATGCTTCGAAGAGACTAGAAGTTAGGCTTCCGCAGGGACAGATAAGAAACACAAACACACAGTTTAACAACTCATTCTGACATGGCAATAAAGACTGAACATTCACGAGTCCCAAAGGTGGGCGCTTCTTTGACTTGATCTGTTTCAATGCTCTAAGTATTTAGTTCCAGCACTCATGTTACCTTCCCGTTTGCCACTAATGTTTCTGTTATTTTTTTTTTCATTAGGAAATTATACAACTTTAATAAGAAAGCAACTGGGGATTGTTCTCTGAAAATTAACTTCAGCAATTTTTAGCACAAAATATGTTTGCTGTAATCAGGACGCAGCAGACCCAGCCTAGAGACTTTTTACCTCCTGGAACGAATAAAGGACTCCTTCTCCCTTTTCACTCCCAAGAAGAAGGGCTAAGGCAGACCTTACCCAGATGGCCAGGACCTGCATAGGTAAATTCCAGGCTTCATAGCTAATGGTTACCAGGCTACTCAGGGCAGCTGAAACTCTGGTGAAACTCTTCCAAACTGGGAAGCCCTCCGTGAGTACATTTCAGAAGGGCTTTCTCCTTTAAAGAGACTATTTAAATCTTTAGCATGAACCAGACATTTTTCTCATATGATTTTATTAATTCTCACAAGAACCTAAAAGGTCAATATTATATCTTAAGATGTTTTAAAAAATTATATCAGCAATATGTTTTTCATAAAAATAAAAACAGTAAAGAAAACTATGAAGTGAAAAGTAAATACTACCCCTATTCACAAATAAGCTGGAGCTCTCATCAAAATTCCCAAAGGTAATCACTATTACCAGTTCTTTGGATATCTCCCAGAAATCTTCTATGTATGTGTCTTTGTGTGCATTTTTTTATACTCTTCTGAAACATTTCATTTCACACTATATCCTGGACATCTCCTCATATCTAATTTATTCACATTCCCCATATCAAACTCATTTTCCCATATCTAATTTCCCACTTCTAATTCATTTGCATTCTCTTTCATAGCTATATAATGTTCCACAGGATAGACATTAATCTAATTTATACTACCTTTCTCAATATTAGTGTCTAGTTTTTTACTTTTACTAATAATGACTCAGAGAATATCTGTGTACTTGTGTGAATATAATATTTATAATTGATATTTCTTGGTTAAAATTAGGGACAGCTTAAATTTTTATAGACATCATTAAATTTCTGAAGCAAAGGTTTTAGCTTCATTTTATTCTGTGGGAAAATAGGCTCAGAGAAGTTAAGATACATTGCAGAGGTCACAAAATCTGGTGAGCAAAGTTGCAGAGCAAGGATTTGAAATCGGGTTTATCTGGCTCCAACCTTCACCATTTTCACCCTTGTCACCTGACTTCCTAAAACCTTAAAGGTCTAATAAAGAGTCTAATATGTAGTTCTTAAATTGCTAGAAGGAATAGAGTCAGTTTGGTACAGCATGAACAATGAAAAATTTACCCAGGATGAGACAAACTATTGATCATTTCTTCCTTACCAGGAAAATGATATTCCAAGAATATTTAAATATAATACCATTCATTCATTTATAAAATAATAATTGAGCACCTCTTCTCTGGAAAGCATAGTATTACACCGAGACCCATTATGAACAAGATTGACAGGTTTTCTAAATTTTAGTGGAAACCCAAGACATTAACCAAATCATACTAAAATTAATGTAAAATTCTAATTGACAAGTACAATCGTATCAGTGATAGATGAGCTTATAACAGGATTTCATGTAGGCAAGGGCTCAGAATAGAATTCTTCCAGGTAATGTCAACTATGTTGAAATCTATAGGACAGCTGGGTGTAACTAGAGATATGATGGGGAAGAACAAATCTGACTCCATATTGGATCTGTTTCTTTTAATTTAAACTTTGTATTCTACTGCTTTTGCTACAAGTATTCTATTGCTTTTGCTACAAGCTTTATCACTAAAGGGATGTTGCCTATAGCTTAAAGTTTATATGATGACCCATCTCTGGGAACCCTGCCTCCCAAGCCTGAGAGTTAAGCTAAAATACCTTTGTTTAGCTCACAGGAAACATCCTGACCAGGCCCACCTGTGAATGGCTGCAGGAAGGAAGAAATTAACACATCCCCTCTGGGGTCTGGTCAGAGCCAGAAAATATTTGCAACAACTTATCACCTTTTTCACTTTACCTCCTCACCTCCTCCTCTTTGTTCTACAAAAGAAACTAGCATTCAAACCCTGGGCAAGATGGTTCTTTGGGACACTAGTCCACCATCTTCTTGGTCTGCTGACTTTTCAAATAAAGTCACTACCCCTTGCCCCAAGAACTCATCTCTCAATTTATTGGTCTGTCATGTGGCGAGCAGTATGAGCTTGGAATCAATAACGGGAAGAAGGAAGGAAAACACATTCCTTTTCAGGCAGAGGAAATGTATTTGTTTGACATAAACCACAGCAAGATCTTTTTTGACCCACCTACGAGAGTAACGGAAATAAAAACAAAAATAAACAAATGGGACTTAATTAAACTTTAAAGCTTTTGCACAGCAAAGGAAACCATAAACAACACAAAAAGACAACCCTCAGAATGGGAGAAAATATTTGCAAATGAAATGACAAATGATTAATCTCCAAAATATACAAACAGTTCATGGAGCTCAATATCAAAAAAATAAACAATCCAGTTAAAAAGTGGATGGAAGACCTAAATAGACATTTCACCAAGGAAGACATACAGAGGGCCAAAAGGCACATGAAAAGATGCTTAACATCACTAATTATTAGAGAAATGTAAATCAAAACTACAATGAGGTATCACCTCACGCCAGTCAGAATGGCCATTATCAAAAAATCTAGAAACAATAAATGCTGGAAAGGGTGTGTCGAAAAGGGAACCCTCTTGCACTGTTGGTGGGAATGTAAATCAATACAACAATGGAAAAAACTATGGAGGTTCCTTACAAAACTAAAAATAGAGCTACCAGATGACCCAGCAATCCCACTACTGGGCATATACCCTGAGAAAACCATCATTCAATAAGGGTCATGCACCACAATGTTCACTGCAGCACTATTTACAATAGCCAGGACATGGAACCAACCTAAATGTCCATCAACAGATGAATGGATAGAGAAGATGTGGCACATATATACAATGGAATATTACTCAGCCATAAAAAGAAACAAAATCGAGTTATTTGTAGTGAGGTGGATGGACCTAGAGTCTGTCATTACAGAGTGAAGTAAGTCAGAAAGAGAAAAACAAATACCGTATGCTAACGCATATATATGGAATCTAAAAAAAAAAAAAAAAAGGTACTGATGAACCTAGTTGCAGGGCAGGAATAAAGAGGTAGACATAGAGAATGGACTTGAGGACACGGGGAGGAGGAAGGGTAAACTGGGATGAAGTGACAGAGTGGCATGGACATATATACACTACCAAATGTAAAACAGATAGCTAGTGGGAAGCAGCCGCATAGCACAGGGAGATCAGCTTAGTGCTTTGTGACCACCTAGAGGGGTGGGATAGGGAGGGTGGGAGGGAGGCTCAAGAGGGAGGGGATATGGGGACATGTGTATGCATATGCCTGATTCACTTTGTTGTGCAACAGAAATTAACACAGTATTGTGAAGCAATTATACTCCAATAAAGATCTATTGAAAAAAAAAAAAAGCTACTGTGGGAGGAAACACTGCAAGTTCCAAAAGTGAACCAAGGCCAATGAGGTCCTAAGAGAGGAATGGAGAAAATGTCAGCAGGCCCTGTAGGGCCTTATTAATCTAGGGAAGGAATGTTATCATTAGTAAAAGAGAAAGCATCAAAAGGTTTTAAGGAAGGTGTAAATCACAATGGCAGGGACTGGAAAATGATTATTTAGCTCCCAGAAGCAAAGCTCATCAGTATATGAAATACACATGCCACTGAAGGCAACTTCCCCAAGAAGAAACTCCACGTGTCTAATAACCACACCTGATGTACATGTACTTTCTCTCTCAGTCTCTCCCTTAAAAAGCAATTTACTTAAATTACATTGTAAAATCTGAAGTTGCAATGAAAATTATCACCATCATCATCAGGGGACAGCAATACACATGCAGAGTTAAATCAGAGAGCTTTCCAAATCAACTTAGCAGCAAATGCTGACATCAATTTAAAATTAACCAACTGCATAAGCAGTACAAGTAGCCACTTGGCGAAGCACTTTTTTTTTTTTTTTTTTTTTTGCGGTACACGGGCCTCTCACTGTTGTGGCCTCTCCCGTTGCGGAGCACAGGCTCCGGACGCGCAGGCTCAGCGGCCATGGCTCACGGGCCCAGCCGCTCCGCGGCATGTGGGATCTTCCCGGACCGGCGCATGAACCCGCGTCCCCTGCATCGGCAGGCGGACTCTCAACCACTGCGCCACCAGGGAAGCCCGCGAAGCACATTTTACGAAGGATCCACTTAGGGCAAGAGTGTGGCACCTGCTTCAGAAAAGAGACCTTGTCATTAACCCCATCACCTCAGCCTCTCTAAGCATTCTAAGCATTAAGGCTCCACTGCAAAGTCAAGTTTCCAACAGCCAGACACAATAACATAACTTCTTGCCTAAGCATGTCTATCTCAGACCTTTAAACATTCTGAAAGAATAATCCAGACATAAACTGTGTGCACAAAAATCTGGAATGCTAGCCTCTGTGCCTAAGAATGAAAGTGTGATCTCAACATGTGGTACTATGGGGCCCCCAACCCAAATACGCAAAGTCTAGGTCATGCTGGGTACCACATGGATGCTCCCCTGTAAATCTCCCCATCCCACTCCAACAATTCCTTGAAGAATACGATCCAGTGATGGAAAATGCTCATAAGGGTTCAGAATTGTCCTAAAGTAGAAGAGCCAAGAAATGTAGAGATGTCCGTGAGATAGGTAAGTTTCCAGGGTCCTTGGAGTCCTACGATGCATTCTTTGACACAGCTCTCAAGACCCTTCATCCGCAGTCGCAGCTGTGCTGACAACCACATCTGTACCAGTTTTTTCTTACTCCCTCATCCCTGTCGTACCTTATCGTCCGGTTACATGGATTACCTAATCCAAATGACACTATGCCACACCTCTTGGTTCATACTGCTTTCTCCAAATAAAACGCCCTTTCTCGTTGCAGAACTCTGACTCATCTTTTAAAGCCAAACTCTAATGTATAGTCAGGGAGCAGTTCAACGTTTTTGAGAACCAGCTGTAAACCAGGCATTTGGGATATAAAGATGAATAAACCACAATTCTTGTCTCCAGGAAGGTCACAATTATACATCTTTACATTCCCAGTGACTATGAAATTGTCTTTAATAAATAAGGTTAAACAAAGTAACTTGGATATATCTAGACAAAAATAATAAACTCAGTGTACTACCACCCAAAAAGAGAGCAAGAACCCGACGTCCTCGTGTGTACCATGCTGTATAAACACAGAGTATACATAGTATCCTCAAGGCCTTATGATGTCCTGACTCCTATGGAAGAGAATATAGAATTTATTCATTCATTTATTTATCCACTGTTTACTCACTATCTGTGATGTGCAAGATATTATAGTAGGAACTATAAGCCATACTGATGATTGCCAAGTCTCTATGTCAAAGAACTTAAAGTCAATCAAGTCCTGTGAGAGTTCAAATGACAGAGGGTTCCTCTAAACATTGGAGATATCATATCATCTACCCTTCTACCTTATTACCATTAAGGAATTGGATACTGAATGCCTAGTGATAAATACCGACCAAGTGTTCATCCAGTGGTCCCTGGGCTCATCCAGTTGTTACTGGAACACCTTGTTGGGTACCTCGTTTGTTTTTTTTTTTGGAATTTTATTTAATTTATTTTTTTATACAGCAGGTTCTTATTAGTTATCCATTTTATACATATTAGTGTATATATGTTGTTGGGCACCTCTTGAAATAGTCCATTTCAAATGCAGACAGCTACACAAGTTAGTAATTTCTTTCTTTCACTGAACCAAAACATATTTTCCTGAAACTTCTGTTTGTCAGTCCTCTGTCTTCCTCTGGTAACTTTCAGAGTTAATTCATTTCCTCTTTCACATCTATTATTTGAAAATATTAAATAACTGACCTTCTTCTTAAGCTTTCTTCTATCTATCCTTTATTTCTGTTCAGTTATTTCTGGATCTGTGTCCTTATTCAAGATATGAACTAACCTTCCCAGCTTCTAATATCCTCAATTTTATTAGTCATTAAGCCTCTCTGTGAATTTATTAATATATTGAACACCAGACTAAAGTTTCCACCAAGTTGGCATCAATTAATGACATTGTTTATAGTTAATGCTTCAGTCAAAGATCTACCTAAAAAGATTATCACTCAGCTCACAACCCTCCCCCCACTGATAAGGAGAGCATAGATAACTCAGATGCACATATTCCTAAAATCCAGATGCACAGTGTCTACAGCATTCCAGTAATCTATCAGTAAAGTAACTCATTCAAAAAAAAGTGATGTCTGATTGCATGATATGATCATAGTGAACCTACTCTGACTCTCAGCGATCAACTTTTCCTTTTCTAAAAATCGATCTTGTAAAAAATTCTTCCCCATATGCCAGAACCAATTTCAGTTACTTATCTGGAGATGAAGGAATCTAAATTTGTCTGACTCTTTTTCTTAGAAATTGAAACAAGACCAAGTTCTGTGCTCTAGCAACTCTCCTGTATTCCATGAATTCTACACAATGAACCTAGAACCTTTCTAAACCATCTAGTTTTTTAAATGATAATTACATTTAAGAAAGTATCAGCCTATAGATTGATTCACTTAGAAAGCAATCCCTAACCTATAGAAGAATATATACACATTATATTTATAAATATTAGTAATAACATGTATAATTGAATAAAACATGAAATGAACCCAGTTTTCTACTTTAGCAACAACAAATACCCTAAACAAATGATTTAAGAGGAAAAATATGGTAAGCATGCTCATCTTTGCTTTGAAGAAGTGAAAAAAAGCAAATCAACAAACATATCTGGGTGCCTAGAACTTTCTTATGATAAAACTATATTTAATAAAATTAATTAAAAATTTAGTGTGTATCCTTTTTCATACACATTTCAAATCAAAGTTCTCTCTTCCTATTCTTATTGCCAACACTGATTTTACAGTTTTGGTGGGGATGAGGGGATAGGGGCATGGCTAAAACTGCCAAATCGTTTTCATAGACTGTTTCCAAGTTGGATGATTCCACTGGACCAGATTCTGCCACCCTCGACCCTTTCTATAATTTCAGCAGTATGTGGGCCTATTCTCGGAATAAGCATGATGGTGGAGATAAGGCTTGCGTTTTATTTAAGAGGCTGCATCCTTCTAAGTACCCTGTAATACAGTCTATGAATGTGTAGGAAGCCCTATAGGTGGAAAACTTTTAAAAAGCAAATTTGTTCTTACGTATGTAACTAACCTTCTCAGTTACATCAAAATATAAAATATTGTACCACCTGGGAATTTTCTTAAGCACAAATGCAAATTAGTTTGATGTCTGAAAATACTACCTGATAAATCTCTGAGCAATAAATATCCACTGCTAGGCAATGACAACTTCTTATTAAAGCAAAGTGGATGGGTACAGGCTGAAGAGATCCTGAGCAACACACTGCCACGGAAGAGTCTACCTGGCACTCAGGCTCTACAATGAAGTGGTCACACCTTTCCCTGACTGCTTAGTAATTCTAATGGTAATGCTTATGATACTTGAATTAAGAGATAGAAGGACCTGAAATACAGAACGTCCCACTGAAAATGTTAACTCTTCCCAAATATGCCCAAACCTGACACATTTAGAAACAGGTCTAGGTGGAGGCAAAGGCAGACCTTTGCAAAACTGCAAAATGCAGTTTGTCTTCTGTCTTCCAACAGTATCTCTTTTGCTATTTAGCCCTTCCCCAATCTCTCTCTATGCGTGGGATCTAGCCTACGTGTCCTCATGCTTCCTTCTTTTTATCCAAAGATACCCTTTGTAGGATAGGCAGGGAGAGGAGAATTATCAGAACTTGCTCCCCATCAAAATACCCTTTTCCTCAGGGCCACTCATTTCAGCAATACGTGCAAAGGAAAATAATTAACTATATTTAATTTTCAGTTTGGCATGAGTAACTGCTTCAATTTATCCTTCAGTAGAATATCTGCACTACGTCTGTGAACCAACACACTTTTATCCATCAATTCTATTTCTAAGGATTTGTCATTAGAAACCAGTTAGATGTGGAATATGAAACTACGATGTCTTTCTCAAAGCATCGTTTTTATAATAACAACAAATTAAAGAACGGAGAGAGCCCAAAAGAACAATGATAAAGAATTAGTAAATTATGTTAAATCCTATTTGCCATTAAAATTATCTTTTAGAAATGTATATCTTAACATGGTATATATTTATGACATAATGAGTAAAAAGATGAGTTTATGCATGGTAAGATCCCATATAAAAAAAATGTATACACGTATAGTACAGATATTCACCTGTGGATGTGTATAAAAATGTACCAGGCATGGTGCTAAGCATTTGGTAAACAAGAACACATATGGCTTCTACCCACATAAAGCATACAGTATGGTGTCAAAGATTGACATTAACCGATGTCAAAAGACAAAAACTTCTGTCCTCATGGGGCTTATACTTTATTCTTAATTGTATCTTTATGTCTGGCACATATTACTTGTGATATAAAAATAATACTTTTCAACTGTTCAATAACTGCAAAATGTTCTATATTTTCCCAGATTACTTGAAACACAATTAAATGGCAGACTTTAGAAAATTTAACAGTGGTATCTATGGATGGGAATTCCATAAATCTCACTGTCCTGGCCTCTTCTCATGAAATTCTCATACTTATGATGGCCACTACAACATGAGAAGGATAAACCACACCTGGATTATAATTCTTATCTTTAGAATTTATAATTCTTATCTTCACGAAGCCATTCAACTTCCTTCTGTGAATTTCTCAGTGTTATTTCTAAATCCATTCTATAAACTCCAGACAAAAGTTATTTACGAAACAAACAGACTAGGCAAGATTTCTCAACCTCATTAAAGAAACGAACCAAGGAAGTTTTACTAAAGAAAGGGTCAGAACATCTATGAAAAGGTCAGAGCAGAAATCAGGTAAACATTTCTGACCACAGGCATAATTAGAAAATCCTCAGGTAGTTAATGCCAGTGTTTGGACCAATTAAACCACCAAGATAAAGGGAGACAACATCGATTAATGTTCCACTTGGAAATCATATTTTATTTTAGTTCTGCTGAAAAAGAGAAGCCGACAGACAACTTTGCTCAAAACACCTTTACTGTGAAGTAACTTTGGTCTTAGGATAGACAAAGTCAAGGTGGGAGTGAACTAACTGTTCCTCTGTTTCCCCCGTACAGTCCAATTTTTCCGTAGGAAAATATGGAAGTAAGATATAAGGGGAAGAAAACCTACATTTTAGATCACTTCTCTTTTATAGTGTTCTGACTCTGATGCTTAGCCTTTGTTTAGACATTGCTAGTTGGACTAGATAATTACCTTCCATTCACTGTTGTTAGTTTATCAAAAGAGATTTGTTTACTGCTTATTATTTGCCAGTGTGGGAAGATGGGCTCAACTTTCAAGTTAACTAATGCAGAAAACATAGGGTAGGAAAACATGGCACATTTTCATCCATCTTCTTTTCTTTTTTGAATATACCCTATGACTTGCTGAAATCATGGCGGCTGAAGTTGTAAACCAAAGAACCACGTAGAAACGCTGGCCTGTAAGCACATTTACACACCTTATAAAATTTACCATGAACCGGGTGAATGGTTAATATTGCTATTTTATATACATCAGGAGAAGAGCAGTCCTTGTTTCTTCGAAACATTATTTAGTAGAGAACTAGGTAGTCAGTTACACTAAATATATCCTACATTTTTTACAAAATATGAAAAGTTAAGAGAAAATTATATTGGCAAAAATATATTGATTTTAGTTTACTACTAAAGCAAGTGTATCATCTAACTCAGAAAATCTATTTATATTAAAATACATTTTCCCTCATCATTGGAGAAAGGTACTAAACTTAATAACCAAGTGGAGACTGAAACACACTGAAACTAAGCACCTCATTTACAAATATACTCTAAGACTAAATTTCCACATACTGAAGTCTCACTACAGAAAACACCTCCTATTTCTTTCTACTCTTTCCAGCTTGCCTCTATCTTCTTTCCTCTATTTTAATTTATTGTGAATTTTAGTACATATCATTCCCTCTTCCCAAATTGAAATTACTCTCATATATTTGAATTTGGACCAATTTTAACAATCTTTTATTCAATGTACATTATTTCCACCTCTCCAAAATTAAACATTTTTACACAAACATAGATACTTAGAATAGATATGACTGAACAACAGTTTCTACCTCCACATGAAAGTTAGCCATTCTATTAGTCAAACACACCAGACCATGAATAAACTGCTGTTGCTCTAGATAATAAATGTTTATCTACAGCTCCATAGCTCCATAGCTCTTGGTATATGGTAACTGCCATTCCTAATGTTTGTGTGTTGTGCCATGGTTTTCTGCATTTTTTTAAACTTTGTGATTCTCTGTTAGATTTTCCAAACAGCCTTTTAACTGGCCTCTTTGTCTCTGTTTCTTCTCTTGGCTAACTCTTAAAAACACATCCTTCACTATTACATTAGCTTCTTATTGTTGCGTAACAAATTGACATAGGATTAGTGGTTTAAAACCACACCCATTTATTATCTCACAGTTTCTGCAGGTCAGAAATTCTCTGTGGATTTGGCTAGGTTCTCTGTTCCAGGTCTCACAAGACCAAAATCAAGGTGGTGGCCAGGCTGGAGTCTTGCCTGGAGAACCTCTGATGAAGAATCTGTTTCCAAGCTCTTGCAGGCTATTGGCAGAATTCAGTTCCTTTTTTTTTTCAATTGGACTGATGGCTCCATTTCAGCCAAAGGTCTCGCTCAGCTCTTTTAGGTATCCACATTCCTTTTTTGTGTCCTCCCCTCCATCTTCAAATCAACAACAGCACATTGAATCCTTTTTGCATTTCAATTCTCTCTGACCTCTTCTTCTGCCAGGGGCTGGTGAAAGTTTCTGCTCTAAAGGACTTCTTTGATTAGATCAGGCATGAAATCTTGGGGGTGTTCCTAGAAATTGTGCCTACTACAAAGTTCCAACAAAAATTTCATCACATACAGAAAACCTTGGGTGTCCACACATGCATTCTACCTCCTGTCCTTCTCTCCCTCCTTACTTGCATGGAGCCCCTACCGTACTCCTACAGCATCTACTGTGTACCTCAATCAAAGCATTCATCCCACTGTAGTACACTGTCCGTTTGCTTGTCATTCTAGAAGACTTCATAACTATGTAACTCCAGTATTTAAGCCAGTGCCAAGCAACATAAAGATGATCATCTGATAAATGCACGCTGAACAATTTGTATGTGCCTTTAAATTCAAAGAAGAAATACTTTATGTTCAATGTAAATATAGTACTGAAGTGTATTTACTTCTAAGTGTTTATAAATGAGCAATCTGTATCATAGATAAAATTCTCAGCTCACCATACTATTCATTTAATCCGAATTTTATATCATTAAAAATAATTTGAAAAAAACTTTTGAAAATTTATTAAGCATACATTGCTACTGTGATAACTGCTTTATCTCATTTAATCAAAACAATTTCATTTTACAGATGAGAAAACTGAGACTTCAGAGCTGCCTGAATTCAAACATCTACAAAGTAGTAAAGCCATGGTTGCTGAGCCCCTATGTTATTTCCCTTCCTTCCTTCCTTCCTCCCTCCCTCCCTCCCTCTTTTTCTTCCATAGTTATATTTATTGAACACTTATTACGTGCCAGGAATTGTGCTAACATTTTCATTAAATAGACTTGACTCCCAAAATACTGTTAGAAATAATATCTTTATCATATGTATTTACAGTACTTTCTGCACACGCACACCCAAAATTAAACCATTACTTCATTAAATTAAATAATAATATTATTCCTGATTTATGTTTAATATGTACTTAAAATCATCCATTACTAATCTTGCTTTTATGTGACTGCTGCATATTTGCAAAGACATGTGAACTATAACGAAAATACACTTTATAATATGCTAGTCATTAGCAACTTTGTGTGGGAAAAACCGATGAGAAAATTTAAACAAGGAAATTCCATCTTGCCCAACTGTGATCTCATCATGGCTAGGGACATTGTATGAACCACAGATGGTGAGAATTAAGAAGCCACACATGTTCCTTAGGGACTTCAACTTTACCAAAGCAAGGATCTGCGCTTTAGAGCAGTTTGTTGGTTATAAAACAATGTCATATTCAAATATGTGACATCTTACTGCTCAGGGCCTCCACTGCAACATTCAAAGCCATCCCATCGTGGTTACAGCAGATACTGTATTAACGTGGCTAGGAAATATATGCCTTCCTAAATTCACACATTTACCAATATAAATCAGCATCATAGTTCATTTACAAAACAAAATATATAAACATGAGTTACTGCCATTCTTAAAATGGTTCTTGGAAAGTACAACTGCTAAAGCTATCATGAATTATGAGATTTTAATCACTTACAAGACCTGACATTTACAGGAAGGAGGGTTTTGAAAGAAATGAGGAATTTATCATCCTCATAAAGAAACTCCAAAGTAATACCTGGTAATCATTTTACAGAAAGAAATCCAAATGTTAAACGAATTAGATTTGCCATTTTTTCTTGCTATAACTTTGCCATTCATAATCAGGTCTGAATTCAAAGGACTGCAAAGGAATGTTCACAAGGGGCAAAGAGAGAAGCAATTTATGTAAATAATAAATCATGTTTATAATGGTCATTTGTGTGAGCCCAGAGCTAAGGCCAGAAACAGAAGTACCAATGTGGAGCACAGGAAAATTATTCCTAACTCATAAAAAGACTGTTTGTAGTTATAGGAATTTTAGTTAAGTAAATATAAATAGGAAAAATGTGTTACATTCTCAAAATAGATACTGAATTCTAGTACATAAAAATTCCAATAATCCAACATCCTCATTATGTTCTTTTGCAGTCACCTTCAGCTCTCCCATTTTTAATCATCCAGTTGCATATTTATTATTTAAAAAGAGAGGGTGATAAGATTTTGCTTCCTTTCTCAGGCATTTTTTTTTACACAAAATTTTATGTGAAGAAGCATACAATTTTATTTTGTAGGTACTTGGTTATCATGCAGATAAATATTCACCTGGTTGCCACGTCACACTCGAGCTTTCTGCTATCATCATGTAGTTTTACTTTTTATTACTGGATTAAATTTTCAACATACCTCATGAGTCTACTGGTCATCCCGACAATGCAAAGCAAGCCTCAGGAGTTAACCTGAAAAGTGAGTCTCAGCTTCATTAGGGAATGAACGCTTGACATGTTTCAAGTCCCTCCAAAGAGAAAAATTGATTAAGATGTTGTAAAGATATGCAAATGTTCATATGTGTACAAAAATGTACCATTCTCTTCTCTTCTATAAACCCGGGGAATATTTCCAGGTCTAATTTTTTTCTGCCTTTAAAAGAAGGCATTGCATCTGTGATTCAGTAACAGATTGTATAATAGAGAACGAACACAAATGTACACATACATCCACACACAACCCTACACAGTCAAATCAAATCTCCTCAGTGAATGTTGAATTTTAACGGTCACCACTACCTATTCAATTTGCCTATCTACACAGGACATCATTTTCTTTCTTTATGTTTAATGAAAAAAACACTAAAATGATTTGAATTTATTTTTTTTGTCTTGTAAGATAGAAAACAACAATGATTTAATTCTCATGTCTACAAGTTGTGAGCCTTGAAGCATTCTGGAGGACAAGAGGGAATTTATATTACAGTAATCTGATATTCAGCAAAAAGACATTTTTACTACCAAATATATGTTTTTTAAAACCTCCTGAAAAATAACGTTGAAATATACACACACACACTTGAATATATATATTTTTTTACCCTTTTAGAATTCATACTTTTCCATTCAAATCTCAGCTCACACACCTCATCCACAAAGCCTTCTATGATATTCTCAAGTAGTCAGTCCCTTCAGAGTTTTGAAAATAATGATGACTGCAACAATGCTCACAGGAAGAGCTACAGAGTGCCAGACACTGTTCTAAGCACTTTACGTGTTAATTCATGTAATCCTCACACTCGGTTCCTGAAGGTATTATATCCATTTAATTTTTACAGAGGAGGAAACCTAGGCACAGAGAACTTAATCAAGTTGCTTAAAGTCACAGAGCTGGCAAGTGGAAGAGTTATTGCTCAAATCTAGGCAGCCTGGCCTCAGAGTCCAAATGCTTAATCATTAGACCATGGTACCTCTCTTGATTTTCTGTTTATAAAATGGGAACAATAGTATGTCTCCATGGTATTGCTCGCTAAATTAAGTCAGATCATTCAGGAAAAGACCCTAGTACCATGCCCAGTACATAGCAGTACTGAATGCTGTTGTTACCAAGTACAATTATTTTTAGCTAAGCCTCTGTCCCCTCCTACATTGTGAATCCCTTGAGGATGAGGTCTGCATTCATTCATTTGTTCACTCATTCATCCCACAACTAGTCACTGATCAAGTACTGTGAGCAAAGCTATGCCAAGCCCTGTAAGCACTCATCTCCCAAGACCCAGTACAGTTAGACCCAGACTGACATACTTCCTCCTCAGGGCTTTGGCATTTAACTGTGCCCTCTATCTGGAAATCTCTTCTCCATATAATTTCAAGGCTTGTTTCCTCACTATATTCTCTCTCCTCCACTGTTATGCCTTTAGTGGCCTCTTCCTTAAATACCCTAAACAAGGTAGTGCTGTCTAGGACTCTGTATTTTCTTATTCTGCTTTATATTTTCTACTTATCACTGTCATACATACTAGACTGTAAGCTCCATATAGACAGGGATTGCCAATTCTATATCCACAAGCTGGAATAGTAGGTCAGTAAATATTTGTTATATTGGTGAAAGAAGGAAAAGGAAGAAGGGAGGGAAAGAGGGAGGGAGGGAGGGAGGAAAAAGAGAGGGGCCAGGAGAATTTTGAGCAATGAATGCTTTATAAAGAAGAATATGTTTTCCATCCCATCTTGTCCAAATTACCTCTCACCAAGAATAAAAGAATGTTGGTATTCATCCCCTCCCTCTCTCCCCCATCCCTCCTGCAGAAATTCCTGAGAGCTCCTTAAAGGCATTCGTCAGCTTCTCTTCTTGTGCTCCCTACAAACCTATGTCTCGCACCATTTGAATTCCAACACCTGCTCTTTCTCCTCCTAAGAAAAAGATGTGTATGACCTCCAGGGAGACCAGCTTTCCTTTTCATTTGCAACAATGCTGAAGAGTTATAATTTCACAGCATCATCAGTGATAGTTGAAATGATTTGTAATTTATCATCCAACTACCACAGACTAATTCATGATTAAAGAAAAAGCTCTTATTTTTCAGTTGTCAAAAATATGCATTTCTGGATTCTTTCTTCAAACATGACATCGTTAATTAGCAGGAAATGTGCTTTGAACTTCTTTTCTAATAAGAGTAATGAATTTACACTAAACTTTTCCTTCCTGGTACCATTCTAATCATTTATAGTAGTTTTGATTGGCATTAGACTATTCACAATTATTTTGGTTTTCACCAGAACATGCCTTCCCTGATCCTTTTGAGGTTGGATGTGGCCTTGTGACTTGCTTTGGCCAATGAGAGGAGTTGTAGAAGTGACATTTGTCACTTAAAGGCAGAAGATTTCAAAGCAAGTTGTGACTTTTCATTGCCCTTTCTGTGGTAACTTGGAGCTACGTGCCAAGAAGGAGTCTCCATCAGTGTGGGTTTCCATGTGATGAGCTGGGCAGGGTGGGCACGGGGGACATGCAAAGTAACTGAAAAATAAACCTTGGCTCAATTAATTCACTGACATTTGAGAGGTGTGTTGTTTTTTTTTTTTTTCCTGCAGCAATGCCGGTTCATCCTGCCTGATATATTAGAAGAGTAGAATCTGTGTCTACACAAAGTGGAAGTTAACTCATACTGCTGACCTCGCTCCATCAGTACCATAGACTAGGTATTTCAGTCATGACACTGGAATATCATGGAACAAATATCATGGGAGGAACAAATCTGTACATATTCTGCAATCATGGTAGAACATTTTTTTTCATATGCTCCTTTGTCCATCTTGAGGCTTTTTTATGAGGGTACTAAGGAATTTATGTCACATATTTTGTATCTTTAAAAAAGCTTTTGGGGGGGAAAAGGCCAACATCACATTCTTTCAACACCAGAAACAATTCTAGATGTTTTAGTTCCTCTAAAAAATTCTTTGAACATAGCTGTAAAAATGTTACCTACAATATCATTATAGTAAAAGGTATAAATACTATGTTTCTTTTTTTGTTGTTGATATTGTACAATAATAAAGAATCTGACCCTGAGTGAGAGTCCTAGGCCCTTCAGACCACTCTTCTGTCTCTAAATATTAGGGATATATCTTCAAAATGCTGGAAAAATCCCCTCCAATAATGGATGAATAAAACAACTTCCTATTCTGTGACTTGTTCTTGAGTTTCTTCAAATGTTCTCTTTCCCCTCATATTTCTCCCCATCTTCTCCCTTTTTCTCTCTCCTTCTCTCTCTCTCTCTCTCTCTCTCTCACACACACACACACACACACATTCACAAAATCCTTTAATCAAAACTACAGGTTCAGTTTAAGCCTTTTAAAAAAATAAGCTGTTATCTTCATAGACATAATATTTTTAAATAATCCTGCAGTAATTTCAACCTAATTACAACAATGACTTCACCAGCTATGGCTGTTTAATATATTGCAAATTCTTCTAACATTTTCTCAGACAGTGAGCAATTCTAAATGAGTGGTTACTCCATATGAGATACTTCAGTTGTCTTTTGCAAAATCTTATGACTATAAAGACACGTATAACTATTAATTTATTATTGAAAGAAAATTGTGCATGATGTATTAAAAAGGGCTGGGGAAGAGGTTTTCAAACACTACACTATAAAGATACTAGGATTTGAAAAAGTCAGGACCCACTTCTGCTGTCCTCAAGAAATTAAGTCCAGGAAAATTAATAGGTATGACTAGTCACTTCAACTGCTTTCAAGTTCAATGAAAATTGCACCTGAATATATCCAGAGAGAATCTGAGGAAAGTGGGAATTGTTCTTAGAGAACACTTCAGTCATTTTTGAAAACAGAGTCAGAATGAAATAGCACGCATCCAAAATTTTGAATACTATTTTTTTTTTGCTTCCACGCCTCATTAATGTTGATCTGCTCTCTGTGATAATTAACCAGCCCCGAGAAAGAGGCAAAATTCATCAAGAATAATATTCTAAGAAAACAAAACATAAATAAAAGATTAAACCAATGCTACTTTTTCAAATACTAGGAGCAGTTCTAATTACTAGTCAATTGTGTTAATAACTGTTACAACAAGAACATACATTGGGCAATAAACACTGCCTTTGTGGCTAGAATGAGAAACTCCTTTCATGGGCAAACAGTTTATGTACTCGTATAGTCCTTTACTTTTACCAGGTGGAAACTGTAATGCTTCAGCTGAAGTCATGATGTTTTATTCCAAACACTTATATGTTCACTGGATTCAGCCCGGGCAGTTGCATAAATGCCTGGGGACACAGATTGCAACGTAAGCTAGATGAGGCTGGCAATTCAGCTATGAGTGTGAGGTCAATGCATATCTGCACACTTTCAAACCAGTAAAGGGATACGTTTCTGCACCCTTTGCAGGAGAAGAGAAAAACATTTCAGACAGAAAATAGCTTTCGTCAGTTTGCCAACACTTTCTGTTTCTCTTTCTTTCTGTTTCTATCTTTCTGTTTCTCTTACACATAAACACAGAAACCTGAAAGTGAATATATCATGGATGTCTTAAGAAAAACCAAATTTTTCTATTGCTGGAGGGGTTTCGGGTTGATTTCCAGACCCATTTTCTAAATCTGCCTCAGCACACACACACCTGGTGAACTCTGCAATGATTATAAGTTACCAAATGCTTTCAGGAGAAAAATGAATGGATGAGGGCATGAAGGGGAAAGTACATAATTTAATGTCAAATATTAACACATAAGCCCTTTCTCATTTTCTACATGATAGTCCTATTCCCTTTGAGGCAAGTAGTGCGAAGAATATAAAACCCTAGGAGTGGGCTTCCCTGGTGGCGCAGTGGTTGAGGGTCTGCCTGCCAATGCAGGGGACACGGGTTCGTGCCCCGGTCCGGGAAGATCCCACGTGCCGCGGAGCGGCTGGGCCCGTGAGCCATGGCCTCTGAGCCTGCACGTCCGGAGCCTGTGCTCTGCAACGGGAGAGGCCACAACAGTGAGAGGCCCGCGTATCGCAAAAAAACAAACAAAAAATCCTTAGGAGTATGTCTCAGAATGTCAAAATACCAACACATGTCAAAGACATCACTGGTAGAGCGTGTCCAAGTTGTGGTAGCAAAAATCCCACTGCCCCAGCCCCAGGCTCTGCCTTGATTTTCCTGCCTACCCTCCTCTGTACTCTGAATCTGATCTATTCCCTTCCAGTACCTTCCCAAATCAAAACTCCACTAAGCCCTTGGCCTTCTGAAGTCCCTTCTCATTATTTGAGGAGATAAGTGGTTTCTCTCTCATTTCCAAACTCCACAGCCTTTTCCTTGCCCTTAACATTGCCCTTAACATTGCATTTCCTTGCCCTTAACATTGCAGATAGGAGTCTGCCCATCTGTTTAAGAAATACACATGCCTACTTGACAACGCGTAACAATGGGTCTGTGTTTGCTTGATCCTGAGTCCAGGTTTACTAAGAAAAAATTATAAATGTATGTAGTACAAGACCCCGGAACCTTCTTTCATTAGTAATTACACTGTTTCCTCCCTCAACTTCCCTAAACCTAATAATTTGACCGTCTCTGAATTACCACAGAGCTTGTAACTAGTGTCACATGTTTTGCACTAATTAAACAACATCTCATATTATTTGTTCATTATCTACATATACAAGAACTCCATATACACACACTCTACAGTTAGCTTATTTTTCTACCAGCAAAGGCCTGATGCCAAAGATTATATCTTCTACTTCTTTGCTGAAGGAAATGATAGTATACATTTAAATTCTTGTTTATCTAGATAATTGAAACTTTGTGAAGTAGAAAAAACAAAGAAAATTGAGTTTTGTTCTAATGGGACTTAAAATTTGTTCACCCAGCCCTCAGTTCTTGCTGCATGAAAGGCACTGAATTGATGAGACCACCATGAATAAGAAACAGCCCCTTCTGAAAGATTACCTTTGATGGTGGGTGAGGGGAGGTCACAGATAAGATGCCTATACTGTAACTATCATGCAAGGCAGGAATGGTAAATTGAATAGAAGAGAGAAATTACTTCGGACTGGGGTTTGGGGTGGTAGGAATATAAGACAGTATACTGAAAATAAGCAAGTAATAGAATTAGGGAGTACCCATAAATTCTGTAAGAATTCCAGAAAGTAGGAAAATGTTGTGAAGCTGCCACTGGCTTCAACTCATCTGAGATCTCCCTGCAAGTTAAATCTAAAGGAATATTTGGCCCATCACATGGAGAGGAAATGCAGGTAGTATTTTGGGAGAAGATAAAGTCATATACCTTCCAGAGAAGAATCTGGTGCCTTGGTGGAGTTGGGTGCATTCCAGGAAATCTCTGGGATGGGTCTGTGAACACCAAGTCTGCACTCTTGAGAGGATAAGAAAATACAGACACAAACTAGGTAACCAGGAATGCTGTCTGCTGAGACATGTCCTGAGGGTCAGAGCCCAGGCAGGAAGTGGTGCTGGGGAAGGAGCTGGACACCCTTTCTTTCATTCCATCCACCCAGGTGAGTAATTAGAGATGTGGTGAACAAGAGCTGCCCTAGGCACCCATGCATCCTCCTTTTAAGGGAAAAAGAAGCAAACACTAACATAGGGAAGGAGGGTAATAGCTGAGAGCTAATCAGGATAATTCCTTTCCTTTTGAGACAACTAGTGGCCTAGAGAATATTAGAAAGCCTGGAAATAGATATTCATGACCTGGAATATAATCTCTTCTCTCCAGTCACCGTGCCCTGGCCAATTCCTACACTCTGCTTGCGGGCTTCAGACTCTCTAGCAACTGAAATCAGAAATGGTTTAACTTACCAAGAAGAGAAAATAGTATAGAAACTTCTTCATAAGATGTACTCAGAAATATTCAGTAAGAAATATGACTCTAAAATTACAAATCATATTTTTTTCAAAAAATTAACTAACTTGATTCAAGTTTTCCAATGAGAAAAGTGAAATTTCACATATCCAGGACAAAATGCATAGATATGGGCTGTATTCATCGTATGAACTCATACACTATCACTTGTTTTCTGTTTCCATTATTTTAGAAAAACTAATCACTTCTCCCTGTTCCAACGAGTAAAAGTTCTGCCCAAAAGTTGCAACTGAAGTTGAGTTTCAGTTTTAGAAAAAGTTGCTGTCAATTTAAGAGACTGTTTTCTGAGTCGAAAAAAAAGTGATCTGGGGAAAGGTCAGTCCATCTTTCTGACTGTATCCCAAGAAAAACTAGACACGAACACTAGCTCTGTGTGGGTCTCTGTTCTCCACAGTAGCGTGGCTGCCAGTCCTGTGTAGCTCAATGAGCTATCTTTTGGGAGTATATTTTTGGCATTAAGATTGGTCTTTGGTTCTAAACGTGACTGGAACGAATTGAAAACACTTTTATGGCTCCATCTTTGGTAATGGGTACATTCCTGACAAGCTAGTAACCCATCAGAAATGATGGTATTTTTTTTTAAGATTTTTTTTTGATGTGGACCATTTTTAAAGTCTTTATTGAATTTGTTACAATATTTCTTCTGCTTAATGTTTTGGTTTTTATGGCACTGAGCCATGTGGGATCTTAGCTTCCTGACCAGAGATTGAACCTGCACCCCCTGCACTAGAAGGTGAAGTTTTAACCACTGGACTGCCAGGGAAGTCCCCAGAAATGATGGTATGTTTAAAAAGAGAATTATAAAGTCTGCGTGTGAGCTACATTCACTGGACCAAATACAATCAAAGTCAGAAGACAGAACATGGAGAAACTAAAATACGACTATTTCCGCAGCTGCTTTCTGAAGTTTAAAACAGGTTAAACGAAAATTATCAATGTAATTCCATTTTGGGCAGACAATTTAACCTGCCAACAACAAATGCTTATCAGTCCCCTACTTGAGGTTTATACACTGGGGTGAGTGCTCTGGAAGATATAGAAATGCTATAGAATTAAAATTGAATGGGTAAGAAAAAGATGTAAAAAATTAACCATCATACAATACAGAATGTGAAAAGTCATATGAAATGGGGGAAAAGTGTTATGGAAGCATAGGTGAGAATGAAAATTCTGGTTGCTACAACAGGGAAAGGCTTAATAGTGGAGATAACACGTGAGCTAGGCTTTAAGGTAGCTAGGATTTCAGGGTGGGCACTGGGACAGGTACTGTAGGATGGCAATGATGGAAGCAAATTCATCAGCACTGGCAAGTACAGACCATGCTCAGAAATGGCAAGTAGTGTCTCGTTTGGAACACTGGGTCAGACAGTACATGTGCTAATAACCTTAGCTATGAATGACCCACTGCCAATCCCCTCAGGCCCAGGGAGGAGGGACTCAATGTTGCACAGCCTCATGAAACCAAACTGAAGGAGAGTCAGGCACATTCACATCTGGGCATGCCTCAAGGACAACCGACTCCCTTATAAGTGTTGGCACATAAATATTTTAAAGGTTCCCTTGCGTCTTATGAAGAGACCCCCAGGTGAAGCCAGAAAGTAATCTCCAGTCTTGATTCACTTGGCGACTCATTCAGTTCCTCTGGTGCGCAGTGTTTTCCCCTGTAAAGTGGACGTCACTCTAATACGTGTCTAGCCTACCTGCAGCGGGGTAGCTATGAGGCTAAAGAGACTGAGCACAAAATGAGTATGTGGAAAATGGCCTGACCACGAGTTTCGGACAAATACACTATCAAACTCAGAAAAATATTATCAAGCATCAAAATCCTTTCCTGAAGGATGGGAAAGGAAATTTGGGAGTACAAGAATGTACACACACACACACATAGACACACACACATCCAGAACTGCTCAAATAATCTGAACAAGCTGTTCCAACAGAAAAAAAAAATCATCAAAGAACAGGTCACTTTTTATCTTCCTATCGTTCTCAGGAAATGCCAAAAAAAGCAAAAATAAAAGATCCAACAACAGTTTTTTCATGTGCTAGGCCAGCTGCTACTACCTTAACAGGACACTGTTGTTTAAATAACAGTAATAGAATCCAGAGACCCATCAGAAATAATACAACACTTTACGAAGAGGGGGAAACTAATCTCATTCATCTGAAATGAAATACCTACTTCTCCAGACAAAGCCCCAACAGATGGAGAAGAGTAAATAGTTTTTAATAACAAAACCCTCCCAATACACCTCTTCTTTCCTGTTTCTTATTTCAGAGAGCAAAAGAAAATGAAGTATATAGAATGTCACTTTTCTCATCCAAGGCAAAAATTCATTCATCCATCCATATGACCAGCTTTAATGAACAGTTACTATGTATCAGGAAAGATGCTGGGCAAAGAAATATGGAAACATATTTATTGCTGTTGAGGAGGTAAGACCAGCAGAAATAAAATCCACCAACATTCCTTTTGTAAGCATAAGGAAAAATTATTTCCATTATTGCAACTGTCGCAGAATAACACTTTCAAGAAAGTACTGCCTTACAGATTGCGAACACGGAGGCCCACAGAGTTTTAGTGATTTGTCCAAGTATATAAAACCAGCTGTTGGTGGAGCCAGGATTCAAACCCAGGTCTTCTGACCTAAAACCTTTCCCCAGTACTGTGTGAGGATGTGCAGAAAAGGCTTTTCTTTAGCATCACCACACAACAGGTGAGCCCTTTCTATTTGCATGCAAAATTCCACTTGGGTACCCTATTTCCTCTTGCCTTGTAGTCAGAAAACAGTCTGTGTAGGACTGTATCATAAATTGTCATGGGTCTAGTGACATAGCATCAAACTACATATAACAAGAACTACTACAAATACCAGGAGAGATGGAAACACAATAGTAGAAGGAATATTTGCTTCCCTCTCTCAGCCCATGACAGATACAGTCAATAAAACCTAGGTAGTATTTTCAACTTATTCATAATTTTCAGAATAAATGAAAATAACATAAGATATCATTTCCCCCATCATGAAAATGGCACAGGTTTTTAAAAAGGGACAAAACTCAATGTTTGCATTTTATAACAGAATTTTAAATGTGCAAATCCTTCAATGAAACAATTCCACTTCTGGGAAAGCATTAAGAGGTTATCATTTAAACAATCCCAAAAGCTTTGAGTCACTGTTCTCTCTATATGCAATGCTCTCTATATCCAATTACTTGCCAAGTCTTGTCAATTCTATTTCCAAAATGTCTCTCACATCTATTTCTCACCCCATCATCACTGTGGAACATCATTTTTTTTTTTTCTTTTGCGGTATGCGGGCCTCTCACTGCTGTGGCCTCTCCCATTGCAGAGCACAGGCTCCGGACGCGCAGGCTCAGCGGCCATGGCTCACGGGCCCAGCCGCTCCGCGGCATGCGGGATCTTCCTGGACCGGGGCACAAACCCGTGTCCCCTGCATCGGCAGGCGGACTCTCATCCACTGCACCACCAGGGAAGCCCCTGGAACATCATTTTTTTCTCATATGACTATTAGCCTCCTTACTGGTCTCTTAAATTCCTAGTTCTCCCCACTAAAACGTATTCTACATAGTCATCTAGATATATCTTCAAAAGGACAGTTCCAACAGAATCACTGTGATGTTCAAAAATATTCAGTGGTTTTCCATTGCCTTTCAAATTAAGAACAAACCCCTTCTAGCTTTCAAAGCATGAAGAAGCTTCATATGGCCCCATCATTACCTTCCACTTATTTCCCTGACAAAATGGGGAGAATGCAATTCTCAAACCTCAAGTTCTCTTGTTTCAAGGATTATACAACACTGTCATAATCTTTGTGAAGAATTTCTTCTTTAAATCCCCATAGCACTACTATCCTTGTATCTCTTTTAAATCATATTATGTTCTAGCTTAAATTATTTGCAAACTTGATATACACTTCTACTAAATTATGCATTCTTGAAAACAGCCTATGCCTTATTTTTTCTCTGTATCTGTCCTCTGTGGGGTTTCTTTGAGGCAGAGCCTGAGACAGGATTCTTGCAAGATACTTTTTTTTTTTTTTTTTGCGGTACGCGGGCCTCTCACTGTTGTGGCCTCTCCCGTTGCGGAGCACAGGCTCCGGACGCGCAGGCTCAGCGGCCATGGCTCACGGGCCCAGCTGCTCTGCGGCATGTGGGATCTTCCCGGACCGGGGCACGAACCCGTGTCCCCTGCATCGGCAGGCGGACTCTCAACCACTGCGCCACCAGGGAAGCCCCGCAAGATACTTATTGAAGCAGTGCTCTCAGGGGAAAGTAGGAGAGTGAGGAAAGCAGGATGAACAGTGGAAAAAGAAGAAGCGAGGCAAAGATGTACTTGCAAGAGAAGTCTAGCTTCAGTCTGATCCCATGAGAGCTCTGAAAGAGAATGTACCACAGAGATTGTCCCATCTGAAGTGAGAAAGCTGGACTCATATACTGCATCAGTCACTCACTGGTCATGGGCCACCTGTGGAGGGTGGTATAACTTCCCAGGCATCTCTGGGCTAGGGAAACTCCCCCAAGCCGCAGGCAATAATTTGGAGATATAGGTGTGAACCTTTAACAACCAACATCCACCACAGCTGGGGAACAGGTGCACCCACCCAGTAAAGGAGGTCTGGAGAGTATACTATATCACCTGCTCAGAATCCCTTATAACATCTCTAATAGCTAAGAGCCAAGAGTAGATGCTCAGTAAATGTCTCTTGAAAAGAACTGCCAGCATGAAGAAATGACTTTATACTCCTACTGAAAGTACATTACTATATTCTTACAAATTGCAACTTGTTTACTTTATTGTCTTCGTTCCGGCTGTTATAACAATGTATCATAGGCTGGGTGGCTTATAAACAACAGAAATTTATTTCTCACAGTCTGGATGTTGGAAGTCTGAGATCAGGATGCCAAGCATGGTTGATTTCTGGTGAGAGCCTCCTTCTTGGCTGCAAACGGCTTATTTCTTATTGTATTGTTGCATGGCAGAAAGAGGGGGAGCTAGCTCTCTGGCCTCTTCTTATAAGGGCACTAATCTCACTCACGAGGGCTCCATCTTCATGACATAACTACTCCCCAAAGCCCCACCACCAAATACCATCACATTAGGGATTAGGGATTAGAGATTAGATTTCAACATGTGAATTGGCTGGTGGTGGGCGACACAAACATTCAGTCCACAACACTTATGCTCCCGCAGGTACACAAAGAAGCAAACAGAAAGAAAAGTATATGGAATTGTTATATTGTATTTCCCTAGTTTAAATGTTTGGACTCACTAGCAAGTCTGAGCTAATATATTCAATTATGAATTAATTCACGCTCATGAAAAACTGAACAGTTTTCAACTCTTAGAGATTTAAGATGAAGATCAGTAAAAACATTGAGGATAATTTCTGAGAAAAGTGATCATTTTTATTCTTAAGGACAGAATGTCTACTACGGACCCATCAAGCCACTGACTATGGTGATGAATATTTGCAGAAGGAGCCAAATGTTTCCCTACAAACCCCAAGAGAGCCTCTTAGCTGTAGTCAATCATCTTCCAAGTTGAGGTCCCCTTTGGATCAATGAGTAATAAATAAACAATACTTCTGTAGGCAGCATATTAAACTCATCAGTTGCATTGTATTTCTGCCTTCAACTGTATGGTGTTTAAATCAATGTTTGCGGTAAAATCAGTATAGTTTCATTTTAAGAGCTCTAATAAAAAATGGCTAAAATAAAATGCACACAGTATGGAAACTCTAACCATGCAATTTATGCTGGCAATAATTCATCAAGTGCATTTTGAATGCCAGCCATATGCAAATCATTCTACTAGGAGACATTGGGAGTATGTAGGTGAATAAGACTTGTTTCTGCTCTCAAGATGGTTACCATCTAGCAAGGGAGATGATAAATGTACTGATATTGAAAAGGAAGGATATAATTAACTTATTAAAATGCATCAATCCCCTGCTCAAAATCCTTATTTCTCCATCACCTTCATTGTGAAATACAAATTCCTTAGCATTCAAAATCCTTCAAGATCACACCCCTGCTCATCTTTCTATTTACTGATTTTATTTTCTCAATAAATTATTTACTGAGCACCACACTTGGGCTAAGTACCAGGTTACTGGTAGACAAGATACACACCAGCTTTGCGTTTGTCATCCTTTTAAGTCTCACTCTTCCCTTTCATACACATTACACTCTAATCACACGCACATGCCTAACCATTCCCAGAATTGGCCACTGAATTTTCAACCTCTGTGATTTTGGCAAGTGGTTCCTCCCCACTTGGTATATATCTTTTTCCATATTTTCTCAGTAAATCTTCCAATCCTTCAAATTTTAGTCCACATGCTACCATTTTAAGCTGTATCTCCTGATATCTACTCTTCAGAAGTGGCCCTTCTCTCCTTTGTACATCTGTAGCGTTCACTGTAGCCTTTCTCTTACTTGACATTGTGGGGCAGCAAAATCTGTCACCCCAAACTGTGTCTCTTTGGTATGAGGATTAATTTAGGCTGATTCGTTTTGAGAAACAGAAGACACAGGAAGTCTTTCTTTTTATCTCCTTCATAGCTGCCTAAAGAATTTAGATAAAGGGTCTGTTCCTGACATAGAGCTACCACCAGAGGTATCACAAAGAATACTGGCCAGGTTTGTGGAGGAAAACTCAGCAAGGCCTAGATCAGAGTCTACTCGGTCTCCCATTGTCTCAAACATTCATTTGCTAAACATGTGCTTTTCCATCTCCATGTGAACTGTCTACCTCCCCTCTGCAGTCCCAAACCCTACCCCCAACATCCTCTTTTGTCTTTGGTTGAAGATGGTATTTAAGGTGAGGACTTTGGCAAGTTATTCTCTTCTTCTAGGTCTCTCCCATGTAGATGTGCTAATAAACTTTTGTTTGATTTTTCCTGTTGATCTGTCTCATGTTAGTTAATTCTTAAACCACCTAGGAGAATCTAAAAGAATAGAGGAAAATTTCTTCCTCCTCAACAACTTACATGATTCAATAAGCAATACTTACTGTATCAGAGAGAGTCCTAAGAGGAACCAACTCTCTTGCATTAGAGTCATTTTGAGGAACATTTATTTATTAACAGAGGTGTCGGCAGGATGGAGAAGAGACACAAAGATTAACACATAACCCAGGAACAGCAGCAGAGGCGCTGTCACCATAACTATTCCAAAGAGTCAAAAGGCAGGAACGATCACCCTTATCTAGGAGGAGAAAGTCAGCAGAGGAGGGTACCTTTAGAGGAGCAGTGACATTCAGTAGAGGAACACTGCCAACCCCAGGAGTTTCACAGGGAGAAGGAATGATTTAACCTCACTTTCCTCTCACTCTCATCCACTGCTGGGGTGCAACAGACTGAATCCCACCAAAACCGTGAGGACCGGGGAGCCTCTGTAGTCATCCATGCAGGTCATTGTGCCGGGGCAGATGAAGTGGTGGGTAAGGGTAGAGAACAGAGCTGCTGGGGCAAAGGAAAGAAATCTGCCACACTTACACATTTGCCTCCTTTTCCAAACTCTGAATTCTTCAAAGTTAAAGTCTGAGTCTGAATTTGCAATATAACCCTGGTATTTAAGACAGCATCTGGAACATAAATGCTTATTAAGCACTTTCTTAATGGATGTTGCATTACAAAAGCAGTGCTAAGGGATACCAGTATTCAGAAGAGCACAAGGTTATACGTGACTGAGGGCAGTGAGCATAGGAACGCAAGTACCACTCCTTGCTGTTACCTATATTGAAGATCCTAACTGTTGGGTGTATTAATTCAGCAAAACTAGGCTGATAACCTCACTTCCTGACTTTTTCAGAATTGATGATATGTATGGCCATTTGGTTAGTTGGTTCATATGGAAAATAGTTTCATGTGTAATTCACCCATTTGCAATTTTAACCCAGAAAAATATAAAAGAAAAGATGTTTTGACAATTTGATTTCCATCATCCTTTTGCACCTCTGCTTCTGCACAACTGTTCTTTATCAAAGATGATGCTATTCCTTACCTCCTTCTCCAGGGCAAAGAACTTGAATTGCATTTCCAGAAGTGCTCATGGAATAATTCTTCTTTTTCGGTGGTAATTTACTAGAGAAAGATCATGGATTAATGAAATCTACGGATGACTCTAAATCCTACTTAAGGGTTTCATCACCCTCTTCTATCAAACCTTTACATGAAACTAACTGTTAACAAAATTGACTGACTGAGGTCTCACTAACTTTAAACCTGAGTATTCCTGTCAAAGAGCTGGTGTAGGAAGTGGCCAAAAAACAGACAACATAGGAAAAATTAAAGATCTAAATCACCTATAAACTGGATAATCAGTAGCTGAACTCCTGAGCCAGGTGTATGTTACGGAGTCCTCTTCCATCAGTGCTTTAATGCAATTTTTACAGCTGTTTTGTCAGTTGTACAGAAAAATCACTGCTCTGGTAACAGAGCACTGTTTTTGAGATAGAATATGCTCCTACTTGTGTTTTGAACATTTTAAATTAATTTATACCCATTTATGAGAAAACAGCTCTTAAGTCTTTAGATCTAAGACTGTGAATTTGACTGCATATTTATTATATTTGAATGGAAGAGTTTGCCTTTTTACATGATGCAGCCCAAATATCACCCCTTAAACCACCGGCCCTAATCAAACATGTGCAGCTCCCCCAGGCTGTAGACTTGAAAGCCCTCCTCCTACTGCACGAGGTCTACTGTCATGCAGAGAAGAAAGAAAGGGGAGAGGATAAGAGGATACCAGTTGAGATGAAGAAAGCCAGGAGACTCATCTGTACACAAATGATGCATGATGCCACCATCCCCATTATCTGGACTATCTTGCCCAAAGCCACAGCCACAGACTTGCAAACTTTTCTTCTTTGATGTCCAGGGAAACATGTGTTTCACAAACAAAATCATCTAAATTTGAAATGAAGGCAAGGGTGCTAAAAGCTCTTGTCTTTGTCCTCCACCTTCACGACAGCTTTGAGAAGACTCTAGGAAGCATCTTGGGCTTCATCAAAACCAGTTTAAAATCCAATGTTTGTCCAAAAGGATGCTATAGCACTTTCACCTCCTAAACCTACTACTCGAGCTGCTCCTGTTTCACTCATTTTCTCCTGTCAAAGAGCCCATTATTTCATTTCCATCAAAAAGTACATCAGGGGGTAAACAGCTTCTTAATAACGTATCCTGAGTATACACACTGAGTATATTTCTTCATAGCTGTATCTCAGTCCTGTAGATTCACTACAACCTCGTAATAAACACAACTCCCCAAAACATACCACCAGATATTTTATCTCCTTTTTGAAACTCTCCTTTCTTGCCTTCCTGAAATCTACTCATCTATGCCTCACTCTCATACAGTTACCACTATTCATTCAACAGGTATTTATAATGATATTTTAGGAGTAAGTAACCTCACTAGGTACTATAGAAATCAAAGCTCTATCAGAGACATGCTTTGCCCTCAAAGAGCTTACCATCTAACTGAGGAAACGATATGTATAAATAATCCAGTTATAAGCAGAATGTAAGTACCAAAATCAAGACACAGGTCAAGTACTTTAAGACAAAAGGGAGATATGATCTCCATTTATATCACACTTATTATGAAAATCAAATTTATTCCGGTATAATTCATGTATTAGGAAACAATTTAAGCATAAATCAAAGTTCGCACTTTCATCTACACAATTTCATCTATAGAATATTGCACTGTTGAACTGAGCTGTGTAAGAATACAACAAATACACACATTCAAACACCTCAAATATTTACCAGCGACTTCAGTGTGTTATGAATCATACCTATCGACACCTAGAGTTAAAATTTTCTGTCCAGTTTCAGATACTCTTCCTTCTCTCCTTCTGCAATAACTCACAAGCTGCAATCCTTCTGACACTGACTTCCACTAGCAAGCTTCAGGTCTTTTGCAAGGTAAAGTACCGTGTTTATTATAGTATTTATGTATTTCTTAACCAATTAACACGTGTAATAGCGTGCTACCATTTTTCCTAGGTCCCTGTCTTCCTTGTATGTGTCACTGACAAAGTGTTTGAGTGTTGTGTCTCTAACTCCATTTTTCCCACAAGGCCTGTGGTTGTTTTTGTGAAATTTGCATAATGTGGTGATTTTTAGAAATGCATATGTCGTGTAATCGCAAGATTGACTGTATATGTGCATATTATTTGAAAAAGTGTATAAAACTTAAGTATATTTTATATAAGCCTTCACACACATACATGTCTTTCTCTCCTGTCCACCCCACCCCCCCGCCCCGCCACATATCAGTTTTCAATATGACTGACACAACTAACTCCCTTTTGGGATTAAGAATGATTCTTAACCTCCTGCAAAGACAACGGTGCTAAATACCAATCTTATCCTATCACAGGCCAATTTATATTCTTTCCTTCTTCACAATGATAATAGCAAGGATTGTCCCTTTTCTTCCCTTACCCTTAATCTTTAGGTAAGACAGTGGAAAATTCTGAGTTAATAAGACCCCAGCATGTTTTGAGTTGGAATCTTGCTGCAACCCAAGCAGAAAATGTCTCCACCTAATCCAGACCTCTAACGTAAAATCATCACAAAAACGGCATTTCTCCTCGCGACTCGTATCCCCAGCTCCTATCACAGTGCTGACACAATTTAAGTACTTAATAACTATTAGCTGAAAGTTAATTTAGTCGAATAACTATTTCTGATTGTTCTGTTGCTGTCACCACATTTAATTCAAGTGAAAAACTTAAGACCTGCGACACTTTCCTAAAAGATACAAAAGAAATTATATATCCAAACTTCCACGGTCTAAAGTTAACATAGATGCCAATCTTAAGATGACCTTTTTTGGACCCTAATTTACCCTTCAGATTACTCTGATTTTACCCCCTATTTAGGAATCATTGACTAATAAAAAGAAAATAAAACACATTGCCTAGTCTTGTTTTTAAAGAGTGTAAACAAAGAGAGCTCAAAATAACCAATCTTGTTTCTGAAGTTGTCAGAATGTGACACTTGTTACTAAAAGAACAGAGCCAGTAATTATTCATCTTAAATTTGTTTGATTAATTTAAACAGCAAAAGAATTGGAAAATTGAAAACTGACATCTGAAATGAATTAAGGAGGCAATTCAAATGCAAGTAACACTAATCTGCCTCAGGGATGAATGGGTCCAATTCAAAGATACTTAATTACAGCATGAAGATAACTAAAAGAAGCATCAATTGATGAATAAGATGTCCTTATCAGCAGCTAATGAGCCCAGGAATCAAATTTGGATCCATCTGAATTGAGGTTTTTTTTTTTTTAATATAGTACCTTGTTTCTTAAATAAGTTTCCATCAATTTCTAAATCCTAAGCTGAAGGCTCTGGGTTTCCTGAATGGTCAAACATACATGGAGCTGGTTTTGACACACATTCCATGAAACTACTGAAATATGACACTTAATTCAAGCACAAACACCTTTTTCCATTTGATGTAACCTAGAGAGGCAGACAGTCCTAGGACTTTTGGAATTCTTTCCTACCCCCCAAAAAAATCATGAGTAAAATGAAAGACTGGAGGTTTCATAATATTCAACAGAGGACCAAAACTTCCAGAAAATTTAGACACAGAAACTTGATTACATTTTTTTTAAGTGTTCAACCCTGATAAGCATTTTTAATCTTTTACTGTGTGCCCCAAAACGCATTATAATTTATAGAGTTTGAGATAATTTCTTAAATACAATCTCACATATTACCAAAGGATAAAAAAGTATTACTTTTATAGTGGGAAAAAGTCATAATAATATACTTAAGAAGTATAGAAAAATAATTTGAAAGTAATGGATTTGAACTGAGAGTAAAGGTCATATATGAAACTAATAAGGATGAGTAGAAAGCAATCAGCTTTCATTCTGAACAATTTACAGCAGGGCTCCTGACCAGCCCTGGGAGCAGTCTGAGCGATGCTTCAGGGTGTTGCTTCCTTTAGGAACACTTGTCATTTTATGCCCTCCTTCCCACCTGTTCTAGCCTAGACCCACAAATATGCAGATTGGCTGATGGGAGTTACGGGTTGAGCAGGGGTTGTGGGTAAATGGATAGAACAGGGTGAAGTTAATGCACACTTTAAGAATCGTAACCTCTTTCTGCTTGGCATGAGATCTCTGGTGACCAACCACAAGAGGAGCTGCATTTGGAGATGAGAATAAAATAGACGTTTGATTTTGGAAGTTCGCTTTTTACCCAAAGGCAGAGTTCCCCTAATTTTTAAACATCGAATTTACAAACCAACATTTCAGACTTAGAAGACTGACAACTCCTGCCACTGCGATATCTGAGAGTTAACATATATGAAGTTAACAGTGGGGACAATCAATGGTTTCAAAGCATAGCAAGATAAGATGCAAATACAGTAACACTTCATTTAAAACCAAGGCAAAGTAAAATAAAATAAAATAAAACCAAGGCAAAATTCTTAGGAACTTGTCACGATCTGGCCCCTTCCTAGTTCTTCTTCACCTTCAATCCCTTTCTAATATAAAATCAGTGTCAGTGGTTCTTAAACCAGTGGTTCTTGAACTTTATCATATATAACAATCACTGAGATGCAATGCTTATTTAAAAAGCCAAGCTCTATCTTTTTTTTGCGGTACGCGGGCCTCTCTCCGTGTGGCCTCTCCCGTTGCGGAGCACAGGCTCCGGACGCGCAGGCTCAGCGGCCATGGCTCGCGGGCCTAGCCCCTCCGCGGCATGGGGGATCCTCCCGGACCGGGGCACAAACCCGTGTCCCCTGCATCAGCAGGCGGACTCTCAACCACTGCGCCACCAGGGAAGCCCAAGCCAAGCTCTCTTGACCCTACCCTTGTATTCTGATCAGAGGGTGTAGAGGGAGACTCAAAAATGTATACATTTAAGCAGTACTTACAGGTGATTCGGAGGCAGGTGGTTCCTGAGTCACAGATAAAATGTGTATCTTTTTATCATACGCATCATTACGCATAATGTGCCTATGCATAAGGCACATTCCCCAAATTCCATGCTCTCTGATGCTCATGACTTCCTTCTCCACCATTGCTGTCATTCAACTGATCATTACTCAGCACTAGTCTAGGCTAACTCCTATTCATCTTCAAAACCTAATTCAAGCATGAAGTTCCCTGGTAATAATTTCATAGCCCTTACCAACTAAATGACAGCTAAATTAGATGTTCTTTTCCTCACTAAGAACCCTGCATTTAGCTTTATTCTGATATTTAAATAGCTATATTACAATGATTGGTACACTTGTCTGTTTCCTCCACTAAACTATGGACCTGGTACAAAGCAGATGTTTTCAACAAATACTTCTAAATAAATGAGACTCAGCGGGCGAATGAATGAACTGACTTCAAAAGTGGACTTCCAGGTGTGAAGGGCTTGTCTAAGTGATGCTATCGGGGCTTTACCTCCCCAAATCCTCCTGTTCCCAAGCAATCACTTTTCACAGGAAAAGGACATTAGAATTTTTTTACTTCACTTTATCATATTGACTGATAACCCATTAAATTAGAAGTTAATTTGGGTTAATTGCCTTTAAGATGGAAATCTCTCTACAAGGTAAAATATTTATCAGGCTCTTTACTGCAATATAGAAGGTTCTAATCAGACTGCCTTCCCCCTCAGGCTCACTCTCCTAACTGCCCTGCAACATTTCTAATTTTTTGGTAGGTCATTAAGTCTTGAGAATATTTTAGGATGAATTTTTAAATAAAAGCCTAGATGATGTTTTTTTCTGTCAAGGTTTCTTATTCCAAAATAGTCACATGCATGAATCAAAACTTTTCACAAGAGTCCTAGAATTTCAAGTTTGTATAGAGACCCATCTCAACCCATTCTATTTAACAAAAAAGAAAAATGGAGTGCAGAGAGGTGAGGGGCATTTCCAAAGGTCACGCAGTCCTCCCTCCTTCATTAAATATTTTGTATTCTACTTCAAAATGGTAAATAAAACTAATGATTTGGAAACACATTCTTTACTTTTGGACGAAAACAGTTCTGTCCTATATTATCCACATGGAAACAGTGGACATTCATACACCGAGTGGTTTTTAAAATGAAGCACAATGGTTTGATAGTACATTTGACCCTTGAACAACACTGGGGTTAGGGGTGCTGACTCTCCACACAGTTGAAAATTTGATAATTTATAGTCAGCCCTCAGAATCCACGGTTTCCTCTGTATCTGCAGATTCAACCAACTGTGGATCCTGTAATACCGTAGTATTGACTATTGAAAAAAACTCTGCATGTAAGTGGACTCCCACAGTTCAAACCCGTGTTGTTCAAGGGTCAACTGTATTTAAATGTAGAATTAGGAGGAAATGGAAAGTTTTTCAGGGTATGTGAATGGCTCTAGTCCATGGAATTGGTCATCAGTTATGTAAAGAAATTCAGAAACTTAACACCTGATGCTTCAGATTCAGTAGAATTTTAATAGCATCAAAAATACTGACCCTAGGAGGGTCCTCTTCAATATTAGGTACAAATTCATCTCTTATTCACCATTCATTCTATGGCTCTAAAGTAGATCTAAGATTTCAGTGAGAAGGCTGGAGTACCCACTATGCCTTTGGGATATAATGGACCCTGCCTAAGATTGAATGGAGGCACTGTGTTCTTATTCCTTGGATTCCAATAGTGGAATTCCACTATTCCAGATTCCAATATTGGATTCCAAGGGCTCTGCTACTTGCATGACTTGGTCAAATTACTTTATCCCTCTAAGCCTGAGTTTTATTGACTATAAAATGGGGATAATAATTGTGCCCAGCATACAGGGTTCCTATCAGGATTAAATGAGATGATGGATTTAAAAGCATTATATAGCATATGGCCATAAGTAAGTCTCAGTCTCAGTAAATTATCCTTATTTTTATCATCATCATCCCCACTATTATCAATCTCACAGTTAGAGACAAGATGGAAACAAATACGGAATAAAATTAAATCTAACTTTGTCTAGTTATGTTTTGAATGCTTACTATGAGCCAGACACCACTCTACTAATTCACATCATTTATTCTTCACAACAAACCTATGAGGTGGTACTGTGATCTAGATGTTTGTGTCCCTCTAAAATTCACACGTTGAAATCCTAAAATCTAAAGTTGATGGTACTAAGAGGAGGGGCCTTTGGGAGGTAATTAGGTCATGTGGGTACAAACCTCACGAATGGGATTAATGCCTTTTAAAAGCGACCCCACAGAGATCTCCAGCTCCTTCCACCATGGAAGGACACAGCAGGAGGATGCTGGCTGAGAATTGGGCAAAGGCCTCTTACCAGAGAAGGCAACCATGTTGGTGCCTGGATCGAGGCCTTCCCAGCCTCCAGAACTGGGAGAAATAAATTTCTGCTGTTTATAAGCTACCCATCTGTGGTATTTTGTTATAGCAGCCCAAAGGACTAAGCCAGGTGGGAATTATTTCACTAATCTTACAGAAACAGAGGCTCAAAGAAGTTATGTAACTTATCCAGGGTCACGCAGGTGGTGAGAAGAAAAGATGAGATTCAGATAAGAGCCATCTTAGCACTACCAGGTTAAACTATTTCTCAGAAAACAGTGCTGAATGTGGTTCACCCAATTTAACTTCTTTTAATACATTTAGCTTAAGGACTACTAATATTTTCTTTCAATAATTTGGGTAATCAAAGACTCAATGAGTCCAAATGGGTAAATGAATCCTAAGAGAAGTATATCCAAGTACACCACTTTGGCCTATTATTTTCCAGCCCCTACCCCATTGGTATTAGACAAGGCATTTTAACAAGGAGATGAGCTGAAGACTGAAAGGGCAGGAAGTTAGCTTGACAGCTTGAGTATAATAATTATAACCATCACTCATTACTGTCCACCCATAACGTGTCTGGCATCACGATAGATACATTACATCCTCTGTTTCATTTCTTCATCTCACATTCACATAACAACAACATGGGAAAGATTTTCACCCCCAGTTTACACAGAAACAAAGGTCCAAAAGGTTTAAATAACATGTCCTAGAATTCACTGCCCCATCAGTGGAAAAGTTCAGGTTCAAACCAAGCTCCGTGATTCTGCAGAGCCACATAATATAAAGCTTACCCCCTGTATTAAATGGAAGTATTAATGCCCAAACAAAGGAAAGGGAGGACAAAAGAAGAGAAGAGAACTCCTGGGTATTCCCATATTTGTCCAGCGTTTCATGCAACAGCATAACCTAGTACATCCAATTATTGAGGTTCCATTTTTTAGAATATCTTCCTGTCATTCACTATTGCCTTTTCTCTCACTGGACCCATGAACCAGCTATTCACATTTATTCTGTATTTTATTTGCATTCTGACTCCCATTAGTGTCCACCTGCCTTGCTAATCTCTTTCTATTGTACCATTTGCTCACAGGCATTTATTCTTGTCTAGATTTTTCTCCTAATGCTGCTTCATTCATTTGCCCAGTTTACCCAATTACAGACCTCAATGAAAGTAACTGTTATGGTCCATCATCTGTAGACTGGCTTCAGGTATTCAAGTATTGCATTTTCTGTTCTCTTATTTTCTTATTCAATTCTTAATTTTACTTAACTTGGCTGACAAGTTACTGATCAATTGGTTGTAAAGTTATTAATAAAAGAAAATTTAAATAAAAACACAAAAGATGAAGATAGACTGTAGATATGACCTGAATACAACATGGTGGTTTATGAGCTCAAGTGTTTAGTGACTTATATACACACAGGCTCGCACATATAACCAACTGTTTTGATTACACATTTCTCAGATCTGTGTGTGATAGGTCACTGAACAAAAAAATCAGAAGATTTGGGTTAAAATCCTGATTCTGCCTATTGTTATTTGTGTAGCCTTAGGTAAGTCATTCTACAATTTTGATCCTCAGTTTCCTCATCTATATAATGGGCTCAATAAGCCACCCTTGCAAAGCTGTGTGGATAATGTGAGCTAATAAATAATAAGCAGCGCAAAGCATAGTGTCCAACACAGAGGCTCTCGATATATATCCATTTAGTGTTAATATATTGGTCTCATTCTCCTTTTAATTCCAATTCTATATACATCCTTAATATTTTAATTCCAGATGTGCAGAAAAACTATCTGGTTTAGGCTATGTCCTCAAATGGGGCCTTGTATATAATAGGCATTCAATAAATGTTTGTTGAATGAATAAACAAACAACTATGACCCAAGAGTTTATTATGCAAACTCTGCATTTACTGTTTATAAATATAGGTTATAGAGTCTTAATACTAAAACAAAGTAGGGGTGAGCTCCATGGGCAACATGGAACAAGTTACATTCTCCACCATCCCATTTACTGGTAGGAATCTGTTAGCACCTTAAGGCAAAATGGATAAAATATCTATATTTCTGCCTACAAATACTGTTTCTTTAATTCAGTTCCATCTTTCTTACCTATATACCAGTTTTTGTCTGTAATAAGAACACAGATTTTTCTTTGATTAATAGAAGTCAAAAAACTTGGGATCTTCAAATACAAGGTGTTATTTTGACTGTAAAAAGACTGAAAAAAAACCCACCTAGTTTCATCACAAGAAAAAAACCTGACACTATTGTGTGGCGATGGATATACAATTGACCCTTGAAAAACACAATAGTTAGGGGTGCCAGTTAGGGGTGCCCTCTCTACAACCCAGCACAGTGGAAAATCCACATGTAACTTTTGACTCCCCTAAAATTTAACTACTAATAGCCTACTGTTGACTAGAAGCCATACTTATAACATAAACAGATTAACACATTATTTTGTAATGTATATCTACATATATTTTATAAATTCATGACATAGCCAACTTTATCGAAATTTTTTTGATCTGTCTTGGCTATGTGCTTCATCAGGGAGTTTTTTCAAATTGTCAAAAATCTCAAAAAAATTCCCCATGTATTTATTTTTAAAAATCTGTGTAAGTGGACCTCTGTAGTTCAAACCCATGTTGTTCAAGGGTCAACTGTAAATGGAACTTATAATCATTTCACTATATATACATATATCAAATCATACTGTTGTATACCTAAAACTAATACAATGTTATATGTCAGTTATATCTCAATTAAAAACGAAGCCTACCACCAAGCAATTCTAATATGCAGCCAACAATGTGCATTAACAATGTGTCAGTAGAATATTGTCTAGAATTTAGGGCTAAGAGTAATGCTATTCATATCACTATGGTACCAACATACAGTTTGAAAGTATCCGGGAGCATCTTACATAATGGCCCTGGTAGTAATGCAAAATATCCTATCCTTTTACCCACTACTCCTAAATCCATCCCAAACATGTATTCTGAGGACCTCTTTATGTACCTTTAAATGCAGTGGTCTTTGCTTTTTTTACACAGCACACTGCCGTGTTATACTGCTTCCACATTTTAATTGCCATTTTCTTTGAGAACATCTGAAAGTTGGCCAGAGGGGCTTCCCTGGTGGCGCAGTGGTTGAGAGTCCGCCTGCCGATGCAGGGGACATGCGTTCGTGCCCCGGTCCAGGAAGATCCCACATGCTGCGGAGCGGCTGGGCCCATGAGACATGTCCGCTGAGCCTGCGTGTCCGGAGCCTGTGCTCCGCAACAGGAGAGGCCACAACAGTGAGAGGCCCGCGTACCGCAAAAAAAAAAAAAAAAAAAAGTTGGCCAGAGTTGCAACTATTAGAAATCTATTTAATTTTATATCAACCAACAGAAAAAAAAATAGTTTCAAAATTTTTATTTTGCATCAAACATTGTTCAGGCCTTATTGAGGTATAAAGAAAAAATATAGGACATAGTCCCTGCCCTGAAATGACTTGATCTGGGAAGAGAAAACTGGAATAAACTAACATTTTATATAAAACAGCTAGAAAATAAGTAAGTGCTACCTGGGTGGTATTCATGAAAAATACAAAATAAGAGAGAAAGAGTGATTAATATGGACAATTATAATAATGACAACTAATGTTTATTGAGCACTTACTATGGCCTGGCACTATTCTAAGTGCTTCATGAATATTAACTTATTCAAGGCTCTTAACAACGCTAGGAGCTGTTATTTTCTCCATTTTACTACTTAGGACACTGAGACAATAGAGATAAGAGAACTTGATCGTGATCATAGAGCAAGTGGGCAGTGTAGCCTAGATTCAAATCAGTGCCCTTGTGACATAGTCAGAGATGGGTCTACTGAAGAGGGAGATTGGAACTGAGTCTTGCGGGAAAAACTAAGATTGCCCATATTTGTTTGGATAAGCATGAAGCACCAGGGTACAATCAAGAGACTGTCCCTTCAGCTCTGCCACACGCAGCTGTCTAACCTTGGTCCAGGTGCCCCCCTCAAGCTGCAGTTCTGACATCTACAAAATGCTGGTCCATGATACTAAGACCCCTTTCAGTTTCAAAGTTCTCTGGGTACAGTGTAAATGAACAGAAGAAAGATGGGAGGACGTACCACAAATGCAGACATGATGAGCAGAGGTATGGAATGCAGTGTCTGTATTTGATTGCCTTGGGTTTTCTATGGGATCTGACCCAGACTCATCCTATGGGATCTTTTCATATCTGTATACTTGGGTTAGGATATCAACCACAGTTCACCTTCTAAGATGCCAAGCCTGGCCTGACCAGGAACACCCAGTCTACCACAAGTTCCAGGTATTAAATAAATTTTCATTTAAAAATGTGACTGTGTTTCAAGTTATTTTCAAAAGGACCATCTTCTCATGATTTTATTCCTCAATTTGTTCCAACTGTCTTGAAAAAATAAAGAGTAAACAGGCAGGAAAAAATATTTGAATATATATTTGATCTAAACAATCATATAAGACAGCTATTGAAGGAATTATTTTGGCTGGTTTTATTAATGTAAAAAAACTATGAAATAAAACTTTCCAAACTTGGGGTGTGGAGTTGTTTGTCAAGATGAAAAAGGACGTGAGAAGGTTTCTGATCTTCTAAAGCTACTCATGTGTGTTTTTCTTCTTAGAATCCCTGTCATTAAAAAATAGCCCACAGCTAGATAAGGTTAGTTATAATTAAAAGACCCTTCATAGAGACAAGACTGAGGGCCACCAGTACTGAATAAACACAGCTGGCTCAGTTAGCCCTGCATTTCCTCTTCAGTGTTTATCATAGGGTGGGAGAAAATGGCATTAAGTGTTTAGAGTCTCAGACTAAATCAACTCGGAAAATTCTGTACTCCTAATTTCCCATTCACATTGTACTAAACTTGGGAGCAACAGAAGACAAGCATGAAGAGCACTGCATCAGTAAGGACCATGAAACAAATGAAAGCTTAATTACATCATCTCCTTTTTTACTAGCAGAATAACTTTTGTTTCATAGGTCAAATGTATTCAAGAAGCCAAAATAAGATCTAACTAACTTCCGGTAGTTTTCACCATTCTAGTGGCTCTCAAACACTTTAAAAGAAATCATATTTTCACAGAAAGGAGAAAATTCCCATTGTTCACTCTAAACGCTATACACAACTAGGATATTTAGACACCATAGCCTTGTTATCTGAGAAGCAGTAAAGGTCTATATAACTGTAAAAAGGAATTCACAAGATGGATAATTTATGTGGTGAAAACTAGGCCAACACTTAGACCCTTTGAGATATGACAATAAATTATTCTACTTTCTATCTAAATAATTTAAACTTGTTTTGCCCAAGCTATTCACTTAGTAGCCAAACACAGTGAAGCATACTCAAGTCTTCAGGTGTTATGACAAACCTCAGACTACACTGAAGTTCTTGAGCAAAAATACTGTAAAATTTCAATGTCTGAGGGAAACCAACCTAAGAAGGAAATGTCAACTTGCAAATAATTCTAGTCTATTTTTATGAATTCTTAAAGTTTCAACATTGTTCTTTTGGTACTAAAATTATATTTTCTTCCAGTTATTCTATTCTCAAGGAAAGAATGGCCAAGATTTTAAAATTAAATGGAACTTAATCCATTGCCCTTATTTAGATGTGGATCCTATTTTAGTCTTCATTTTTCTGGGATAAAGGCCCGGGAATGCAACTGCAAGATTTAAGGTAGTTGTATATTTTGTTTGTTTGTTTGTTTGTTTATTTTGCTGTTTTGGGTCTTTGTTGCTGCGCGTGGGCTTTCTCTGGTTGTGGCGAGCGGGGGCTACTCTTCGCTGCAGTGTGTAGGCTTCTCATTGCGGTGGCTTCTCTTGTTGCAGAGCGTGGGATCTAGGCACGCGGGCTTCAGTAGTTGTGGCTCGCAGGCTCTAGAGCACAGGCTTAGTAGTTGTGGCGCACAGGCTTAGTTGCTCTGTGGCATGTGGGATCTTCCCGGACAAGGGACTGAACCCGTGTCCCCTGAATTGGCAGGCGGATTCTTAACCACTGTGCCACCAGAGAAGTCCCAGATCCTATTTTAAAAGTTCCTTTTACATATTTCCAGTAAAAAGGGGGGCTTTCCTTGATAGAACTTTTGCTATTAACTTCAAAAATATTGATTTGGTGGGGGGGGCCTTCCCTGGTGGTACAGTGGTTAAGAATCCGCCTGCCAATGCAGGGGACAGGAGTTCAAGCCCTGGTCCAGGAAGATCCCACGTGCCCATGGAGCAACTAAGACTGTGAGCCACAACTACTGAGCCTGCACTCTACAGCCTGAGAGCCACAACTACCAAAGCCCGCATGCCTAGAGCCTGTGCTCCGCAACAAGAAAAGCCACCACAACGAGAATCCCACGCACGAAACAAAGAGTAGCTCCTGCTCACTGCAACTAGAGAAAGCCCGTGGGCAACAACAAAGACCCAATGCAGCCAAAAATAAATAAATAAATAAAATACTGATTTTTCAAATGAACTTATGATTCACACTAAACTCATCATATATAACAATATTTTTTCAAGGCAATTCTGATTAAATAACTAGGAAAATACCAATTTGGATTTCTAGTATAATAAACATGGCTGTCTAAATCAGAATCTTCCTTGTCTCCTCCTGGAATGCATCTAAAAGCAACAAGGACAATGAAAAATGAATGTCCTGTAAGACTCATTTTTAGCAAAAGTAGGAAACCGGTATAATCTGAAGACTTTAAAATTTGTGGAAAGACTGCAGTCAGGAAAGGGTGCCATGGAAGAAAGTGAAAACAAGCACAGAGAGACTGCAGTGGCAAGTGGGTCTAGGACCAAGAGATCTCAGAAAGTGATAATGCTTTCTGAAGGTGAGGCGCATACCCCGAGATGCAGAAATAAGGCTGATTAATGGAAATAATTATTCATAGAAGTAGAAGAGGTAAGGATATACACACAAAATCACACAGAGGGGGCACATTTGTAGAAAACAGTCTCCATATATAATATAAGAGAACCTCTATGTTATGAAATTAGAAAGATGGAAAAAATATCCTGGACTCTTCCCCCACCCTACTCTCCCAATCCTCCCCCACCCCCAACTCCTGTTCCATCCTGAGACATGGGCTGCCCAAAGCAGAAACACAAGACCTCAGAAGTGATGTGGTAAGACACAAGGAGAAGACGAAATGTGATCTGGCAGAATTCATGAAAGAATTATAAGGATAAAGCAAAGCCATCCAAGAAATGAAGAAATAATTAGAAGGAGCCAAAGAGAAAACAGAAATTGTAGAAGACACACTAAGGGAAATAGAGGACTAAATTCGGGAGGAAAATAAAGAAAATGAAACAGAAAAAAAAAAGGAATTAGGAAGGATAAGAGACAAAATTATATACATAAAAGACAGACAAAGAAGATCTTACATAGGTATAATTTCCTTCTTCCTGAAAGCAAACCACTAAAATACAAGTAGGTAAGAATAGAACTCAAGGAAAAAAATGTTGAAATAAGAAAAAGTCTTGATTTACATATAAAAATAGTTCTCACTGAGACATATTCTTAATGTTATTCAAATTTAAAGGTACAAAAAGAATTATTCAGGCTACCAAGCAAACTATGCATATGTAATTTTACAAAAGTGACACAGAGAAACAGAAAATGAAAACACATGATGTTCCGCAAAAGATGGAAGGTAAGTTACCAAACAGCTACCATCAGAAAAAAGGACTAGGCCAAAATTTTTCACAGATTTCTAACAAATCTTCAAAGAATAAACAACTGAAGTCTATTTAGTGTTTGAGAGCACAGAGAAAGGAGGAAGTCTTCCAAATCATTTTCGTGAAGTTCACATAACATTGTCCATACTTACACACACGGAACTAGAGCCCAATCTCACTTAAGACAATCTACACAAAAATCCTAAAATATATATATATATTAGGAAACAGAATTCAGCAGCATTAAAATATAAAATATCAAGAATTATTCAATATTAGGAAATTAATAATATAATCATATAAATGGAAAATAATATGATCATTTTACAAGCTACTGAAAGGTATCTAATAAAATTCAACAGTCTTTCTTGATAAAAACAAACCAAAAAACCAAACACAAAACACTTGATAGGACACAACATAGGACTACATGCATATTCACCTAACAAAATTTTCTTTATGCTTAATGAGAAAATTCTCAGTAAAGGCAAGCAACTGGGGAACAATACACTTATACAAAAGACATAATTTGAATCATGAAGATTAGAGAGGAGGAGGTAAAAACTATTCACATTTGTAAAGGTTTTGATCAGTACCCAGAAAATACTTTAAAACGAAACAACAAATGCAAATGGCTTCTATGAATAAGGTGCTCAATCTTACTTGTGCTAAGTGAAATACAAATTACATCTACTTTGAAGGTAGCATTTTTCATCTACTACACAAAAATCCAATAGTTTGATTAACACCCTCTTTTGGCAAGCCTGGAGGGAAGAAGGGACACCCATTCACTGCTGATGACAGTGTAAACTGGCCAAATCTCTAAGGCAGGCAATATTTAGCAAATTATAAATTATATGTTTTTTGCTCAGCAATTCCACTTGCAGGAATTTTATTCAACAGATACACTCAAAAAGTGCAAATAATGTATGTACGTTGTTATAATTATTACAGTATTCCTTATATAGTAAAAGATAAAACCAACCATCCTGCCAATCAGTAGAATTGTATGCAGGCATAAATAAGAATGAGATATGCCTTTGAGAGAAGAAGGCAGTACATGTATCTTATATGTGTCCATTTCTGTGATAGGGATAGGTAGACAGTGTAGGTTTATATTGTTTGAATATACTGTTAAAAAAAAAAACAAAACCTGCAGGGTAGAAAAAGAATTACTGGTGAGGAAGCAGGTAGAGAACGAGGTAGATGGATTGGAAATGAGTGAATTGATGACTATACTGAGAGAAACAATTTTACCTCTATCTACCTTTTTGTAGGTTGTTTTTTTTTTAATTTTGGTATTCCATGAACATATTACCCTTTAAAAAAATCATTCTTAAGTAAGACATTAAAATTCACATACTCTTTGATCAAATAATTCTATTTTTAGGAATTAATTCTAAGGAAATGATTTAAATGCGCACAATGACATAAGCATAAGAAGTACTCATTGCAGAGTAGCTTGTAATTGTATGAGAGAGAAAAACAGATAAAAAGAGAAATAATTCAAATGCCCAAGAGTATAAAATTACTTAAATAAATGCCATTATATTTACACTACAGAATATTATGCAATAATTGTGTTGTAAAATAATATTTAAAGACTTGGAAAGATGTTCACCATATATTTATGGTTATGTTCAGGTAATTAAACATGGAGACCATTGGACTGGGTGGCTCTAATGCCTTTGGCAGCCTACATAAACAAAAACGAAATCTCAGGCAGAGTCAATGCACTGGAATCTGAGAAAACAAAACTTAAGACCGCCAATCACAAAAAGCCAACCAGACTTTCCCAAATAAGGCAACAGCTTAAGCTTTAGCCAATCAAACAATTCTTTTGCTTTGCTTCCGTGCCTTCTATAAAAAGCTTTCCCCCAGCTCCCGCGGGCACAACTGCTCCTAACCACTTTTGTTTTGGTGCTGTCCAAATTGAATAGATGTTTGCTCAAATAAAATCTTGTACATTTTAATTGCTTCAGTTTACCCTTTAACAGTTCCAAATCGTCATGAACAGTATAATCCCATTTTTTACAGAGTGTACATATATACTTATACATATGCAGGATGAGACTCAAAAGTTATAGACTAAAACAGTTAATAATGGCTTCTTCTGGCTCATAGGATTAAGATAGATTTTAATTTTCATCCTTTTGTTAACATATATTCTAAAACGAACATATATTTCTCTTATAAATTAAAAATTTTAGAATCAATCATCAAGGTAAAATAAACATCATCCATGTCAGTTTAAATGCGGTAATGCACAATATATTTCGTCTTGCTGTTACTTTATGAATAGAATGACAGAACGTAAGTAAAGTCAGGCTACAAAATGAAAATATTGGCCTGAACTTGAAGATAATTATCTTATTACAGACTTAATATTCACCACACACTCTTATAAATGCTTCCTTTAAACTGTCTTATTTAACTCTCACAATATTCCATTGAGGTTGATGTTGTTATTGTCCCATTTGACAGAAGAGAAAAAGCCTTGAGAGGTTAAGTAACTTTTTCAAGGTCATGCTGTTTGTACAATGACAGAGCCAGGACTCAATGTTTGCAGATGTAGCTATTCTCCTGTATATTCTCTATACAGCTACTCTGTATGGACAGTGTCCATACTGATAAAACAAGCAGGATATTTGTCAAATCCCCACTTGATGATGTGAGGTGTCATCATTATCCGAATCAATTTTAGGATTTTGTAAAATTGATTGTAAAGTCAGCAATCTGAATGCTAAAAGCAAGGCAGTCTCTAGACACTGAGGGATCCATTGGCCTCTCTCCTGCACCTCCTGGCAGAGAGTTGCCAGAGCTGCATTTCTGTATCTGAAGAGTGGCAAACCTAATAACATCAGTCTCTTGACCTCGGTGAGGTAAGCAGCAAACAACACTTCTTCACTGTGAACTTTCAAAAAAGACTGGCCACAGAGTTGCACAAATTACAATTAAGAACTCTATGGAATTAGCTAAGTGATATTGCCTAATTAGATTAGATTTAAAGGAGTAAAATATAAAAATAAAAACACAACCTGATGAATTTTTTTGATCTAGGTAATCATCTTAAAATAAAAACAGGAAACTCCTCATTAGTTTCACCCCAGTCACTACTAAATGGCATGACATGTAAGGCAATTACGAGTTGTACAGGTTAACTTCCCACTTGCTCATTTTTGTCTAAATTACCATGGCTACAGCAGGATAAAGATATATAAACTTCAGAAATGTTTAATAAGAAAATACGGTGGTTCTTATTAGTGTATGAATTTACTAAATATTTTACTTAAAGGAGAAAAAAGAAACAAAAGTCAGATAAAATTTCTCAAATCTGGTGAGACCAAATTGTCCAATAATAACAGTTAAGATATAACATTGTCTATGAGCAGTGGTCCATCAACAAAAGGTTTTGGAGAAAGACTATAGTTAAATCACTTTTACCTTATGAATGTTAAATTTAAAAAAATGGAATTTTGATGGAAAGAATCCAAAGCACCATGAAACAGGCTTGTTCACAAATACTATTGGTCTTTGGAAATAAAGGTGTCATAAGAGATGGATATCTGAGGGGAGATTGAGGCACATGCTGTGTGTGCCTGGACTAGAGGACATGATTGAGACAAAAATATATAGTACAGGAATGACAAAGAGATTTAACTTGGGATCCAGTACCAATCTATTGGCCATGCCTGTCTAGAGAGATGGGCTGAAGAGACAAGGAGACTGAACCTGGCTCAGAGAGGATTGCTATGATTGATTAGCTATGTCTGCCAAGGACAAGGAATAAACACATTGTGAAATCCAAGCTATGAGTTTGGTATCCCTAGACTAGTAAATTATGTAGACAAGGAAAACACAGCTAGAATTAGTATCAGAACAGTAAAGAGAGACTAAAACATATTTTTCAGATTAAGAACGTGTGTGTATATTTATACATCTGAAAAAGGCATGCTGTTAGATTAATATATAGATAGGGGCAAATGGGGAAACAAGACTTTGGAATGTCAGTGTCCCTGGCTTACCTTTTTTTTTTTTTTTTTAAACATCTTTATTGGAGTATAATTGCTTTACAATGGTATGTTAGTTTCTGCTTTACAACGGTATGTTAGTTTCTGCTTTACAACAAAGTGAATCCGTCCCTGGCTTTTCTTGATACGTCCAGGCTTCAAGATCTTGAGTCATCTCAGCTTTACCTCTCTTGATTGAAGTTTACTCACTTATAAAACACAAATAATAACACGACCTATCTCAAAGGTTCTCACAGGATCAAATGTAATCATGCACAATAAACGGTAGCTATTATATAATGCAAAATGGCGCCAGATACTCAGAACTCGTGCCTAACAGGAAGAAGAATGCTTAAGGTGAGCTCCATGGGGACTTGAGGGGTGAGATCCAGAGTACTAGCTAATTTGTAAGCCTTGGAACTCCAAAGTTTAATATAGAACAGCTTATTCAGGAAAAGCAAAATGATTCATTCCACTCAGTAATGAATTCCTTTATGCACAGTCTCTGCTTTCCCACAGCCCAACATTAACTGCACACTGTGCTAGAGCTTGCAGGTTTTGTGTGGCATCATCATTATTTATGAAGCAGGATAACTGTTGTTGTTGTTGTTTTATTTTTTAATAATACTTTGAATATTTCTACCAAAAAAGTTCATTACACAACTAGCAACAATTTAAGGGTGAAAAAAGACCAGAGCAAAGGTTATTCATCTTTTCTCATTACCAGATTATATCTTATAAAGTAGTTTACAAACGTCACTCTTCTTGATCAATACAAAATACCTCCACAATCAGTAGAACTGTTGCTCTTCTACTTTTTTATAACCTATAGGCATTTGGCTTATGTTCAACCCTCTATTCCCAGAGCTTCCCATTTCCAGGAGGAAGGATAAGATAAAGCCAAGAATAAAGGGCTTCTGGCTAAGAATAAATTTAGTGCTCCTTGAGGGCTGCTGAAAATCAAGCTCAGTGATGTCTCCTGCACTTCAAAATTGCTGCACATGCTGACTTTGCACCTCGCAGACTCTAGACCTGGTGGTCTTGCTGGATATTGCATGCAAATCTGTTCTTTGATGTTTCTGTGGAAATCCTGGCTAAGGCCCACTGCCTGTCTAGTCCTATATTATCTGCTAGAAGCCACTGGGTAACTGAATGCACACACTTCTAGCCAAGCTGGGTCCAATGAATCACCCTCTCCCCTATGACATGCTATCAGTTATAAACATTGGTAACAGGAAGCCCCAAACTATGGTGAGAGGGCTTGCATCTGTCTTGCTGGCCACAAAGAGACCTGGCCTAAATGTCTAACAGAGACCCATTGCTAAAGGACTGTGAATGGAGTGAAATGGTCACCACTACAGCTGTTCTGAAACAGAGAAACTTGTTGGCCCTTGGAGATTTTGAAACGAAATCCTTATAACCAACTAAATTTATTCTCAGGCATATTTTACATTTCTTGATAGAGCTAAAGTAAGTGTGAAATATCAAGAAAGTACTTTGATTTTAAAAGAAACAATTGCATAGCAGAATTCTCATTCTTTATCGCAGAGTTTTTAATACCAAAAAAGCATGACCTGAAACACCGTTAGTTTGAAAGAGAAGAACTTTTTTTTGTAGCCAGCTTAAAGGATTTGTGTTCTATACAAGAGATATGTTATATTCTGTTGGTGTCTGCATAATTAAAATAATGCTTTGGGGAAAAAAAAAGATGACTGTGTACAGTCATGGGAATTAGAAGCCTCACAACAAAATGGGATTTCACAAAGGGTATTGTTCCAACTATGGATAAGGCTACATCAAAATCGTTTTTCAGTAAAAATTTAAATTTTATTATTTAGTAGACAGACAAAACTGTTGCAATCCAATCTTTATATATATATGTAAGATACCTCCAAGAGGCAATATCATGCAGGGGTTAAGTACACAGACTCCCTCGTCATGTAGACCTGTGCTAAACTCCTTTTCATGAACCTTTAACAGATACACAGTGGTGAGCAAATTAACCTAAGCCTCAATTTCCTCACTTGTAAAATAGGTATAATAGAACCTACTACCTCTTTTAGGGCTGCTGTGAAGGTTAAATTAGATAATATATGTGTCTGCTGAGAACAGAATGTTTGGTACAAGATAAGCATTGTTAAGTGCAGTCCTATTTTTATATTCTAAGAACAGCTTTTTGTCCCTCACCTAAAATAAAAAAACTCCCTAGAAACTATTATTACAAAATTTCCTTTAAAAATATTCTATGCAATAATCACAGTTTTATTTGCAAAGTGTTCTTTCTAGAAACAGAACAGGAAGACTTTGTTGTTGTTTTTTGCAATGAATTGGGATGAGACCTTATTTCTCTCAGCATCCCTGTCTTCTCCTCAGTATAGTCTGTACTGTGTCCCCTGATCCAAAGTAATAAATGCCATCATTGATAAGAATCATACTTTAAATAACATAAAAATGTTATAAACGTTTAAATGAGAATTTATATACAAAATAATACAGGAGATGTGTCAAAGAAATCAGAGTTCCAGAGAGTTCATTTTTACTCGTTTTCGAGTACTTCCATAAAGTAATCTGCCTTAAATTAAGAACTCCTAAAACAATCTTCCTTAAATTCTGAGAAAAAGGCAGACTAAAACCTTCGCCTTCCCCCAATCTCTATTTAAATATGGGAATGAGCTATTTACAACAAGAATAGAAGTAAAGTTTGTCTGGGAGCACTGTCGCTGTCAGAGAAAGACCCCTAATGAGAAATGGCGGATTTTGCTGTGGCAGCTGTGTCTATGTACAGACCTACTTATTCTGAAATCATGCAGACTCATCTTAATAGGGGTCTAAGCATGACGAGCAGATAGGGGGAAATTCACACATTTTACTTGGGTTCCTGTTTACTAAAAAAGCACACCCAGTCATTAGGTTTAACTAGATTGAAATTACATGCTAGGCTATCATACTGAAATTTCCATATATGTTAACTGGGTTTCTTTGTCTACTAAATATGATTTATATCTTATATATCAGCTGTCTTTAAAGTTCAAAGATGGGGATCTCTGGGATACTAGTATATGGGAAAAGTATATTCAAAGGGAGGGAGGCAGAGAGCAAAGGTAAACCAAGTCTACTTAACTATTTTTGCCTTGAGGCCAGCCCTGAGGTTAGAAGTAAAAAGGAATCAGACAACAGGCACAAGTGAGAGAATCAACCAAGTTGCCCTTACATGTACAGAGAATAAACCTCCACAGGGTGATCTGAAGAATTCTGACAGAATCCACCCCTCTCATAAATGTCCCCTCAGAGCGAGTCTGTGAGTGGCATTGAAAATTCCTGCAGTATTTGTTCCTATGCGTTAACTCTTCGAAAGTCCTCACTCAAATGCCATGGGGCAGCAGGGAGATTATAACACATTAAGACCTTGTCGATTATTATTATCTTCATTTGAAGTAAATTAAAAGAACAGATATATGGCCAGCTACAGAGTTCTGAGGGATGAGACAAAATGGTAAAAGAAGAACATTTATGAAAGGCTGCCTACATGCCAGGCCATTTACATGAAATGATTTCATAGCAGGGACTGTTAGTATTAAGTAAGGACCATTATTACCCTCATTTCACAAATAAATAAACAGATGCTCAGAAAAGTTAAGTAATCTACTCAAGATCACATAGCTAATACTGGGCAGAGCAAGGATCTGAATTTGGGGCAAACTCAAGAGCATGAGCTTTTACTACTATCCTAGCATTCGGATAAGCACATTTAGATGTAAGGAGAGGGCCCAAGAAAATTCCAGTGTGGAAGAACATTTTCCAAAGAGTAAAGACCAAAAGGGACATCCAGACCACTACTGGGCACCATGTGTCTGTGGGATTAGAGCACTGAAGTCAGTCTACTATAGTTTGTAACTCCTAGGGAAGGAAGCAGATTCAAGAAGGAAGACCAGTCTATCATCTCACAGTTGGCACGTTGAGTAAAATCAAAAGTAAGACTTTCAACCTTTCACTGGTTCTGTGATTCAGACTATTAATCCTCCCTAACAGTCATATTCTGTCATATCTAAAAGTACAAGAAAGTATGAAAAAGATTATTTAGGTGAATATTTTGAATGGATATAGCTGAGAATGAACCATCATATATAAACCCCATCATTCTATAACCTTACCTAAATCATAACTTTTATCTTCATTTAAATTTTATTTGGCTATTATATATTCCAATACGTTATATATATATTAAATTTGGCCATTATATATTCTCTATTCAAAAAACTTCTTTTTAAGAGAGCAAAATATTGGATGTAGGATAGGTCATCTTCTTGGCTAGTCTTGAAACAGATATTGAATAAAACTAGTACATATTTTGTAGAGTCCAAAGAATTTACTTTCTAACATATTTTTTGATAATAGTAACCTCATTCTTAGAATTCACAGTAAAATTCTAAACACCAATTTACATATTCATAACCCCTAGTTGACTGAAATTTGACACTTTTAAACGCAAGTCATTGGTAGCTCATGTAGCTACAGTAAAGCTTCTCTGAGTGTTTTATAGAAATATCAAGATACATTTGCTCATACGTAATAAAAAATACATTTCAACAATATAAAAATGGAGAGGCCATCAGTGACTTTCATTTGACTGCATTAGGCTCTCTTAGTCTAGTGTACTTAACACTGTATATCAAAATGTTATACGCAAACAAAAAAAAAAACAAGCAATCCAATTAAAAACTGGGCAGAGGATCTGAATAGACATTTTTCACAGAGGACATACAGATGGCCAACAGGCACATGAAAAGATGTTCAACATCACTAATTAGTAGGGAAATGCGAATCAAAACCAATATGAGATATTACCTTATACCAGTTAGAACGGCTATTATTACAAAGACAAGAAATAGCAAGTGTTAGAAAGGATGTGGAGAAAAGGGAACCCTCATACACTGTTGGTGGGAATGCAAATTGGTGTGGCCACTATGGAAAACAGTATGAAGATTCCTCAAAAAATTAAGAATAGAACTACCATATTATCCAGCAATCCCACTTCTGGGTATTTATCCAAGGAAAATAAAAACACTGATTCAAAAAGATATATGCACCCCTAAGTTCATTGCAGCATAACTTACAATAGCCAAGATATGGAAATAAATGTCCATTGATGGATGAATAGATATAGAAGATGCAGTATGTATATGTATATATATATATGAATATGTACATATATATGAATATATATGCATATATACATGTATATACACACACACAATGGAATATTGGCCATAAAAAAGAATGAAATCTCATCATCTGTGACAACATGGATGAATGTGCAGGGTATTATGCTAAGTGAAATAAGGCAGCAGGAAAAAGACATCCTATGATTTTACTCATATGTGGAACATTAAAAAACAAAACAAATAAACAAACAAAACAAAAACTCATAGATACAGAGAGCACATTGGTGGTTACCAGAGGGGAAGAGGGTTGAGGGGTAGACAAAAGGGGTTAAGGGGTTCAACCGTATGGTGATGGATGGTAACTAGACTTTTGGGGGGTGATTACTTTGTGTAATACAGATGGTGAATTAAAATGTTGTACACCTGAAACTTACGTAATAAAAAAAAAGTTATATTGCTTGGTAGAAGGTATGTGTGTAAGGCATTTCTTTTCTATATATCAGATCATAAACAACTACATTAAAAGCTGTCTACCTTATAGAAGAATATCATATCTATTACCCTTTCATTTTTTCTTCAATTCTCACTCTACCAAATTTATATTTTATTAAGAATACTGATACATAGATATGCATGAAGACACAAATTCCTCCACAGCATAATCACACTGAAAACAGAAGGAGTAAGGATTAAAAATATTTGTATTTAATACCAAATATGTATTTTTTACTGTATCTATTATGTGAGGCATATTATAGATTTATAATCTGTCAATTGCATTGTTTCTCCTTTAAATAGAAATATTTCTTAGAGCTTACTCCTAAGATTTATATTACATATTACTATAATTTGCAATTATAGGTTAAAGGTTATATGCAATTTTTAATATGTAAGCCTATCTTTTTAAAAAACCACCCCAAATTATATCTACACAGAGACATTTTTCCCTTCTGTTAACTATGGATGTATGGTAGAAAAAGACATTTGAGAGTTGCTTTCTCACAATAATTGTCTTCGCTGGCCTTTTTATTTTATGTGAATCCAAACTACACTACGTCTCAATAATGCTGCAAACAGAAATGACTTTTTCTTTTTTTTTTGGCCGCACGGCATGTGGGATCTTAGTTCCCCAAGCAGGGATCGAACCTGCACCCCCTGCAGTGGAAGCACGGAGTCTTAACCACCAGACCACTAGGGAAGTCCCCAGCAATGACTAAACTGATGTGTTAAAGCAATGTAGCCACATTAGCTTCTTAAGATTCTTTTTTTATATACTACACTTTTGATAGTTATGAGCAATACAGCTATGGGATACCTAACATATATATATATATATATATATATATATAAAATTAATATCAGTCCTAAGATTTCTGATTAAAAATTAAATATATTCTTTATGTTACTTTAATACCACTCACAATTACTTGCTGGATATGTTCATCTCTACTTCATTCACTCACTCATTCAACAAATATCACTGGTGCTAATTATTTTTGGGTTTTGTATTAGTTCCAGGAAAACAAAAGATGATATGACGTGATCATTGAGAGGCTTAGAGTCTTCATAATACAGCAGCTAGCAGCCTCCATTTTCTAGTCTTATAGTGAAGTAAGGAATAAGTAAAGTTTGTTAACAGGAAAATCCAATTAAATTGAAATATTTACATTTCTACTTGGTAATATCTTCCAAAGAGCTACTTAGAAATAACGTAAGATTTTTACCACAATTTAATTTCATTTAAAATCCATCCATTTTACTTAGTGATTCAAACCACCCCATTTCCAACCTATCTTAATTGTAGACTGTATATCAAATGATAAGTATAACCGGGAAGGAATCTAATCTGAGATTTTCTATAAAGGCCACTATAATCCAGTTAGGGAATAGTTCAACACATTAATTATGAACAAAAGTGCCCCAAGCCATCTGGCATCCTCAGTTAGCCTTAGAGAGTGCTAGGGAAAAAAACTAGAGGATATTGTACTGAATTCAAGTTTACTAATAATCAAATTCTAAATTCTTCAGATTTTAAGTTTTTTTAGTTTTCACTCTTAAAAAAATACTTATTTGATGTCATACTTACTACAAGCTTTTACTCCTAGTTGTACATTTATATATACTTTGCTTTACTGTTATATCAATGATATTTTATAGACTTATGTGGAAAACACAAATATGTAGGATTGGATGGAAACTGATAGTCCATGCAGTGTAACACTGCTCTTCTGTGGCTGTTTCATCTCCATCATACTCCAAATACTATTTTCAGAATGATGCACTTAAAAACTTGTAGTGACAGAGGTCTTACTCCATTCCAGAGTGTCAGCTCCTGACACTTATGGTTTTGCACACACAGGTCTTCTGTCTAAAGTGCTCTTCCCTTGGTTTGTCATCGAGCCAAAGGATACTTGTCACTCTGGATCAGCATCAATGTCACTGCTTTAGAGCAATTTCCCCTGCCACTCAGTCTATATCAGGTATCTCTACCTGATGCTTTTCTTTCTCTCCGTCTTTGCACTTTTCACAATTTATTATTTTGCCTTCTTTAATGATTGATGTCTATCATATTTAATAATCACAACAGCCCTAAGAAGTACTAGGTACTTTTAGTTTCCACATTTTACAGATAAGGACACTTGCTGCTCATTGTTAAATGCTAAACACCTATCATGTGCCTGGCTCAGATTTATATACAGTTAACAGTCATTGAAAACATTGACTGAACCAACCTAGAGTTGAAATTTGACTCTCTGGACATGATGGGGAAAGTGAGGCAGAGATAACTAGGTTTGAAACCTGCCTGAATATATAATCCTGATAGAGTTCGAGACATAGATACACTCTAAGCCTCATTTTTTCATCAGTGAAATGAGTATAATACCTACTCCACAGAATTATTGTTAGGACTGAATGAGTTCATTAATGAGGTAATCAAAATAACCTAACCCTAATAAGCCCTCCTAATTTGTGTTCATTTACCCTAATACCAGCCCATGGATGTTTAAAGGACATATCTCATTTCTCCTTCGAATGATAGCCTTTCAAATAAAATATCTTGTCCTTTATTCCTCCAGTTAATTAGCTTGTGTTTCTTAAATTGTCCTTTTATTCATTGACTTATCAGTTTAATCAGCAAATATTTATTGGGTACCTACTATTTAAAAGATATAATTACTCATAAATCCTGGTTATCATGGAGCACACAACTAAATAGGAAGCCAAATTATACCACCAGTCACTCAAAATCAGGGTCACTCAGAGGACTTGTTAAAGCACAGACTGCTGGGAGTTATGCCTAGACTTTCTGATGCAGTACGTCTGGGTTGGGCCCTGAGAATTTTCATCTCGAACAAGTTCTCCAGTGATGCTGATGTTGCTGGTTCAGAGATCACACTTTGAGACCCAATGAACTAGAATATAGTGATATTTGCCATGGAGAAGTAGAAAATCTGTGAAGGAAGAAATTACTTAAAAAAAAAAAAATCCCAAAAGTTTGATGGAGAAAATGGCATGAGCTCTGGCCTTAAGGGATGGAAAAGGATCTGAATGAGGTTTCAGATTTCTACCTTTTGGGTGCAAATGATCATATTTGAATGAATATGACAGCAGATGTTTTGATAATCCAAGAATGAAAACAAATTGAAGAGAAAGTATAAAATTCTGTTCAGTGGAAATAAGTGGCAACTATTATATCAAAAGAACCCATGATATAGATTTATCGGTAGAAACTGATATATAGCAGTATGAAGAAAACCTATTAAAGAAATTTTGAATCTATATCTAATATTGCATGAATTAAAGAGTTAAATGAGACAATCTACATTATGGTACCATGCTGACTCCGGCCTAAGGGACCAAGTGTATTTGCTATTACATCATTGATGTTTTCTTGTTTTTAATTCCAGAAATTGCCTATTCTACAAAGTGCATATTTTCTCTGAAGCATTACTGGTATGTTGATAAAGAAACAGCTGGTTACAGGTTAAAACAGAGTGGGAATTCATAAGCCCTTTTACATTATCCTTCACTGAAAGAAAAAAATTACTCAAAATATATAAATAAAAACATTGCACACATGTAACACAGCATGCTACTTTGAGGAACGGCTGAAGCTTAATGCACCCAATGTGTTATTCCCAAGTAGGGCAAATGCAGTTTCTGAGTCAGCTACAACTTCAAAGGTAAAATTTGAAGGAAAATCTGAAATTTCTTAGCTAAAAGGAACTGACATCAGAAGTATAATCAATGAACTGCACTGATGGAAAATACCATCCACGAATAATTAATAAAAGTATAATGTGTCAAATTCATGTTCCAATTCTGTAATTATAGACATGATTGATTAAGCAGTTCTTTATGAACTGGCATACCTAGTGGTGTGCCGAGTGGACTCTAACAGATTTAGCAACTCTGCATTCAGACATCATGTTGGTAATCTGAAATTAGTGATGATAGGAGTATTCACACCATGAAAATTTGCAAAGACTACAAGCAAGGGATCTCTTTTTCTTCTTCTTTTTCAGAGCTGATTGTTAAACATTTGCCATTTTCAATTCTGAGTTCCTGCTTCTTGAGGCTAATGTACTAAAACTCTGATTATTTGCACATCATTAGAAGATGAGGGCTTCCCTGGTGGCGCAGTGGTTGAGAGTCCAGCTGCCAATGCAGGGGACACGGGTTCGTGCCCTGGTCTGGGAAGATCCCACATGCTGCGGAGCAGCTGGGCCTGTGAGCCATGGCCGCTGGGCCTGTGCGTCAGGAGCCTGTGCTCCGCAGCGGGAGAGGCCACAACAGTGAGAAGCCCTCGTACCGAAAAAAAAAAAAAAAGAAGATGAAAAGAAAGTTAAATATTTGAATTTCCTATGCTAAGAAGAAGAATTAGTATTATTTTTTTAAATGTTTACAGTGTCTTTAAATGAGTGCTAAATGTTTCACATTCAGTTCTTCCTCACAAGTACCCTTTGAGGAAGGTATTAAGTTACATTTTATAAAGAGTGAAACACAGATTCATTGAGGTAAAATAACTTGCCCAAGGCTTATTCTTGACTAGTATACATTACTGTCTCCCTAAGTCAAAAACATACTTGAGAGATTCTTCTGTCCTCTTCAGTCTTGGAAACAAGGATAATTGAACCTAAGTTATCCATTTTGAACAATATAAAATAATGTAATTAAAAAAGGGAGTGTTAAGGTTGTGTTAGTTTAAACACAGGGGAAATATTCTCAATAGTAACAGATTTTATGAAATTCAATTCTCTCCAATATTTTAGGACATGAAGCTTGACCTTACATAGTTCATGTAATGAAGCCTCAAGAAATATTTGATTATCTTTTAAAGGTTCCTTCGAATTTAGCAATTCTGTGTGTTTTTATGGTTGGGTGTTTTTAAAAAGGAATATATTTGGTATGATGAATTGATGAAAGACATTTGTCATTCATGGTAAAAGTTTATTAAACTCAGTTTCATTTTAGTCACAGGCAAAGCATTATAAGATATGAGAAGCTAAGTATTTTTACTCAAAATGCTTCTAATATCTTTTGCTTTCCTTAGGGCAAAGTTTAGCTCAACAAATTATCTCTTGAGCATAACGGGATACGCTTCCACATTGACGGAAGATTTATATACAGTTTTGAGAATGTCTCTATTACTACCATCTAATAATATTATTGGAATCTTAAATATACCAAGTGTCCTTCAAATTTTCATCTTTAAAGAGTTGAAAATTTATAAATGTATACACACACATACATGCGCGCACACACACACACACACACAGTGCTCATGTCTAAGGATCTTAATAGAAAGTCTGCACAGTCTAAATAATACCATGTTAGATCAAACAAGCAAACAGGTTTTTAAACCTTTGGCTTATTAAATTTCAACAGAGGATTTTAAATATTAAATAAATAAAAATTTCATCTAGAGGGAAAACAGGTAGATAATTTTCAGAATTAACTAGATGCTTAATAATTATTTTCTTAAAATTTTTCAGAAGCTCTAATAGCTTATTATCCATTTTCATTTTCTATGAGAAGATAATTCTAGATGGAAGGGAATTTGATACAGATTTGTCTGTGTGTGTGATACATTTTTGCACGTGGATGGGTATGTGTATGGATTCCCTAAAACATACTGCAAAGTTTTGGTGTTGGGGAGCAAGCAAGATTCCATTAATAATTATTTGCTAAATGAATGAAACACTTACTATGTGCTGGCCCAGGGCTAGACACTGGGGAACATCCGCAAGGTTTCTGCCTACACGGAACTAAGAGTCTGGTAGACTAAAGAGGTTCTTCAATACCCATGTCTTCCTTTAATCTTTTGAACTAAAATTCTGCTAATAAATTAAGAAAACATATTTGATACATAGACCTAGGCTTGGAGATGTCCAACTAAATACCAAAGAATTCAATCATTCCCACAGACCGTGTTTGTAAAACAGTGTGTGGTATTCCACAAATAGGATGACCTTACAAGAAATATATACACACATACAGATCTTGAACAGAAGATAGGGCCAATTTTCAAAATGGCATACTACAAAGAAATAGGAACTATTTTTCTTTCATACTAGTAGCTCAACCTCAAGTTTTTCAAAAGAGACATAATATTTCCTGTGTGTCATCTCAGTTGCCTGATTATAAAACACTGTATCTCCAACTTGTTTTCTTATTAAATTTTATCTTCAGAGTAGATTTCTTATTCCAAAACATATTTTAAACATTATATGGTTTGCGACTCTTTCATCAAAAAAAAAATCTTTAAACCCAAATACATCTTCTCTAACTCCTAAGCTAAATAGTTCCAGGAAGAAGCAGCAGCATGTAGCTTAAGTGAAATGTTATGTGAGGTCTGGAGAATTAAGCAGTTTGGAATAGGAGATGCAATTTTATTACATGGAAGTGACTCATTCTTACACCACCGAGTGTGATTTCTGAAATTGTTATCTGGAAGCAAATGTGTGAGGTAAACAGTCTTTTAAAAAACATAAGTAATGGGCTTCCCTGGTGGCGCAGTGGTTGAGAGTCTGCCTGCCGATGCAGGGGACACGGGTTCGTGCCCCGGTCCAGGAGGATCCCACATGCCGTGGAGCGGCAGGGCCCGTGAGCCGTGGCCGCTGAGCCTGCGCGTCCGGAGCCTGTGCTCCACGACGGGAGAGGCCACAACAGTGAGAGGCCCGCGTACCGCAAAAAAAATAAATAAATAAAATAAAAAATAAAAAACATAAATAATAGCTCATCATCCTTTGTTCATCCTGGATAATAAATAAATGTAAAACACTGATTTAAAGATATTTTTCTGCATTAGTGATAAAGACACATTAACAATATAGTCTGAAATGTAAAAAATGATTTATGAAATTAATTAGCAAGTTCCTAGGAGGAAACACAACATCCAGTATATAATAATTTCTGTCCCATATAACTAGTTTGGTATTAATGAAGCCAACATGCAGGGAATATGTACTGTGTGTAGGCACTATGGTTAAAGAACTGGGGTTACAGAGAACACAAGTAGTTCCTGACCTTAAGTTACTGAGAAAGAGCGAAATATGTTAATGTTTATCCCCTAAAATTCACTCCCTCCTTCATCTTAGTAAGAGAACCACCCTCACCAACTTGTAACTAGACAAATGGCTACCTTTGTAGAGATTACTTTTTTCTAGCTTTTCTTGTAGCTACATTCTGGACAAGAGGATGAGAGCAGGTGAAGGGTGTAACTTCCCCTTGAGGATGAAGCTCCTTGCCCTGTCATTCCTGTCCCCCCCATCCCAGACGTGGGAACACCTAGTAGTCCCTGGTGAGGACCCAGCTTCAGCTCTCTATATAATGATCACACCTGGGTGATAGCAGAGCAACAAGATGGAAGCAATCTGGATGCCCGAATAACCACATGGAGTATAGCTGCTCCCAGCTTCCTCCACTGACCTCAAGGATATTACATCAAAGAGAAATAAACTTACATTTTATTTGAACCATTGTATTTTGAGGGCTTTTTTTTTTTTTTTGCTGTACGCAGGCCTCTCACTGTTGTGGCCTCTCCCGTTGCGGAGCACAGGCTCCGGACGCACAGGCTCAGCGGCCATGGCTCACGGGCCCAGCCGCTCCGCGGCATGTGGGATCTTCCCGGACCAGGGCACGAACCCGTGTCCCCTGCATCGGCAGGCGGACTCCCAACCACTGTGCCACCAGGAAAGCCCTGAGGGCTTTTGTGATACTGCAACTTAGTGAATCCCTAATACAATAAATAAGCAAACACGAGACATCTGCTGACAGTCTTGCTCCTCAGCTAGTCTTCCTAATTTCTGTAAAAGGCAAACTCCATTGTTCTATAGTCGTTCAGGCCCAAAATTCGGAATCCTTAACGCTTCACTTTAGCTCACATACAATTTCCAGTCCAACCCATTATCAGATACTACTGGCGGAACTTTTAAAACAGCTCCTAAATTTGACCATTTCTTACCATCTCCACTTGTACCCCTTTAGTCCAAGTCATCATTATCCCCCTTCTTAACTATTTCAATAGCCTCCTAACTGATATCCCAGCTTCCTTTTGCTACTAGAGAGTTTGTCATAGCTGCAAAAAAGCTCTAAGGTAAAGCATGTTGCTCTTTTGCTCAAACCCTTCTAGGAATTCCCACCGTGCTTAAAAGCAAAAAAATAATATATTTTTATATTTATATATATTTATAAATATAAATATATATATATTTATATATATAAAGCCCTTACCATGGCTACAATGCCATTGAAACTCTTCTATCATTGCTTTCTTTACCTAACTCCTTCACCTGCACCCCTGTGACCATTTACCCCACTCCAGTCACACTGGGTTCCATACTGTTCTTTGAACATGTCAACCACAACCCCATCTCATGGCTTGACACATTTTTATTCCTTTTGCCTAAAATGTTCTTCCTTCGGATATTAGCATGGCCCATCATCACCTCATTCATGTCTCTGCTTCTGCTTAATGTTCAACTTATAGAGTCCTTCCGTGACTACCGTGCAAAATATACCAATCCTTCCCCATCCTGCATGTCACTCTCTGTCCCCTTACCACACTTTGGTTTTCATAGCACTTATCGGTACCTGATCTCTATATATAGCTCACACACACACACACACACACACAGACACACACAGACACAGACACACACTATATATATAATGTGTGCATGTATATATATATGTCTGTACTCAACACATACACATTATACATAGTATTTGTTTGTTTGTTGTGTATCTCCCCCATTAGGATAAAAGTACTAGAGAAATTTTGTATCCTTTGGTCTCTACTATAACCTAAACACTTGGAACAATGTCTGGCACATAATACATGCAAAATAAGTACTTCCTGAATGAATAAATTGGATGAATGAACAAAACACAGTCTGACCAATGTTCTTGTATAGAGGGACCCAGAAGATGTTATAGGAACTTCAGAAAAGAGAATCCAGCCCAGTTAGGAGGTGTCAGAGAAGGCTTCTTAGCAGAGCCAACATCTACATTGACCATGAAAAGCAGTAATATTTCAGTGTATATACTCCAGTCAGAGGAAAACACAGAGTCAGAAAGACAAGCAACTATTTGAAGAAGTTGAGCCAGAGCCACGGAGTGCTGAGTGCAGGGAATCTAACAGGGAAGCAGAAGCAGATCAATAAGCAATGGTGCACCCCAGGTGCCAGACACAGGAATTGATGCTTGACATATACTATATTACTTGACAAACGAGGCAACGATGACTAGAAAAGTTTAGAGAATTTCCCCAAGGTTACTGAGCTAGTTAGATGGCAAAATCAAGATTGAAGTTCGCATCTGCTAAGTTCCAAAACCCAGCTCTCTTCATTACACTGTATAGTCATCTGCCAGAAGGAGTTTGGCTTTTTACCATGGGAAGGCACTGGAAAACATCAAACAGGGAGATGACATAAACATATTTGTCTTTGAGTAAGATCTTGCTTATGGTAGTGTAGAGAACGTATGAAAGTGAAATAAGCCTAGAGACAGAAAGACCTAGAGTAATTGGAAAATTTCAAAAGAAGTTATAATAGTCCTCAACCAGAGCAGTAGCAAACAGGGACACAGGATAGTGATAAGCTGATAGATTGAAGAGGATTTGCAGATCAACAGATGTGGAGCCTGGAACCACTCCTGGGTTTCTAAGCGTGAGCTAATGCCAGGGGAAAAGGAGGTATCATCCATGAATTCGGGGAGTAGAGCAGGTAAAGTACAGAGAGGATTATTTCAATATGGTCACATGCTGCTTAAGGGATGAATCTGGATTAAACTCCTAGAATTTATAGCTTTTAGTCCAGTGGTCATTTCTCTACAAGACAACTGAGACCAAATGGCCAAAGCTTATAACATAAAGCACAAGAGACAGAAACCTACTTCAGTCATCTGGTTATGCCAAGAATAGTCTGTGCTTTGTGAGAACAGGAAACAAAATGTACTGTTGTATAAAACACTGAACTATAACTTGCATAAAGAACAAATATTAAAATTAATTTCTCATCACAATATAATGTCATGTGTGTTCACAGTTGGAATAAGTCTTTCATCTCCCAATGTTACTTGTCTCATAAAAGCTGCTTTGCGGAGTAGAAAGAAGAACATTGTCTTTCCAAGAACAATAAATGAAAGCAGCATCTTTTTTTAACTCATCCCAAGAAAATGCTTGGTGGTGAGATATCAAAAACAAGCAAATGCACTAGCAAATGAAAAAGCTCTTTGCAAAATGTATCACAAGAGAAATAAGTAGAGATTTCAAACATTTACTTAGCAACGAGTATTTTAAAAGAGATAACCAAGCAATAAGCTGACAGTTTAGTTTTACCTGTGCATTGAGAGTATTACACTGGGACCACATGTAAAATAATGCACTCTCTTTTTAAATCTGAAAGCATTTAAGGTACCAGACGAGTTGTTCTGAGCCTTCAGAATACAAAATGTTGCATCTTCAAGGATGTTTTTAAGTGAGAAATAAGCACAGGGTAAAGCCACTTTCTTCTCCAAAAATGCTGATTGGATTAAAAAATTTTGATTCTTTTATTCCTTTAGAACTATATTTAAAGTCTAATTACAAAAAAAAAAAAAATCAGTATCCTATTACACTAAATCAGGATAATCACTGGGGAACTCAATTCGATTCCCAAATCTTAAACGTTAGAAGGTGTGCAAACAGAACCTACAAAATGCCTCAAGAATACCTTTCAAAACTGTGAAATGGAATGTAATTAACAGGATAATAAGCACTTCAATGGAACTTACTCACCCACTGTTGATACGTATTGGCTATTTGCTCTAGATTTAAATGCCAGCCCTTACAGAAAATTTTGTTTCTAATGAACCAAGACTTTATTTAAAAAACCATTTGTTTTCTAACATGGTCCTATTTCTGTGCTATTTGAAGGCTGGGGAGTTGATATCTGATATTTTGAACCTTAAACTAATCCTCGATTGTTTTCTGAAACAAACATCCAATTGGTCATATTTGTCTTCAGGTCATATAGCTTAAGGCAGTGGTTCTCAAACTTTTATCCTCAAAACCTCTTTGCATTATGAAAAATTACTGAAAACCTCAAAAAGCTTTTGCTTACATGGGCTGCATTTATCGATATTTATTCCATTAAACCTTAAAACTGAGAATTTTTGTAAATAGTCACTCTCTTGAAAGTAATAAACTTATTACATGTAAAATATAGTTTTAAATAAAATTAACTACATTTTAAAAACAAAAAATTTAATAGGAACCATCCCACTGTTTTATACTGTTTGGAAATCTAATTGATGTCTGGCTCAATAGAAGACAGCTGCACTTTCTGCTTCTGTATTCAACCTGCTGCTATATCTCACATATCATGTGGCTTCTACAAAACTCTACTGTACACTCATGAGAGAATGAGACAGAAGACAAATAACATGCTCACGTTATTATGAAAATAGGTTTGACCTCAAGGAGCCCCTAAAAGGGTCCACAGACTACACTTTGCCTTAAGGATACTAGTCTGCACAAAGTAGGAAGAAATTTTCAGTTTTCTGTGAGGATTTTTCATGGATAATTTTAAAATATTTATGAACGTTTGTATCTATGATTTACCTACTTAACCTGCGGCATGTAAAACAACTATAATTATAAGAGAACTACTTTCGTCAATCTTCCTCCTATGCTTGGTTTAGTTATAATTCTTGTACCGCCACAATCTGACCTCTTAACTGAGCTTTCAGACGTGTATCCACTGTCATCAACTTGAAATCTCCAGTGGGATGTCTAATAGGCACCTTGACTTCACCTTGTCATAACAGAATTCTTGATTTACTTTCTTAAACACGAACACCTCTCACTTTTTCCCATCTTGGAAAATGGCACCACCATTACCCAACTATTTAAATCAAAAACCTAAAAGTCATTCCTAATTTCTCTTTCTTTCTCACCCATATCACAACTGTGAGCTGCAGAATATACCACACTTCCCGCATCTCCCACACTGCCATCCAAGCCCAAGCCAACATCATAGTTTGCTTAGATTACTGCTATAGCCCCCCAAATGGTATCCCTGTTGCTCTCACCACTTTACAACACATGTTTTCCAACCTCTGATTATTAGTGCCATCCATTTTTTTTTTTACCTATTAAACATGAATCAAACCAGGTCCCATCTCAACCTAAACCCCTAAATCTCTTGGAATAAAAAATCAACTACTTATTGGGTACCACATGTGACCTTGCCTCTGCCAACCTTTCCAACCTTAACTCATGCCATTGCCGTCTTTCTGTCTCTAACATTTCCCCACCTTGTAGCTTTACTACTTGCCATTGTCTGACCTCATCTGGAATCTTGTATCCACACTTTTGCGTCTGGCTCCTTCTTGTCATTCAGGTTTCAACTCAAATGTTCCCCTTGCAGCGAAACCTTCCCTGAGCCACCCAATCATTACGACACCCACCTTCATGATTCTCTCTTACATCATCCTGTTGTATCTAATGTATTCATAGCACTGATCACTGTCTGAATGTATTTGCTTGCCTCCATGCTTTTTCTTTGTCCTTTTCCCCTATTACCATCACCAGGATGGAAACTCTAGAAGAGAAGGGGCCGTGTATGTCTTGTTCACTATTACATCCTCAGTGCCCACTGAGATATAGTCAGCATCGAGGAGGTAGTTTTTAGGAATCGAAATTGAGAAATGAATAATCAAATAAATGAATTAGTAAATCATAGTAAGGAAACTATTGAAGAACTTCATTGAAAACTTTCTTTGCTATTCTCAATTGTTGAGGGAAATACAAAGAATTTCATATATTCATGAACTACATTCAGTTAAATCCAAGCTCTGCTTTATCTATAACACCCTTTCTACTTTTGTAGAAACACACCATATGGAGGGAGAGAAAGTATGGTAGTTCAGCAATGCCTGCTATGTATATATGTAACCTAATTCTCAACACAAAGAAAAATCTGCTGAAACATTTTTCCTATTTCATATGCCTTTGATCTTTACAACTGATAAACTTATATAAAAATTCAAATTCACAGGATTAAATGAAATTTCAAAACTTTCTGTACAAGTCACCTTAATTTGCTTTGAAGAGAATGGTCTGCACAATGGTGCTCAAAAACCTACAAACCAAGTGCTTTTTCTTTGCAGACTAATTTTAAATCACATGAGAGCCTTATCATCAATACTTATCATTAATCTCCTGCTTTTCTTGTAAATTTGATTTTGACCCTTTATAGAATCCTATATATGATACTACCACCACCCCATCATCTCCTGGAAGATAAGCCGAACTCTGAGAATGGATAACTTCATGTAAATTCATGTACATGTACATGGGCACAAAGTACAAATATGTGTGTATTTCCAACAGGGTGAGTCAATACAAATCTTTGCACCAGAAATCTTTTAAATATGGCTTTAATTTGACGGCATGTACCATTATGAATGAACCATCGGAGAAAGCGTAGATCTACCTTAAGAATATGTTGAAGGTATTAAATATTCTAAACCATTATGAAATGCAATGTAATAAAAGAGTAATGTAAAATGACGGTCTATAAACATGAGCCAAATATAAAATGTAACACTGAATTATGTTCTTATAGTCATAAAAATGCAAAAAATTGATGAGTATGTGAATGGCTTTTAATGAAAGTTAGTACAATAGGCTATTAACTAAGTTCTACTGGGAATAAATGCTCACTCACTCTCTTCTTTTTACCAGTAGGGAATAAATGATCTTTTAAAGAAGCATACTCGATTTTGAAGGAAAATTTTAAACACTGACTATTAATTACGATTTCATGAAAAATTTTGGTTTCTCTCTGAAAATACACCATTGTGTATTTGTGAAATGGAAAACCACCTTTCATAAGAGTTTGGCCACCTTCACTCGATGCTGTTTCTAATATGGCTTTGCTATTGATAAATTAACAGAGTAACTTGCTTTGATATTGAAAAGTGTACAGAATAACTTAACTCTTCCAGTTAAGTTACACAAGATTGCAAAGAGCAAATAAAAAGTAAATGTTTGGGTTTAAAAGCATTAGCTCAAATATATTCTTATGAATAACTATAAGATAGTTTTGGATACAAAGAAAGCTACTTAATTTGGTAAAGTTGGGCAAATTAGGCAAAAAAATGGTATTAAATAAATCATTAATGTAAATATACTCAGTAACAAGTCCTTGATACTTTAAATATGTATGAAATGTGGATTCTCAGGAATTGATTTTAATACCATTTTAAGTCATCTATCATGATTCTAAATCTGGGCACTTCTGCAGGAGCTTTGGTACAAAAATATTTTCATTTTCATCAGAAAGGAGTTTATGGAAGGGCCTAAATATAAAATATAAAGATCATTATATAAATCTAAATATAAATATCAAAACATAAAGATCAGACTCAGAACGCAACCTTCCAAAGGTACAGTAGTTAAATTCAGATAAAGTATGTGCAATTACAGGCTGCGTTCCTCAAATGCGGAGTCATGGGAGAATTCCAAGAAGGACTTCAGAGACCCATTTCAATCTTTCCTGGAGTGGGGGTGGGTGGACTGTTGCCATGGTAGTCACACCAGGCAGTTTCACTGTGCTGGGAAGTAGCGCCCATCTTCCCTGCCCTTTGAGAGTGTGCCAAAACGATTACTAACCATTCAAGGATTTTTCATTAGAGGGATGGATATTAAAAGCATTAGTCTATCTAGCCCCCCCACAAAAATCACTGAAAATCTTGTTAAAGTCCCTGAAGAAATACATCTGTGAGTTCTTAAAATGAGCCCTCAACAATTTTAGAATCCTGTTTATTGTTGAGCATGCAAACTTCTCAACAGTTCCATGAAAGGATGGCTGAAGTAAATTTCACCTCATTAGCAAGAAATCAATGTGTTCTTACACAATTGTCAAGAAGGTACTAATCCACATTTTCTTTTCATTTTTTCAGCTATGCTGATTTTGGTTTTCATTTTCATCAAAAATATATTTTTAAACTTTCAAATTTGCCATTCTCTCAAAATTGAAGAATGGATATAGTGATATTTTAGCAAAATGAGTCAGCACAGAAGTAAATCCCGTAACTGTTGTGAAGAAGAAAAGATAGTTGTACCTTTTTAACATAATCCATGATCTGTTGTACCAATTTCAGATTAATTTTTTTGAAAACAACTGATGGCTTTTCAACTATCATCTCAAAAAAATAAGCATAGCAAGTTTTAATTATTTTGGCTTTCAGGAGTCTTCAAAAGTAAGAAAAGCTACACTCTTCACTTTCTTTTTCACCATTAATAATGTAGAAAGAAAATGGAGAACTATACATTAGTATAAACACAACGTGGTAAGGCTTATTTTACAAAATCAAACAAGGACTTCAGTATCCAAATCAATATTAAGAATACTATCCTTCAAAATATGTCATTTTTGGATAATGATGTTCTTGATCAAACTTCTTTAATTTTTCTTGAATTATACAAAAAATGTCATTACTTTATAGTGGTACATACACATACACCCTTAGAAACTTTAGCCAAAAAAAATATTAATCACTTACCCCTATTCATCAAATCTGTCACTAAACGGCTTGTGATTATTTCCAAATGTAAAATCTACCCTCACAGGGAAAGGAAATCGCTATCATCAAGCATATTCAAAAACATATTTACTGTCCCCTAAGGACAACTTATACAGAATTCTTTAAATATGTTGGAAAAAAAGGACACAGAAGCTAAAATGTACTGCCTTTCCAGCTTCCTGCTTTGAAAGAGACAACTCTCCTTTAGATTACAAATGTGGATATAGTCCTTAAAGATAATACCTCACCTGTCTAACCTACTACACACATGCCTTCACGGACACACACATACTCATCCACACATATGTGGGCATGAGAAACACTGCCTTCCAGGATTTCTTACAGAGATACAAAAAGCACAGACCAAGAAGAAGACTGATATATTCGACTACATTAAAATTAGTAACTTCTGTTCCTCAGAAGATACTCACAAAGTAGTAAAACTACAAGCTATATAGATGGGAGAAAAATATTTGCAATGCATGTAATTGACAAGGATTAAACTCCGAAATATGTAAAGTCAACCAACCAACAAAAAAATGGGCAGAAGACTCCAACAGACACTTCATAGAACACAAACTGCATATAAACACACGAAAAGATGCTCACCCTCATTAGTAATCAGGAGCAACATAACTGGAAACAATCCAAGTATAATCAATAGCAGAAAGGATAAAGAAATTGGGTATAAAATAGTGGGAGCTAATATTGAAAAAAAAGTGAAGTAGCAGAAGAATACAGGCAGTATTACTAGATTTATATAATATGAAATACAAAAACATTCCAAAGTAAACATGCACATTGTATCCAGGGGTGGGTTTTTAAGAAGAAACTTTTGGAGGGCGGGGCTCTCATAAGCTAACTTGTAAGGTACTTGTTCAGAGAAAACACAAACTCAGAATCTTGGAGCTTGGGAAAGGGATTAGGAGATGTGTTCAATTCAGCCACAGGGAACCACCCCTCTCCACCCACACAAACTTTATCCAAGCAGATGCTATGTAGTCACCGCTAGAGTGCCTCCTGAGATGGGGTTCTTGCCATGACATCAGGTTGCTTCATCACTTCTAGAACGTATTAATTAGCAGAATATTGATTCTCAAGCAGACCCAATGTAAGCTTCCCTATAACTTGCATTTTCTTTGGTCATCTAGATTCATGAAGACCAACTCCCTTTTCATGTGAGAGTGTTTTCAGCTTTTAAAAACAGTTATTCTCTCCTCCTGAACCTTTCATCTGTACATGATATGGCAACTTGCTAAAAATAAATGTTATGCTTCCTGCACTCGCTCAAGTATATTCAAGTCTTTTTGAAAGGTTGGCACCCCAAAATAAACATGATACCCCATGGGGCATCTAACTGTCTCAGTTCCCTGTCCTTGCCATTAACTCCATAACTAAAATACATTTTAATATTCACATTTAAAACTTCCTGATTCCCTTTGCTTATAAATTTTCTCCAAATAGATATTTTGGTTTTATATAAGCAGTTGTTAAAAAACAAAATTCAACTGAGTAAATTTTAAAGATCTTACTGGTTTTAATTAATGGTTCATGAATTGGGCAGTATTCAATCAAGTAAATACGAAAGAAGTCCTAAAGAGCTGTACAAAATAAAAGGCTTTTATAGGCAGAAGGGAGCAGGAACGAGGAAGTGATATTAGACAAAAAAGTGGATTGGTTATGCCAAGGTCAATTTCCTTTTAGGGGATGTCAGGGGCCTACCAGGCAGATTACCTAACTACTGCTAATTAGGTGACTCCTGATTGACTGGTTTAAGATTCCATTTCTGGGAGAGCCAAAACTATAACTGAGTCTCAATTTGGTGACATGGGGCTTAGCATAAGTGGATGCATTCAGGGCCTGCTGTCTTATTTTTAACACAGCACATCAGCTTGTTCTTTATCATTAACATGATAAGCTTGGTCCTGTAAAAGGACTGCAAAAATAACTTTAAGTGCATTGATATTTTAACTATTCTAACCATAGCTTTCAGATGAACATGAAAAACTCAAAAGGCCAAAAGGCAACACCTGATTTTGGAGAATAAAATGGTCTGTTTCTCATGTTAAATTTACTGAACTAATTCATATGAAAATGCATTCAACTCCCTCATACTCTCAGGTAGTGTTTTGAATGCCAACTGACATGGTGAAGCTCTTCATTAGTGTTCAATTTTACATAAAAATTCCTCTTTGAATGTCAGCTTTCGTATGTTATTTAATCATAAAAACAGTAAAAATGTTTCAGGGGATGGGACGGGGGTGGGAGAGAACTTGCAGTGTGAAGTTGTATAAGTTTACTGCTGATGGTGGGTGGCCAGCATGGTCCATTATCCATGTTGAAGAATAAATAGTGTTGGACATCAGCTCAACAAGCAGACCTGGTATCAACCGACTCGCTGGAAAGGGAAGCAGATGACCAGTCTTCAGAAGACAAAAGGGAAACCTCAGTGCAATAACAACAGAAACTTGAGAGATGATGCGAATAATCACAGATCCCTTAGAATTAGTGTACAAAAGGTCTATTTAAAAAATCACTTGTGTGATGAGTTGAAAGAATTGTTCCTTCTTATAAAAGTATTTTTAAAAAACTGCGAGGAAAACAAAATCAGTGCTATTGATGGTAGACAGAAAAAGATTAAACCAAATCACAGTTATGCTTGCAGAAAGAAAGAAGGAACTAATAAGAGGAGAGGGATGGATATGAGACCATATATAAGGACTTAATAAAAGTCGTTATCATTAACAAGCCCCTTGTGAAAAACAGCAACTTGATGGTTTCACTTAAAAGTTTAACTTAAAATAGCCAATAATCAAAGAACACTAAACAGATACTTGCCATTTGCAGAAAACAAAATATAATCTGTCTGCTTCCACAGTGAAAGATCACAGGAACTATGATATCTCTAAGCAAATCAACCACTTCAATGGATATAAACTAGACATTTTTCACTACAAAAATATTAGATTCCTAAAGAAGGTGTTTGATTTACATAACCAATTCTCAATCACTAAATGAGAATTTCTTTTGGATGACAGTAGGCAGACGTTTATGTTTATGGAAAAAAAAAGAGGGCAAGAATGTAAAGATATTAACAGGTATTACATCATAATTAAGGCCAATATCTATTGGTTTAAGAAAATAAGCTGTATTCAAGTATTTTGTAAGAGTCATTTATATATTTGAAAACATAATTAAAATATAAATCAAGCCTTAGCAACTTGATCCACTGCTGCCTTAAGTAACTAATACCAAAACAATTCTGATCAAAACTAGAAACTTCCACTAGCCAGTAACTGTAAATAACTGAAAGTCATACAACTCATTTTGCTTGAAAATACATGATATATTTACACTACCTCCAGATGATTTTTCCCCAGTCATCCTAATTAGTAAAGTCTTAACATACGACCATTCTCCTTTGTTAAAACGATGAGAAAATTTGGCATTTAGGTATGCAGTAATACTTGGGACACTGCCCAAGCTAAAACAAAAATCATTAAAGACACAGGTTAAACAAGTATTTTATGAAGAAAACTTCATTTAACTGAAGAGAGACAGGAAAAATTGGACTGATTTTTCATGTTAACTCCTGGGTGTTTTTCTGAACGTTTTGATAATATGCAAGTTTGTGAAAGATCCTCTATAGCCTATTCATCCACTGTTGCTAGGGTATACTCTATAAATATTAATAATGTTCACAGATGAAAAAGAATCCGTCTATATCAAGAAGGGTGCTATCTAAAATTTGAGAAGATTAAATATGTTGATAAAAAACTAAGCAATAAAACACTTCCTCAATTAAAACTTATAAAAATTTAAATGATGGGTTTTTAAAAATTATTTTGACATGAGAATATTAGCATAAAATCAGCCAAACTTACATGGAACTGATTAGAATTACGGCTTGGGGACAGATCAGCATCAGGTTATAAGATCATGGTCATTTAGTGAGTTTAACTGAAGCAAACAACAGCATCATAGCAAAATCTGTGACTTTGAATACTGGTACCCTGTTTTTAAAAGCATAATTAAGATGACTTGCTATTTAGTCAATCTAGCAGTAAAAAGAAGATAAATAAAAAATATTAAAATTAGCTTGATGCAATGGGGAAAAAATTAGTATATTTACCTTTACTTAGGGACGTCTGCCACAGGTATTTCTTCTTTATTTTGTTACAAATGTGTTTGTATGTATGAGTGAGTGCATGTGTGCATAAAATCTTTGTTTCCTTCCCTCTTATAAGTCCTTATCATATAACATAAGATGTATTGACTTTATATCATAGTATTTAAGTATTGTTAACTTTACATCATAGTATTTGATTTATGAGGTATTAAGGAGAAAAGTAAACACTACCCACGGACTTTGCATCCTTTTCTGGGAAAAGGGTTTGTTTGTTTTCATTGTACACAGGATCATTATGTCATGTTAGGCAGAAGTATGACCCTGTTACTGTCTTTACTTGGAGGCTGAGTATGGTTTAAGGAGATGTATATGGGTGCCAAGTTGACAAGGAATGGACCTGTGATGGTTAATTTTCCAGGTCAACTTGCAAACCCATGACATCCAGATATTTGGTCAAACATTACACTAGACATTTCTGTGAAGGTATTTTTTTAGATGGAATTAACGTTTAAATCATTAGTCTTCGAGTTAAAGCAGATTACTTTCTTAATGTCGGTAGACCTCGTCCGATCAGTTGAAGGCCTTAACAGAAAAAAGACTGACCTCCCCTGAGGAAGGTGAATTCTGCCAGCAGTTGGCTTTCAGACTTGAGCTGTTGCATCAACCTTTCCCTGCGTCTCCAGCCTGCTGGCCTTACCCTGAGGGTTTTGGACTTGCCAGCTTCCACAATCACGGAAGCCAATTCCTTAAAATAAACCTCTCTCTCAGTACCCGGATACACAAACACACACACACCCTATTGGCTCTTTTTCTCTGGAGAACCCTCACTAATACATAGCCCTATAGTTAAGAGCTTGGGTTCTGAATCCAGATTACTTGGGTTCACTCCTAACTCTAAACCAGTTGGGCCTCAGTCTTCTTGTCTATAAAAGGGGATAATAAACATTAGCCCCTAACCTCACGGGATTACTTTGAGAATTAAATAAATTTTATACATGGAAACTGTTTAGAAAAAGCATGCTCTATATGTTGGACATTGAATTCTAAAAACTCAATAAATATTAACTACGATTTCCAAGCTTCTTCTAATATAGCTAGTAAAGTTGCAGTTAGTCTTAGAAAACACAAATGGCGCGAATAAAAAGAATTTTTTAGAAAAAATATACGAGGAAAACTGCAACATACAGGTTTTCAAAATACTCATTTCTTGAATGGAATATCAATAACGAACATTTGAAAATCGCTGAAGTGAAGTACACCCTGCTTTATACAATAGCTGTGTTCTTAAAAACATACCTGCCAATAAAATACATAATCAAATAATATGAAACTATTGATATGTTATAATCTCATAAATACTTTAAACTTGGTTTCTAATTGTTAATAGTTCTTAACATTTTGCCTCTATATTTATATCCTCCACTTGGCCTCTGTATATTTCGTCCATTTCTCTCATCCTTTCACATATACCCTTGCCCTATAATTTCACCTCCTTTCCCTGCAATTCTCTATCAAGTGTATATTGTTTGTGTTTTTGTTTATTGTATTTTGTTTTTGTTGGAAGAAAGCCTAGCCGAACATTTATGTCCTTCTGGCTTGAGAAAAACTTTATAACACTGACACAAAAGCTGAAAACTATAAAGAAATAAAAATGACAGAAATTAATACTTAAATATCAGGTGCCTGATATATGTCAAAAAAGACCACAAAGAAAAATTAGTGTAGAAAGAACACTTCTTACATACTGTCAAGTATTTAATGGAAATATTAATACTGATCTTTTCTTCTTATTTATTCACTTTTTAACATCTTTATTGGAGTCTAATTGCTTTACGATGGTGTGTCAGTTTCTGCTGTGTAACAAAGTGAATCAGCTACGTATATGAATAATACTGATTGCTACTCTACAATGCTTTACACTTTACATTACACATCCACACAACTTATTCCATACTAACTTCATAACAATCCTACAAAGAAGTTAGAAAGCAAGTTTTTCAGCACAGGCACTAAGGACAGGTAATTCTTTGCTGTGGGTCGCTGCCCTGTTGAGTAGCACCCCTGGTCTTTACCTAATAGATGCTAGGAGACTCCCCCCACTTCCACACTCACTCACATTGCAACAACCAGATGTCTCCAGACATTGCCAAATGTCCCTGGGGAACAGAATCATCACCAGTTGAAAACCACTGCCAGAAAGAAATAGTATCATCTTTTTTATAAGCCGGGTGAAACTCAGTGAAGTTGATTGACTTGCCCAAATACACCCCTCCTCTGAATGACCTAGAAACTTGACAGTTATAGGACTCTGCCGTGAATGTTCTGGGTAAAACACGAACTGCCATCAGATAAATCGACTGTGATTTTTCTACGCCAACCGCCTTCTGTTACAGACATTTCTGAACTCACTTTCTTCTCCGCTAATTCAGTCATGATTTCTTCATGGCTTCTTTCTTCCTCCAAAAGGAAAACATGCCATCATAAATTTCAAGTTAGAAATACACATTATGAAAATTTACGTAAGCGCAGAACGTATTTATACAGTGCATGCCTCGGGTTTTTTTCAAAGCAGTTTCTACCTTAGTTTGTGCAAGATTTATGAAGCAAGCTATTGCTCTTATTAATCAGGTGGCTAATATACCATCCAACCTTCATGATCTGCCTCTATGAGACACATATAAAACACTGAAAACATTCTCTTTTTATAGAAGCATCATAGCAGGAAACCTAGTCATATACTGGGAGGTAAAAGTAGAGCTGAAGACACTTTGATTATCTGACCAAAAATACTTCCAAGAGACTTAAGCTTTCATTGAAGCTTTGTGAGTTTGCTCAATGATCTGACAGTGTGTGGTCTTATTCAGTGCAATAAATAGCAATTCTTTCTTTCACGTTATCATCCTTCCCCCAGGTGTGAAAAAATACTAGATTCTCATATTAATAATTCTAAACACAAACACTTCAAATGATTAATCAACCACTAAGCAGTGTCCTACCTCTTTTCAAACTATTTCTCAACAACAACAAAAAGGAAAAACGGAATTGTATCGTGCAATGCATTGCCATCTGTGTGCAGGCTGATAAGACGGAAAGAGAATATTTGAATGTCAGAGGAACATAGTTACAAACCATACCTTCCATGACATACACCAGCGACCCCACATCTCCTTCTTTGATGATGCAGCTGTCTTTGCCGTACTCCACTGGGTACATACAGTCCACAATCTCTTGGATCTGTGACAGCTCCAAGTTCTTCATAAAGTCGTTGTCAAGGATGGCTTCCTTTATAAGATCCTTGGACCTATGGTAAGAGAGGGAAGATTTACTGGCAGAGCTGACAAGCGCTTTCACCGTTTGTGGAGTTGAGCAGAGCCAGACAGCATTCAGGCACACTACAAAGGCATTTTCTTGTTAGGAAGCCGATAGTTTCCTGACAGACCTGAGAACAAAGTAACTCCATGGCAGCAGGAAAGACATTAAGAAATTTTCCTTTAAGTAAAATATCATTTAATGTATATGGGACCAACAAACAAGCAAAACCATACAATTCCATTTTGTTTTACTTATTTGTTTTACTTATTATTATTGTTTTGTGTGGTTTTTTTTGCGGTACACGGGCCTCTCACTGTTGTGGCCTCTCCCGTTGCAGAGCACAGGTTCCGGACGCGCAGGCTCAGCGGCCATGGCTCACGAGCCCAGATGCTCCGTGGCATGTGGGATCTTCCCGGACCGGGGCACGAACCCGTGTCCCCTGCATCGGCAGGCGGACTCTCAACCACTGCGCCACCAGGGAAGCCCTTTACTTATTATTATACACAATTTGTTTACTTATTTTTTTGTGTGCCTCTTCCACTAGACTTTATGCTCTGTGAGGGCAGGGATCATTTTTAGCTTTTTCTCTACTATATGCCCAGTGTCTACTACAATGCCAGTTACAGTACAGGTGCTCAAGAAATATGCTGGATTTAAGAAAATAGTAAAGAATTGGATACTTAATTAGCTGTTTGGAAAAACTGGTATAAATGTGACAGTTCTTTATCCATACCTCATGCTTCTTTAGAGAAGATTTATTTCTTCAAGCAGCTTAAATTGAGGTAACTAGGCAGATAAAACTGTACTGAACAAGATGTTTTAAACACAATATGGTTTACACATGGGATTAAACAGGTAGTCAGCAGGAAAAATATTTACAAATTCTATAATTGGGATTCAGTGGTTAACAGGGAAGTTTTGCAGAACTAGAAATATGGTGATCATTTGATTCTCTGGGATAAGAAGTTTCAAATAAATTCCTAAGGATACAAAACTCAAAGTAAAGAGAAACCGAGAAATATTTTGTCAGGAGTTATACAATCAGAGTACTGTCAGAAAAGTCAGAAACTGGGTAAGACAAAAGCAAAGTCCTTAGCAACACAGAGCATAAGCAACACATTTGGAATTTTATGTTAAAAGTCTTAATTTGAAAAGCATCTGACTACAAGCTGGTCCTTGTTCACATTTGCTTTCAGGGAAGTGACCTGCAGTAGTGAATACTGACTACGGCATTAGCACTCCTCAGTTCTTCCTGTTTTCTGTTCTAGACCTCAGTCTAACTGATCTAGCCTTCTCACATTATGTTTTGTAATGATTTGATTTTAAGCAGTAAAAAGGTATACATAAAAAATTAAAACAATATAAAATTTATCAACATGAAAAAGATACCTAGAATGGACTGTTATGATGCAATTAAATTGTTTATGAAGAGTGTGAACAGTATGGAAAAAATCTTATACTATTTTTAAGTGAAAAAGCATGAAACAGATTGTTTTTAGAACACAAAAGCACGTGTGTGTGAAATGTAAAGAAAATAGGCTTTCAAATTAGATATATTTGGGTCCCAATCCTAGTGCTGTGATGTGTTAAAACCTTGAGCAGGTTGTTTTACTTTTCTGCATTTCCACTAACTTGGAAAAAATATGTGCATTACCATGCTCATAGCAGAATTATTTGCAATAGCCAAGACCTGAAAACAACCTAAGCATCCACTGATGGATGAATGGATGAAGTAGTTGTGGCATGTATATATAGATATAGATACACAATGGAATATTATTCAGCCATAAAAAATGAGAAAATCCTACCATTTGTAACTACACAGATGAATCTTGAAGGCATTATGCTAAGTGAAATAAATCAGACAGAGAAAGAAAAATACTGTATGATCTCACTCTATGTGGGATCAAATTTTAAAAAAAACTCATAGAAAAAAGAGATCAGACTTGTGGTTACCAGAGGTGGTGTGGCGGGGAGGGGGAATCTGAGGAAGGTAGTCAAAAGGTACAGACTTCCAGTTATAATAAGTACTAGTGACATAATGTACAAAATAATGACTATAGTTAACATTACTGTATGATACAAAGGAAAGTTAAGAGAGTAGATCCTAAGAATTTTCATCACAAGGATAATTATTTGAATTTTCTTTTTCTTTTTCTCTATATGAGATGATGGATGTTAACTAATCTTACTGTGATAATCACCTCCCAATATAGGTAAACAAACCATAATGCTGTACACTTCAAATTTATATGGTGATGAATATCACTTATTTCTTAATGAAACTGGAAAAACTATGTGAAGACTGGTAAAAATATAATGTTACTTTGAGTAAATGGTGGGTGAAAAGGTGGTGGTAGTAATTGCAGTTGCAGTAATAGGAAGAATAGTAATAGAGTATACAGTCATGACTTGAAACAGTATCAGAAGGAAATAAAATTCTGGCATTGGTTGCCTTTGGTGACAGAATTATAATTTTTCTTTCTACTTTTCTCTATAAAATTTTCTAGAATGGGCATGCTTTTTTATATGGAAAAAACTCTTTAATTTCAAAGGCAGTTTATTAAAAGTAACTCTGCTATGAGGAAAAATAAAAATAATAATCTATTTCTCATTTAAATAATGAATTAGATACTTAACTTTTTTTTTTTTTTTTTTGCGGTACGCGGCCCTCTCACTGTTGTGGCCCCTCCCGTTGCGGAGCACAGGCTGCGGACACTCAGGCTCAGCGGCCATGGCTCACAGGCCCAGCCGCTCCGCGGCATGTAGGGATCTTCCCAGACCGGGGCACGAACCCGTGTCCCCTGCATCGGCAGGCAGACTCTCAACCACTGTGCCACGAGGGAAGCCCTAGATACTCAATATTGGTTGACTGTTATTGTCATATTCAATACTACTCTTTTCAATAGATTCTCTTTCACATGGCCTGTGTCTAAATACTAACGGCAGGAATTTTCACCTGATAAACAGATGGTGATGGATGGCCAGTGGTTAAGAACTTCAGAGTCTTCAGAATAGACTGTACTTAAAAAGTCCTGTTTGTGAGACTTTTACTTTAGTTTGATAGGACTATTTAACTGTATGTTTCTTTTAATTTATTTTTTAATTCTGGCTTGCTAAAACTTTATTTTTCCTGAGGCAAAGAGTTGTTTCCCTTGAGTATTCAACACAAGATGCAAAACTTTGTCCCCATCTATGATTTTCATAAAATCTCCTTCCTTAATTATCTTCACCATTCCTGACCTCGAGAATACCAGTAGCAACTTCATAGTGACTCCTGAGATCTACTGTTCTACTAATGATCTACTTTTCCAAATAACAGGACTTATTTGATCTTTAAGAAATTAATTTTAATCACATTGCATAATATTCTCTTTCCTACAAATTCCTTTATTTTCATTGAGCCAGAGAGTAAGGCCATCAATTGGTTCATATTTTTTAATATAATAAAAACTAGATATTATCAATCCCAGAATACCAACTTGTTTAGCTACAGATGATATCTTATCCTTTGGGAAATAATAATAGTGTTCCATTAAAATCTAAGTCCTAGAAATGCTGCAACATTAAAAATAAAGCCCTCTTCCAAGAAGATAATTAGCTACATCCAAAGATAATTGAAGAAAGCTACCTTCTCTCTTCTCATAAACGGTACAACTAACCTGTTTTATAAAGACATCAGAAAAGACAACATAACGCAGTCTTACACAATCCCTTAGAATTTTCCAACTTTTCCAAGTGCTTATCACAAACTGGAGGGGAGGGGGGAATTTCAGGATGCTCTTACTTCTCCAATTTCATTTTTTTGTTTTGTTTTGTTTTGTTTTGCGGTACGCGGGCCCCTCACTGTTGTGGCCTCTCACTGTTGTGGCCTCTCCCGTTGCGGAGCACAGGCTCCAGACGCGCAAGCTCAGCGACCATGGCTCACGGGCCCAGCCGCTCCGCGGCATGTGGGATCTTCCCGGACCAGGGCACGAACCCGTGTCCCCTGCATCGGCAGGTGGACTCCCAACCACTGCGCCACCAGGGAAGTCCCAATTTCATTTTAAATGGAGGACATTCAATCTCAAGTCCCTGAAGAAACAAACTGGAGGCTTTCAAACATGCCTTTGTGTACTTTAAAACAAACTGAGAAATATAGGACCTACGTCTTATCATATATCCCTTCACAGAGATATTGTCCAATGACATTTGCCTCTGAAACATCCCAACTAATCCCTCTCTGCCTTCACAGAGTAATGTAACTCAAAGATGTTCTTGTCAGTGAGTAATATTTAAAGCCCTGCCTCTTCGTGTAATTTTCCTTTAAGTTGTTTCCAATTGAAGGCTCAAAATCTTAGGGCAATTCTCATTAGTGTCCACTTGCTCCAACATTATAAACCATAACCAATCAGAGCCTCCACCTAACTCTTCTTGGAATCTTTTCCTTTCCCTAAAGAAACAGTCTAACACACCTACTGTAACTAAGACATGATGCTACATATGCGATCAGTTGAGTTGTGTTATCAGTATGAGAGCTGAGGAAAGCTGCTAGCACAAGTTCCCGAAGGTGGTTAACTGCCCTAACCCCGAGTATATAGCTTAAGAACATTTTGACCTGAAAGGCGTAAGAAGCAAATGCAAAGATCTTGATTTTTTATCTTTCCTGTCTGCTTCTGTGTACAAATACTCTATTTAAAAAACAAAAACAAAAACAACTTCTTCCATGCCCCAAATTTGTGACAGTTTAATGCAAACAAGCATAAAGGTGACTTGGTTATTTCGAGTTGGCCCTATTGATTTGTCATCATCCAATTGTCAGTCTCTGAAATATTGGCTATATATAATGGTGCGCTGCTAAATGCACTCTCCAGGAAAAAAAGAAAGCAAGCCCTGGTTTGTAGTGTTTGCCATTTTCCATGGTATAAATACTCCCACTATAGCCAATTTCAAGCTACTAATGTAAAGTCAACCTGCTTGCAAAAAAATCCTGAAAATTTAACAAGCAGTTCTTATATGAGCCAGTACGTTGGCTCCAACACATCAGATATAGATTCTTTTTCTAACACCCTAAGAACTTAGTGTGCCTTAATTTATAAATGCTAAAACTAACATGATGATTCTTTCCTTCCTTAAAAATTTTATTAGGTGGTATAATATCCCCAGATAACTTTATGGCAGGATTAGCAACAGGTCTTCCAAAATTTCAATTTTAAGAAAATGAATTGGAGAGCCCACTTCCCCATTTACTTATTGCAGAGAGAGTTCCTGAATAGACTCAAAGACTAATTGTCTTTCTACACAATCTTAGATAAAAATGGGCAATTCTGAGGTGAGCATAGGGAAATATACAGCTACTTCTCTAACAAGAGAGATGACATTATTCACTATTAATAAACAGAGTCTCATTAGTTTTCTCGACATTAATAAAAGGCTATTCTACATTGTGGTTATCATGTAGTAGCTTGCAATATCTATGTAGCACTAGTGTTATTTCAAAGAGTGGGGAATGTTGTTTCAGACCAAAGTGTCAGGAAGGCTTCTCTGAGCTGAGGACTGCATGATGATAGGATCCAACCAAGCCAAGATCACGGAGAAGAGCATTCTGGGTAAAAGAAAAAACACATACAAAGGTCCGGAGGTTGGAAGGAACTTGATGTGTCCAATTGGTTCAGGAAGGAGACCGGTGTGGCTGAGGCACAGAGTGAGCTAGAAGGAAAGGGAAAGGAGAATGACATTGCAAAGGGAAGCAGGAATCAGGTCTCATACGGTCTTGAAGGCTGTGGTAAAAGAGTTTTATTTCATTCTAAAGCCTTAAGAATACAGTGAAGGGTTGATTATAAGAAGAGGTATGACTTAAGGTAATATACCTGACATAAAGAATAAATAATATAAATTTACTTTAAAATGTTACTGAGTTCATAGAGGCTTCTGTCATATTTCATCACTTAACAGATACTAAAAGCATCACTTATTATCCTATTAATGAGTTCTTATAACTGAACCTCTCGGGACCACTGTCTCACAACTCTTACATTTACCTGAACTTCAAATCACCGACTGTCATGCAACTCTTGCATGTTAGAAGAGAACACGGTCTCATCTCCAATTTCCAGCTATCTCCAGTGGCCTAAAAGCAATTCACTCTCCCTTCACAGCCTCTCTTTAGATTAGTTTCCCCCTGAGCACATCCCGAGCAATGGTAAATATGCTCAACACAGCCATGGCCAGAAATGTGAGAATTAATAACTGATCCCCTCATTCAACAAAGACGGCTAGGCACTTTAAAAACCAGTCAAAATTATTACTAAGAATGAAAATCAGCTAAAGCAATTTAAAAATGGTTTAGGAAATTTCTATAATCAACTTTTTGACTGAAAAAAAAAACTCTCACTAAATCTTTCTAGCTCTCAAAGGTCAGTCTTAGGCTCAAATGTCAGGAGAAGCAGTAAATGCACTTTCAAGGTCCTTAATCTACAGTATAGTATCTTCAGTTGGCAGCTCAGAAATCCAAACCCCCATTGGTCATTCATGGCTCTTTTACGCAGATACAGTAATTGCAAGGCCCCTTAAAAGCGTCTAATTCCAGGAGTCACTGTGGCAAGACAACTCCATCTACATACTGTGAAACATTCAATGAATCATCTAGAAATAAGAAAAACTCATGGAGTAGTCCTCTCACTGCCCCAACCGTTGAGATTCTGCCCAAACAGTAGGTCCTATTTCTGGCCTAACAGCTTTCCTGAGTAAACTCTGTAGGTACAGAGCTAAGAAATATCAACCAGCCCACATTTTTTAAAGATAAAATTTAATCCTGCAAAGCTATTGGCCAATTGAGATATTTCCTCAAAACTGAAAATCAGTTTTCAACAGGTTTCAGACGAAATTTTCACATCAACAAACTCTGCTATAGCTATCCCAATCTTACCACAAAAGGTCATGAAGAAATCAAGACTACTTGCAGCGTTCATACCTATAATCAGTATATGATACAAAACATGTGAATCACTGGGACAAAATATATGATAGCAACACAGTTCTTAGGTGGTCAATGATATTAATCTTTTGTCTATTACATGGGTCGCAAATAATTTCCAGTTGCCATTTCTCTTCTAACTTTTTTTCTGTAGTACTAAAATAGATGAGTATCTAAATGAAATTTAGATATTATAACTCTAAAGATAAACAATGATTTGGGTCAAGGAGAAGATGGTTAACCCATGAAGTATTTGTTTGCTGATGTATCACTTAAGCCTTCTTTTTAACTAATACTCGTATCTTATTCTCATTGACTAGGAATGATGCTAAGTAGCTCTTGAAATCACTAGTTACATGTTAACAAATGAAGCAAACTTGTATTAATTAAAGAAAAAGAAGATATTGCTCTTTGTAGGTGTTCATCAACTTCCAAAAAAATCAATATGAAAGTCTCCCATTCAACTACTGCAGTCATTCAGTGCTCCAGAGAGGCACTTACCAGTTACTTCACCCTAGTGAGCCTAACTCAAAACAGAGCAGTCTCCACAAGAGCCCAGATCAAACTCCTGTCCTATAAACTCCTCTCTCATATCACTGAAGAAGAACTGTGGGGTTTCATCAAACTGTAAACAGCTTTCCATGAGAATAATGACCATAAGAATCCCGGGAGAATAAGACTACACACATCACATTCCAGAATGTAAGAACCATGTGGCTGGATCTATTATGAATTAACTCTATTTTTGAAGTTAAAGATCTAACCTGCAAAACAAAAAGAGAGCGATGATGGAGAAGAAAACATTTGGCATATATTTATATGTCTAATTTCAATTCGACATTTCAAAGCAATTTCTTTTTTATCTTTCAAAGCACACAAACAATTGAGATCTCTTAGCATTCATTTGTTCCCAATAAGGTCAACATGGTCACACTATGAACATCCATTAAGTTCCTCATCACCCAGGGTGACCCTGCCTGCGGGGCATAGATTGGGAGCCATGATGTTTTGTCTAGTCCTTTGAAATCCAATAGCTCACGTCATCAGCATGTGTTATGCACTGTCATTTCAATTACTGTAATGGCTTCATTTTAAAATTGATCATTAAAGACATCATTTAAAAAAAATTCTCTTATTCAGTTGCTTTTCAGATTTAATCTCTGAGATAAATTACCTTTCATTTTAAATTGCCTTACATTTGTCTGAATTCAGCATGAGGAAAATAACATGTTTCTCTACCAACCCCCCAAGCCCTAAATGTGTATACTTTCTCTTGGCTGAAAATTATGAGTTGGGTCATTCATCACTTCCTCTAGTGATGCTTCCAGAAAATGAGAGCCAAATTTAGCCTTGTTACAGTGACCTACAGGTCTTAGGAAGGCAGATCTTCTACTTTGATGAACTTGGTTCAATTTCTTCTTCAAACAGCTTAGTTTGCATTAGGCTTTAATACATTAGAATACATTCAATACATTATACTTTGAGTCTGCCTGAAGGGAGATGGCATATATCCTGAAAAATATTTTAAATAACTAAAATTTAAAAACCAAACAAACATGCCCCTAGTTGTGAAAGCTCTGAAGTTTCAAGGCTTCTTAACCAAAGTGAAAAAATTAACCAATAATGACAACATGAGTCATCATCGTAATAGTAGTACTAATACCACTACAACTAATATTTATTAAGGGATTATTCCACGTTCTGCAATGAAAAGCCACCCCTCATGTAAATCTCACAATGACTTGCTAAGTTTGCCATCATGGAACTGAAGCTCAGAGCAGTTATAGAGTCTACCCAATATTGTACAGCCAGTACATGACAAGTAGATGCAAGATTTAAAGATCAACCCGTTTGACTTCCGAGCCACACTCTACTAAACTGTTTGACTTATAAGAACACAATGCTTAACTGTATTCATAATTTGAATAAATTATCCCAATTATAAAATCTAAAAGCAAATATTCTTCTCACTTAACTCTAATTCTGCAAAAGTAAAAATGCTATGCTTGGATAATATGACCTTTTATCTGCAGAGAGCATTTCAGGCTTTCAAAACAATTCCACATCTAACAATTCATTCTATTATTGCCAAAAACCTGTGCAGTAGGTAGAACAGAGGTTACTATTATTCCTATTTGACAGATAAGAAAACAGAGACACAACAGGCTAGATGCTGCCAAGTTCAAGTACGAGATTAAAGCAGAACTCAGGTCTACTGCCTACGAGCATGAAATAAACACTGTTCTGACCTTCCTTCATTACACGCACTTTCATATTTTCTCTGTGTCTCTTGATGCCTTTTTTTCTCTTTGTCTCTCTGTCACTTTGGCTCTGTCTCTCTGTCTTTCACATACCTTTAGCCATTTTAATGTTTAAACTCTCTTGGACAAAGACTCAACAAATCCACTGCACCAGTATCAGCAGGGAACTCTGGCCATTTGACAATAATTCTATGGTTTTAAAAATTCTGTGATGGTTCATTCAGAGCGATTCCCTTTCTGATCTAATTCATTCTTCACATTACAGAAGTTTGAGCATGTCTTGTAGCTTTTACAGAGAGATGCCCTCACATAGAAACACCTCTTGAATTCAGCAATGTAATTCAACTTGTTTTGATTCCAGTGTGTTCACACGTTTGTTCTCTCCTCTCTATCTTGAGCACACACCCTTTCTCTCTCTCTCTCCTTTCCTTCCTACAAACCCTGCCTCAGATGGACTTGATATACATATGGAGGGGGGAAAAGTACACAAAAATTTACTATTACTTTGGGTGAATATCTGTATTTGAATTCAGACTAAAAAGGAAGCTCTCATTATGCTTATAGGATAAAAAATATAATATTCCAAGAAAAACTGCAAAGTCACCATTTTGTAACTAATATAATTAATGATCTGTAACATATATATATTTGAGAAGTCTGAATATAAGAATCTAAACATCAAATGCTTTCTATATATGTATTGATATTTTTAATAGATATCTAAAATATAGAATTTATAAACTTAACAAAACATTAGTATAATGGATTATACATTATGATCTAATGAGTTAGCTATTTTAAATTTTTATTGAAGAAGACAGAGGGGGTAGGATAAAAGAGAAGAAGGGAAGAAGGAAGATAAATAAATGTGATTTTATAACTTGAATCCACTATCTATCATCTTGTACCATGCTGCCCTTTAATGATCTGTCCCTTCCAGTGGCAAATAGTTAATACTCATTGTGTTTCCAACATGACAATTCTAGGTTCAAATTTAACCAATGCACATAAATACAAGCAAAAGTGATTGATGGGTTTAAAATACAACAATAATTATCCACAAAGTGATTTTTTTTCAGTGTTCTTAAAGTCTTTTATTCTATGTACATATTTTTACAAAATAGGGTAATACTATATAACATGGCTTTTCTCTTAATAGCTTCTAACAAACACTTTTCAAAACCAATAGAAATTTGTCATTATTTGTAAGGAATGTTCCTTTGTGTGAGATGTGCGCTAATCAAACTCCTACTGTTGGAAATTTAGTTTCTTAGCAGTTTTAATGAGCATGCACTTTGATCCTATGATCCTACTTTGAGGAATACATCCCACAAAGGTAAAGCACTGGTTTCTAAAAGTATATCTACAGGGACATTTATTGTAATATTATTGACAATGGAATAATCACTACAAACAACCTGGATGTTCACAAATAGGGGAGTGACTGAATAATTTATAGCACATTTGTACTATGAAATTTTGGACTGCTATTGAGACTGGATCAATATTAATTGTACAAATGACCATGGTAGGGGCTTCCCTGGTGGTGCAGTGGTGGAGAGTCTGCCTGCCGATGCAGGGGACACGGGTCCGTGCCCGGGTCCGGGAAGTTCCCACATGCCGTGGAGCAGCTAGGCCCATGAGCCATGGCCGCTGAGCCTGCGCGTCCGAAGCCTGAGCTCCGCAAAAGGGAGAGGCCACAACAGTGAGAGGCCCGCGTACCACAAAAAAAAAAAAAAAAAAAGACCATGATATATTGTTAAGTGAAAAGTAGATCACAGGCTAACTGTATAAGGTAATTTTTTTTCATTTTTGAATTTTATTAATTTTTTTATACAGCAGGTTATTAGTCATCAATTTTATACACATCAGTGTATACATGTCAATCCCAATTGCCCAATTCATCACACCATCACCACCACCACCCCCACCGCTTTCCCCCCTTGGTGTCCATACGTTTATTCTCTACATCTGTCTCAACTTCTGCCCTGCAAACGAGTTCATCTGTACCATTTTTCTAGGTTCCACATACATGCGTTAATATACAATATTTGTTTTTCTCTTTCTGACTTACTTCACTCTGTATGAAAGTTTCTAGATCCATCCACGTCTCAACAAATGAACCAATTTCGTTCTTTTTTATGGCTGAGTAATATTCCATTGTATATATGTACCACAACTTCTTTATCCATTCGTCTGTCGACGGGCATTTAGGTTGCTTCCATGACCTGGCTATAGTAAATAGTGCTGCAATGAACATTGGGGTGCATGTATCTTTTTGAATTATGGTTTTCTCTGGGTATATGCCCAGTAGTGGGATTGCTGGATCATATGGTAATTCTAGTTTTGGGGTTTTAAGGACTCTCCATACTGTTCTCCATAGTGGCTGTATCAATTTACATTCCCACAAACAGTGCGAGAGAGTTCCCTTTCCTCCACACCCTCTCCAGCATTTGTTGTTTGTAGATTTTCTGATGATGCCCATTCTAACAGGTGTGAGGTGATACCTCATTGTAGTTTAGATTTGCATTTCTCTAATAATTAGTGATGTTGAGCAGCTTTTCATGTGCTTCTTGGCCATCTGTATGTCTTCTTTGGAGAAATGTTTATTTAGGTCTTCTGCCCATTTTTGCATTGGGTTGTTTGTTTTTATAATATTGAGCTGCATGAGCTGTTTATACATTTTGGAGATTAATCCTTTGTCCGTTACTTTGTTTGCAAATATTTTCTCCCATTCTGAGGGTTGTCTTTTTGTCTTGTTTACGGTTTCCTTTGCTGTGCAAAAGCTTTTAAGTTTCATTAGGTCCCATTTGTTTATTTTTGTTTTTATTTCCATTACTCTAGGAGGTGGATCAAAAAAGATCTTGCTGTGATTTATGTCAAAGAGTGTTCTTCCTATGTTTTCCTCTAAGAGTTTTATAATGTCCGGTCTTACATTTAGGTCTTGAATCCATTTTGAGTTTATTTTTGTGTATGGTGTTAGAGAGTGTTCTAATTTTACTTTTTTTTGTTCTTTTTAAAAAATTTTTATTCTAATTTCATTCTTTTATATGTAGCTGTCCAGTTTTCCCAGCACCACTTATTTAAGAGACTGTCTTTTCCCCATTGTATACGCTTGCCTCCTTTGTCATAGATTAGTTGACCATAGGTGCATGGGTTTATCTCTGGGCTTTCTCTCTTGTTCCATCGATCTATGTTTCTGTTTCTGTGCCAGTGCCATATTGTCTTGATTACTGTACCTTTGTAGTATAGTCTGAAGTCAGGGAGTCTGATTCCTCCAGCTCCATTTTTTTCCCTCAAGACTGCTTTGGCTATTCAGGGTCTTTTGTGTCTCTATATAAATTTTAAGATTTTTGGTTCTAGTTCCATAAATAATGCCACTGGTTACTTGATAGGGATTGCACTGAATCGGTAGATTGCTTTGGATAGTATAGTCATTTTCACAATATTGATTCTTCCAATCCAAGAACATGGTATATCTCTCCATCTGCTGGTATCACCTTTAATTTCTTTCATCAGTGTCTTACAGTTTTCTGCATAAAGGTCTTTTGTCTCCCTAGGTAGGTTTATTCCTAGGTACTTTATTATTTTTGTTGCAGAGGTAAATGCGAGTGTTTCCTTAATTTCTCTTTCAGATTTTTCATCATTAGTGTAGAGGAATGCAAGAGATTTCTGTGCATTAATAGTGTATCCTGCAACTTTATCAAATTCATTGATTAGCTCTGGTAGTTTTCTGGTGGCATATATACAGGATTCTCTATATATAGTATCATGTCATCTGCAAACAGTGACATTTTTACCTCTTCTTTTCCAATTTGTATTCCTTTTATTTTTTTTTTTTTCTGTGATTGCCGTGGCTAGGACTTCCAAAACTATGTTGATTAACAGTGGTGAGAGTGGACATCCTTGTCTTGTTCCTGATCTTACAGGAAATGCTTTCAGTTTTTCACCACTGACTATGATGTTTGCTGTGGGTTTGTCATATATGGCCTTTATTATGTTGAGGTAGGTTCCCTCTATGCCCAATTTCTGAAGAGTTTTTTTTCACAAATGGGTGTTGAATATTGTCAAAAGCTTTTTCTGCATGTATTGAGATGATCGTATGTTTTGTTTGTTTTGTTTTTTTTGTGGTACGCGGGCCTCTCACTGTTGTGGCCTCTCCCATTGCAGAGCACAGGCTCCGGACGCGCAGGTTCAGCGGCCATGGCTCACGGGCCTAGCCGCTCCACGGCATGTGGGACCTTCCTGGACAGGGGCACGAACACATGTCCCCTGCATTGGCAGGCGGACTCTCAACCACTGCACCACCAGGGAAGCCCGATCATATGGTTTTTCTTCTTCAATTTGTTAATATGGTGCATCACATTGATTGATTTGCGTATATTGAAGAATCCTTGCATCCCTGGGATAAATCCTACTTGATCATGGTGTATGATCCCTTTATTGTGTTGTTCGATTTTGTTTGCTAGTATTTTGTTGAGGATTTTGCATCTATATTCATCAGTGATATTGGTCTGAAATTTTTTTTTTTTTTGGTAGTATCTTTGTCTGATTTTGGTATCAGGGTGATGGTAGCCTAATAGAATGAGTTTGGGAGTGCTCCTTCCTCTGCAATTTTTTGGAAGAGTTTGAGAAGGATGGGTGTTAGCTCTTCTCTAAATGTTTGATAGAATTCACCTGTGAAGCCATCTGGTCCTGGACTCTTGTTTCTTGGAAGATTTTTCATCACAGTTTCAAATTCATTACTTGTGATTGGTCTGTTCATATTTTCTATTTCTTCCTGGTTCAGTCTTGAAAGGTTACACCTTTCTAAGAATTTGTCCATTTCTTCCAAGTTGTCCATTTTATTGGCATAGAGTTGCTTGTCGTAGTCTCTTAGGGTGCCTTTTATTTCTGCAGTGTCTTTTGTAACTTCTTTTTCAATTTTAATTTTATTGATTTAAGTACTCTCCCTCTTTTTCTTGATGAGTCTGGCTAATGGTTTATCAATTTTGTTTATCTTCTCAAAGAACCAGCTTTTATTTTTATTGACCTTTGCTATTGTTTTCTTTGTTTCTATTTCATTTATTTCTGCTCTAATCTTTATGATTTCTTTCCTTCTGCTTACTTTGGGTTTTGTTTGTTCTTCTTTCTCTAGTTCCTTTAGGTGTAATGTTACATTGTTTATTTGAGATTTTTCTTTTTTCTTGAGGTAGGCTTGTATAGCTATAAACCTTCCTCTTAGAATGGCTTTTGCTGCATCCCAGAGATTTTGGATTGTCATATTCTCATTGCCATTTGTCTCTAGGAATTTTTGGATTTCCTCTTTGATTTCCTCAGTGATCTATTGGTTATTTAGTAACGTATTGCCTAGCCTCCTTGTGTTTGTGTTTTTAACTTTTTTTTACCTGTAAGTCATTTCTAATCTCATAGCATTGTGGTCAGAAGAGATGCTTGATATGATTTCAATTTTCTTAAATTTACTGACGCTTGATTTGTGACCCAAGATGTGATCTCTCCTGGAGAATGTTCCGTGCACACTTGAGAAGAAAGTGTAATCTGCTGGTTTTGGATGGAATGTCTTATAAATATCAATTAAATCTAACTGGTCTATTGTGTAATTTAAAGCTTCGGTTTCCTTATTTATTTTCATTTTGGAAGATCTGTCCATTGGTGTAAGTGAGGGGTTAAAGTCCCCCACTATTATGGTGTTACTGTCGATTTCCTCTTTTATAGCTGTTAGCAGTTGCCATGTGTATTGAGGTGCTCCTGTGTTGGGTGCATATATATTTATAATTGTTATATCTTCTTCTTGGATTGATCGCTTGGTCATTATGTAGCGTCCTTCCTTGCCTCTTGTAACATTCTTTATTTTAAAGTGTATTTTATCTGATATGAGTATTTCTACTCCAGCTTTCTTTTGATTTCCATTTGCATGGAATATCTTTTTCCATCCCCTCACTTTCAGTCTGTATGTGTCCCTAGGTCTGAAGTGGGTCTCTTGTAGACAGCATATATATGGGTCTTGGTTTTGTATCCATTCAGCAAGCCCGTGTCTTTTGATTGGAGCATTTAATCCATTCACGTTTAAGGTAATTATTGATATGTATGTTCCTATGACCATTTTCTTAATTGCTTTGGGTTTGTTTTTGTAGGTCCTTTTCTTCTCTTGTGTTTCCCACTTAGAGAAGTTCCTTTAGCATTTGTTGTAGAGCTGGTTTCATGGTGCTGAATTATCTTAGCTTTTGTTTGTCTGTAAAGCTTTTGATTTCTCCATCAAAGCTGAATGAAATCCTTGCCAGGTAGAGTAATCTTGGTTGTAGGTTCTCCCCTTTCATCACTTTAAGTATATCATGCCACTACCTTCTGACTTATAGAGTTTCTGCTGAGAAATCAGCTCTTAACCTTATGGGAGTTCCCTTGTATGTTATTTGTCATTTTTCTCTTGCTGCTTTCAATAATTTTTCTTTGTCTTTAATTTTTTCCAATTTGATTATTATGTGTCTCGGCGTGTTTCTCCTTCAGTTTATCCTATATGGGACTCGCTGTGCTTCCTGGACTTGGGTGGCTATTTCCTTTCCCATGTTAGGGAAGTTTTTGACTATGATCTCTTCAAATATTTTCTCGGGTCCTTTCTCTCTCTCTTCTCCTTCTGGGACCCCTGTAATGCAAATGTTGTTGCATTTAACGTTGTCCCAGAGGTCTCTTAGGCTGTCTTCATTTCTTTTCATTCTTTTTTGTTTATTCTGTTCCGCAGCAGTGAATTCCACCATTCTGTCTTCCAGGTCACTTATCCGTTCTTCTGCCTCAGTTATTCTGCTATTGATTGCTTCTAGTGTAATTTTCCGTTCAGTTATTGTATTGTTCATCTCTGTTTGTTTGTTCTTTAATTCTTCTAGGTCTTTGTTAAACATTTCTTGCATCTTCTCAATCTTTGCCTCCATTCTTTTTCTGAGGTCCGGATCATCTTCACTATCATTATTCTGAATCCTTTTTCTGGAATGTTGCCTATCTCCACTTCATTTAGTTGTTTTTCTGGGGTTGTATCTTGTTCCTTCATCTGGTACATAGCCCTCTGCCTTTTCATCTTGTCTATCTTTCTGTGAATGTGGTTTTTGCTCCACAGGCTGCAGGATTGTAGTTCTTCTTGCTTCTGCTGTCTGTCCTCTGGTGGATGAGGCTATGTAAGAGTCTTTTGCCAGTTTCCTGATGGGAAGGACTGGTGGTGGGTAGAGCTGACTGTTGCTCTAGTGGCAGAGCTCAGTAAAACTTTAATCTACTTGTCTGCTGATGGGTGGGGCTGAGTTCCCTCCCTGTTGGTTTTTTGGCCTGTGCCGACCCAGCACTGGAGCCTACAGCTCTTTGGTGGGGCTACTGGCAGACTGGGAGGGCTCACACCAAGGAGTACTTCCCAGGACTTCTGCTGCCAGTGTCCTTGTCCCCAGGGTGAGCCACAGCCACCACCCGCCTCTGCAGGAGACCCCCCAACCCTAGCAGGTAGGTCTGGTTCTGTCTCCCCTGGGGTCACTGCTCCTTCCCCTTGGTCCCGATGAGCACACCACTTAGTGTATGCCCTCCAAGAGTGGAGTCTCTGTTTCCCCCAGTCCTGTCAAAGTCCTGCAATCTAATTCCACTAGGCTTCAAAGTCTGATTCTCTAGGAATTCCTCCTCCCGTTTCTGGACCCCCAGGTTGGGAATCCTGGCGTGGGGCTCAGAACCTTCACTCCAGTGGGTGGACTTCTGTGGTATAAGTGTTCTCCAGTCTGTGAGTCACCCATCCAGCAGTTATGGGATTTGATTTTACTGTGATTGCGCCTCTCCTACCATCTCATTGTGGCTTCTCCTTTGTCTTTGGATGTGGGGTATCTTTTTTGGTGAGTTCCAGTGTCTTCCTGTTGATGACTGTCTAGCAGCTAGTTGTGATTCTGGTGTTCTCACAAGAGGGAGTGAGAGCACATCCTTCTACTCCGCCATCTTGGTTCAGGGTCCCCGCAACGTGATTTTAAAAGTGACCTGTAGTTGCTGCTGACATGAGTGCAGTATTTATGGCACTAAACCATATCTACAAATCTGCAAAATCAGTCCTGAAAATGCATACATTGTGAAATAAGGTCACAACCATCAGTGAGAGAAGGACAAAAGAAACAGGGAAACCATAAAGAGGTTCAGGCAGACCATGAAGCCAAGGAGATGAATATAATAAATAAATGCAGACGACATGAGGTTCATAACACAAAGTGCACTTGAATTGCAAACAACATATTTGCAGGTACATGACCTAACACTGTCTGAATGCCTCGAGCCACTCAAAAGGGGAACTCAAGGGCTTTGCCAGGTCAAGGTTCCGGAAGTCAGAGCCAGGCTACAGAATGGAGGAGAGTTGGTCCCTGAGGTTGTAGGGTACCAAGTAAAAGTGAGGCTAGAGATAAACAGCTTAAAAGAATTAAGCCAAAGGCATTTAAGGCAGAACTAAGCCCAAGACAATGGCTCTTCAAGCTGTGGCAATGAGATGGAACAAAAGGGTTCAGAGGACCAACAGGATGCAGTGCTTCCAGAGTATTTCTGGGACAGTGGCTCCCAGGATTTCAGGGGACTGTTTCCTAACCTACCCACAGATGTGAATGTGCTATTAAAGATGCAGGGATTGTTGGGCAAACACTCTGCACACAGCCCTTCCTTGGTTTCCACATTTTTGTCAATCTCTGAAATCAATGAGGAAGGCTGGCAGAAGGATAAAGAGATGTGAAGAGGGAGAGGTAATCCACAATGTCACTCTTAACTTTCCTCATGGATAAAGTCTAGGTACATGGAGAGCTGCTCAGGAGAAAGTCTTTTGAGTATTTTTCTTTGAGGTCCTTTGGACATGTTATCTCACCTTTTCTTCTTAATAAAAATTTCCAGAAGTTAAACATTCATGCTAGTTAGAAAAATGGCTGATAGAACACTTAACTTCCACCCCACATCCTTCTTCAAGAGCATGCTGTTCCAACTCTTCACAATAGCCAAGACATGGAAAGAACCTAAATGTTCATCGACAGATGAATGGATAAAGAAGATGTGGTACATATATACAATGGAATACTATTCAGCCATAAAAAAGAGTGAAATAATGTCATTTGCGACAATATGCATGCAACTAGAGATTATGATACTAAGTGAAGTAAGTCAGAAAGAGAAAGACAACTACCATATGATATCACTTACATGTGAAGTCTAAAATATGATACAAATTAACCTATCTACGAAACAGAAACAGGATCGTGGACAGAGCGAAGAGTCTGGTGGTTGCCATTGGGGAAGGGGTTGGGGGAGGGATGGAGTGGGAGGTTGGGGTTAGCAGATGTAAGCTGTTATATAGAGAATGCATAAACAGCAAGGTCCTACTGTATAGCACAGACAACTATATTTAATATTCTATGATAACCATAATGGAAGAGAATATTTAAAAAGAATGTATATATATATGTATAACTGAATCACTTTGCTGTACAGCAGAAATTAACACAACATTGTAAATCAGCTATACTTCAGTAAAAATATTAATAAAAGAAAAAAAATTTTTAAAGCATGTCTTTTACATAATCATGAAGACGAGGGAACTTTTTAAATGAATTATACCATTGAAAAGTGATTGATGTGTCTGATCAGCAGCGATTCTATTCTTAACTGTGATTTTATATTTGAACAATTCCTGTAAGTATATCTTCTGTGCAAATACATGTTTGATTGGTAATGAATGTTACTAGTTATTTCATTTTCAGCCTTAAAAAAAAAGGACCATGATGCTCCAGATGTACAAGCTAGTCTTTATACAGTAGTCTGCTCAGCCTGAACCTTACATTTTTCATTCATTCTTTCCTTCAACAAGCATTTCTTGAGTGCTTCCTGTATGGCATTGAGTGCACACGGGTAACTGAAACACAGCTCAGATTCTAGCAGTAGAAGCCAGATAACACAGAGGTAAACAAACAAATAACACTGTTAAAATAGAGAAAATATTTGGAACATTACAAGATGGGTGCTGAACTTAGAATCAAGGGGAAGATCTATTTGAGATCTGAAAGACTTGTCTGAAAATGTAACATTCAGGCTGAGACTGGAGGATGAGATGAACCACCCTAGAGGAGATCTAAGAGAAGGGCAGTTGAAGCAGGAGGAACACAGTGTTTTCAGGCTCACTTTGGAAAAGGCAGTTAGAGCCTTTTGACTGAGGGAAAGGATGGCTGGAGATGAATTTGGAGACGGGAGCTAGAGCTGGCTGAGACAGGGCCTTGCAGACTGTGGGAAGGAACTGGACTCCTAGTGAAATAGAAAGCTGTTCACAGGGTGAAACAAGGCTAGTGAGTGACACTGTCTGATTTATGTCTTAAAAGGACCACTTAAGATTTCAGTGAATAAACTGGGGCAATTGCAAGTGGAAGGAGAAGGGAAAGAAAGGTCAGAAAAGATGCTGTGCACTATTTTCACACAAGACATACAATGGCTTAGGTTAAGAGAGAGACAGTAGAGATGGGCAGAAGTGTGAATAAATGGAAAGTATATTTTGCAAGTGGAACTTATGGGACTTACTGGTAGATTGACATGTGGGGAGGAGAGAAAGGGAACAATCATAGGTTTCCAGCTTAAGCAACTGAATGTTTACTGAGATGGGTCAAAGTAGGGGAAGTTACAAGTTCCTGGGGACCAAACAAACCTAGGGGTGGGGTTGAAGGAGAGTAGTTCACAAAGGAGAATGAAAAATACCAGAAATGGGGAAGTGTTGGTCAGGCAGGTAATGGAAGGAAGCGCTTCAGGGAGAAGGAATGGCTAACTTTTGATTCTTATCAGAGGCATATTTTCCAATATGATTAGTTTCAATTTATTTTATTTTTATTGAAGTATAGTTGATTTACAATCAACTATAGTTTCTGGCATACAGCAAAGTGATTCAGTTATACATATACATATATATTCTTTTCAATATGATTAGTTTTAAATCATTGACCTTTCTACCTCTGACATGATTCAATTATTGTTATAAACGAACATTGTGATTTAATTTAGCAACAATAAGCACAGCTCTCCATTGTGCTAAATTTTTTCAAAAAAAAACTTGAAAATACTCAACTATGGCTTTATTCCTCAGATTATTTAAGTGTAAATGTATCACAGCAACTGACACTTGCTTGGAAACAGAATTACTTGAAAGAAAGCCAGTGAAATTGACTGTCATCCTTCACATTAAAAAACAACACATACCACACAAATACCACACATTCTACATATATACTAAGTCTGCAAAGTTTGCTGTGGTAAGGTTACACAGAGAGGAGATCACATTAGTTAAAAAAAAAAACCCTGAATACTTTAAGAGGCTGGATTCCGCCTCATGTATCAAAGCAAATGGCAATCAATAGGAATTAAATCAAAATCAGACTGCCATCTTTGGAGTGAGAAGGATTCCTTCGTATGGAGGAAATATACAAAAAGCCATTAAGCAGTAAGGCAGGCAAGAGAGAAAATGAAAATGACTCAGTATTAATCATATGTTGACTCATTTGACATCATATAAGCCTCATTACCCTCCCCTCCATTTATTTCCTAAGCTTAGAATTGTCCTGTAAACAACACCATTCAGAGAAATGACTGCACCATGAAGATCGTTAAGGTTTCTGTACTGAATATAGTAGCGGGGAGTTCTTAATGTCAATAAAGCAAAGCTTTTGCTCATAGTTAATAAAATGAATACCTCATTTCACTTCACTTTTGACTCTTTAGTTACTATCATGTTTATTATTTATTCCTCACATTCATGGATAATTTTAGCCATTAAATCCAGCTTCTTAACTACCTTAAATTCTTTTGAAAACATGGTGGGGAATACATATAAAAATACAAAGTATGTACTTTTAGTTATAATTTTAATTTTAACCCACCTTTTGGGACATGCTAAGCTACCTGTTTATCCATATTCAATTCATATCCACTTGAAATTCTGCTGAAACATCATGAAACCAGATGCTCTATTTCTCTTACAAAAAACTTAGCATACAGTTTTCTTACCCTCTCCCTGACACGCCCACTTTCAGTTTCCATAGTATATTACAGGAACCACCTCCTTTCCTACTGGAAGTTCCAAAAGTAGCTTTCAATTTTTCTAGTCCCCCATCATCCCTTTAGCAAAACCTAAAGGTGTTTCCTCTCACAACGTTTAATCACCAACCTCTCCTTGCATCATTCCTTAGCTTAAAGCCTTAGCTCAGCTTTCAGCTAGCTCTTACTTAAATGAGTATGGCCTTTCCTCTCTATGTAATATTAAATGGTCCTAAGAGATGTTATTCCAGCTGGTTATTCTGAACTTGTCACTCAGTTTGTCATAGCATACATCTACTATAAATCAAACCCCTGCCTCACTAACTCCACCCTTGAATCCTCTTTGGGATGTGTGATGAGCACTTCCCAATTCAGTGTGTTAACTCCAAATTTCTCATCTTCTACTTCTTTACCTGCTGCCACTTCTCTTTCAGAGAAACTTATGTAGCACACTCTTCCTAATAGTGGTAACCAATAAGGTTTCTGTTAGGTCATATCTTTCTTTAAGTCATTATATAGAACACTCTCACTTAATATTATCAGAGTATTTCCATGTTCTGACCATTCTCTACCCACATTGGGCATTAGAGTCCATCAGGGAGATTTTGTAAAGATACTCAGGACCCACCCAAAAATTTGATTTCAGTTGGCCTAGGGGTATGACGTGGGTGTCTGTTGTATGCACTACCATACACATGTCACAGCATGTGAAATATATCTTAACTACATGTTCACAGGTAAAAATATTTTTGATTTTATGAAACCTAAGCTTTAATGCATATTTACCAGTTTTTTCTCTCAAGTATCATCAATTCAAAATAATATTTTGTAAGACATAAAAAATGTGGCAGAAAATATCACACTTTATCTCGAAGTCCAGTTTGCAAAACCATAAATACTAAACCTTAAAAATAAAAGAAATGGTACACGTAGAGAATCATAAGAAACTTCTCAAGTATGACTTTACATGAAGTCAGAACAAAGAGACAGAGGTAACCAGGATATTTATTCTCTGAAATACTCTCTTTCCTTGGCTTACATGATGCAATCTACTAATTTTTCCTATCTGTCCAGTTTTTCTCTCCCTTCTCTCTCCCTCCCCCTCCCCCGCCCCCTCCCCCTGTCTCTTTCTCTGCTATTCTTTCTCAGTCTCTTTACCAGCTCCTTCTTGCCAACCCACTTAACATTTATAGTTCCTGGAGTTCTATTCTCAGCCTTTTTTCTCTTTTAATGTAACATACTCTTCTTAGATAATCATACTGAAACTACTATCTACATGCTGACAAGGCCTAAATCTATATCTCACACCAGACTTCTTTCTAGAGCTCCAGCTGAAAGGCTTCTTGTCTGCCTAAGTACCTCACACTCACCATGGTCACCACTGAATGCATCTTCCTTCCCAACCAATCTGCTTCTCCTGTAGGATTCTCAACCTTGCCTAGTAGCATTACCACCCACCCAGTTGCTCAAAATAGAAATCTAGAGGTTATTTTTGACCTTATCCCCTCCCTAACATTCAATGTCCAATCACCAAGACACATTGATCATTTCTACCTCTTAATTTTTACTTGAACATTGATCATTTCTACCTCTTAATTTTTTCTTGAATCTATCTACTTCCAGTCATCTCCAGGCCACTTTTAGTTTAAGGCATCTTCATCTATCATCTAAACTAAACTTTGCATCTTAATCCCCAAACTGGTCTCTTGCATCCATACTTAATCCCTTCCTGTCTTTTCTGCACATTGTAGTAATCTTTTAAAAACAAAAAACAAAACAGAAATCTGCATGTAAAAGTTGTTGAATCCAAATAAGGTTTATACCTGAGTCAGTAACACTGCACCGACATAAATGTCCTGGTTTTTACACTATACTGTGGTTTTATAACATAGTAGCAGTAGGGGAAACTGGGTGGAAAGGACACAAACACCCTCTACACTATTTTTGCAAATTCTTGTGAATCTTAAACTATTATAAAATAAAAAGTTATAAAAAATACAACTCTGATTATATTCTTTGGTTTCTGTCCTACCCCTTCTTAAAAACTATAAATAACTTCCCTTAAATAAGACCAACATCCTTACATTCACTTTCAAACCCACTCAAGTTCTGGCCTCCCTCATGCTCCATTTTCCTTTTTGGACTTGCACTACAACTATACTAGTTCTCTTTTAATTTCTTAAAAAAGATACTTTCTCTTGCTTTAAAAACCACAAATAAGTCATTCCCTCTGCTCATAACAGTTTCCCCAAATCTCTGTTAGTCTCATTACCTGCCTGTTCTTCAGATCTCTGCTAAATGTCCCTGCAAAAATCTTCCCCAGCCATTTTCTGCTGATCCATCCCTTCAAACTAGATGAATTCACCCTCTTTCAGGTTCCCACAGCATCCTTTACTTCTCCTTTTCTAAAACTCATCATACTTGAAATTTCTTGTTCAATATCTCACCTCACCTCAGTAATCCATAAACCCAACATGGTCAAGAAATTAATGTCTGGTAAGAAAATATTTGTTGAATAAATGAGTTTTTAAAATTGCTACTAAAATCCAAATTCTTCATCAATTTCATCATGCCTCAAAGGAGTCTCTGAACTGTGTAGACATTGGTTACTGAGAGATATTTACTTTTCTAAAATTAGCAATACTGTTTACAATAATTTATGAAGCAAGATTTCAGGGTGATAGTATAATAAATATTACAGACTCTGGGGGAAGTGATATGTCATTCCAGATGTTAAATAAGATGCGAGTATAGTTCAGAGATATAACTGTAATGCTATTTAAATATCTAATAAAGGAAAGAAATTAAAAACATATACTTCTGTTCTAGAAAGAGCTCTATAGGACGTCTACAGATTAACATTCAATCAAGTATGTGACAAAAGAGGAACTACAAAAGATTGACATTCACTATCATTTTCTCCATTAGTATCCTGCCATATGTGGTCAACTTTCCACATTCCCAGTGCAGTGTACAGTAACACAGAGTGTTCAGTGTCTTTGTAAAGCATTTTCAAGTCTACTATATGTCACAATGAATCAAAAGATTTCCAAGTATAAGAAATCATTGGTTAGTGATTCAACCCCTGGTTTTAAAAATGAGGAAGCTGATAAAATCAGACTTAATGCTTATAACCAGGATCAGAATATAGGTTGCCAGAATCTAGGTGACAAAACTACACCCACATTTGCACACAGATTTTACACTTTTCAAGAAGTGTATTAATTTGCAAATATTTCCATCTGGCATATTAAACCTCCTTTTTACTGAAGTCTTTAAAAGTACAAATAACTTTTAAACCTAGAAGCAATGAGAATGCAATTCAGATTTCTGATCGTGGCAGATGTAAGAATCAATTGAGTAACACCAAAATTCTGAATTTAGTTTTGAGATCGTTAAGACTTTTCAAAACTGAATTCTTAAGTTTTGTTTTCTTATGAGTTCACTTTATTTATTTATTTATTTAACATCTTTATTGGAGTATAATTGCTTTACAATGGTGTGTTAGTTTCTGCTTTATAACAAAGTGAATCAGCTATACGTATGCATATATCCCCATATCTCCTCCCTCTTGCATCTCCCTCCCACCCTCCCTATCCCACCCCTCTAGGTGGTCACAAAGCACTGAGCTGATCTCCCTGTGCTATGCAGCTGCTTCCCACTAGCTATCTATTTTACATTTGGTAGTATATATAAGTCCATGCCACTCTGTCACTTCGTCCCAGCTTACCCTTCCCTCTCCCCGTGTCCTCAAGTCCATTCTCTACGTCTGCATCTTTATATGATTTCACTTTAAATTAGATTCTAAATGAGGGAGTAGGGAGATAAAAGTCACAGAAAGCTTTATGTCAAGATCCAGGAATGAATTCATTAGAAAAAGAAGAGCTATGACATTGTTGATTTTTTGTTGTTGTTCATGTTAATGCTCTAACAATGTGCTGTCTCTCTCATTGGGCACCTGTACCATTTATCTTTTTAATGGTAATTTTTTTTTTCCCCTACAAAAGACACACAATCCTTACCTTATCTACCCATTCACACAGAATTTTTTGGTCTGTAAATTACTGTTCATCATAATTCATATGAGTGGGATTTAATATCCTCCCTTTGATATTAAAATCATGTGTAAAAGCTGGAAGGGGATAAGTAAATGAAAAAAACTAGGCCATCTCTTTTTCATATTAGCTGTGCTAAGGTATTAGAAAACAAAGCTCTCCACACTCTCGTCCAGAAAGTCAGGCAGCAAACATTCAGCAGCAGTGCAGCAGAGTGGCTATAGAAAGAACTGGGTTTGAGTCTCTTTTCTGCTACTTTTTCACTTTGGGGCCATGACTGCATCACCATCACCTGTGCAAACCTCATTTACCTCATCTGCAAAATGAGCATGAAAGGAACACCTATCTCTAGGGTTGTTGTGAAGATTACCATATAGGAAATGGGATAATAGTTTAAGTGCCTGGAAGTAATAAGTACAAAATCAATGGCAGTTGTCCTCAAAATGCAGGGGCAGTGGACAAAAGGCAGAAAGAGGAAAGGTGTCCTACTTTGCAAGAGTGGCACAGTCCTGGTGTAAGTGAGGCTCCTGGGGGAGCCTGGGGCTGTAGCTGGTATGTGTGGCTGGAGGGTTTGGTGCAAGCAAGCCTGTAAGCCTGTAAGAGGGGTAGTGGCAGAATGCTGCTTTTCCCACCTACATGCAGATCGCCTTTAGACAACTAAGAGCACTTGTACTCTGGCTCCACCACTGTGGATTTCTCTTGGGAGAGCATTTATCCATATGAAAGAGGGATAACTGAGGGTATATCCACTCTCCTAATCTCAGATTTTACTGTAAGGTTTATCTAAACAGGTTAAAATGCAGACACCAAGGCTCCAGCCCAAGGATTCAGATTCAGTAGATCTGGGCTAGTACCCAGCCATCTGCCTCTTTAACAAGTACCTTAAATTATATGTATACAGATGTCCACAGACCACACTTGGAACACTTTTCTGGACTGTCTAAGCTCTGCATGAAATTGGACCAGCATAGAGTTTTGTCTCTCAGAGAATTACTCTAACATCCTCAATAAAATGTCTTCAAAAAACTACATTTTAACAATAAACCTTAGGCTTTCATGAAGGGTTGAAATAAGAAACAGCCCTATGATGACAACATTTATAACATGTAAAATGTTGACTCTTATGTTTTACAACGTCCTTTTACTAATCTTATTAAATAGATGTCTCATTACAAATTGCCTTAACATTTTTATTTGAAAACAGATGGGATACGTTATATTTATATATGTGATATGTGTGTATGTGCATGTGTGTGTGTGTATATATATATATATATATATATATACACACATATATATATCACTCTTGATATATATATTAAGTCATTGGGCCAGCTGACTCTGAAAACCAGGAATGTCCATGCCTTAGAGCAAGTAGCCTCAGGCAGACAATATCCAACTAGCTATCTGGCCTAATGAGACCCAAACTCAGATAAACCGAAGTGGAAATAAGAACAAATGATGGAGGTTCTACCTTGATTTTAAAAAGACCTGTTTATAATATCCTTCTATGTAAGAGAGCTTCAGCTCAATTTTTTTTTTTTTACTTCAAACCCACTCATGAAATTTACAGGGAATTTTGATTTTTGTTTATTCCTTGGGGTAAGTGAGGGGATGGTGAAGTGGGTCCTTTTAAGCTAAATAAAATAGCCATTTATTATATATCTGATCATGCAATCATTTCTTGGAAAAACTTATTACAGACAACACTTACAATTCTGACATAAAAATTCTGCCAGATCTGTCCATCTCCCCTTCCCAGCAAACACACAAAAGAATTTCAAAGTCTATTAAGAAAGCCTGCACAGAATAGGAGAGTCTCTAAATACTTAGTTGAGCCTTTCTTACCATACGTAGCAAGTGCTCAACATAAATTGTTTGAATGAAAAAGGAGTGAAGAACCACACACTCTAAACAGCTACCAGGAGACTTGGTATCCTGTGCATTCTAAACAAATAAATCAACCGGACCTTATCCTTCCATGTGAACAGGTCAAACAAATTACATGGATCATAATATATATGCCAATTCTAAGGAAAACAGTGAAGTCACTTGTAATACTGTCATGCAGAGTTTGTTGTATGGTATTTTACATATGGAAAGATAATTAGACCCTTGATGAAGAAAAAGAAATTTTTAAAACTTCAAGAAATATCCGCTTTAATACACCTCAGAACAAGAAATGTAAAAATGACCATTTTTTGGCCATGTGCCACCTACTCAATTTCCTGGTTAAATACTAAAATAGAAAAGGCTAAAAGGATGAACTGGACAAGCCAACATTCTACGTGAGGAAATAAAAGAATAAGGAATACAAACAGTTTCATTAATATCCGAGTATTTCTCATATACCATTTTAGCCAATTAATAGCAAAGTGTTAATTTTTTTGGTGATGATTAATGTTCCTGGTAGATTTTTCTAGCCTCTTAAACATTTATATGGCATGTTTTTGTTCAGTTTCCTTCCTTTATAAAATTAGTCTCCTTTCTACTTCTCGATCTTCAAGTCCCAAATGATGTCTTTAAGTACAATTAGAAGTACCTAGAATTATTTCCTATCTGAGTTAACCTTTCAAAAAATAAATGAAACATCTTTTTGTAAAGTTCATTCTTCAACATTCTGAGGAAGGTTCAGAATTTTTTGCTAATAAACATCTGGTCTCTCACCTTTCCTAGAATAACAATGACATAATTTTCTCTACCCATAAAGAACAAAGAGGCAAGAGAAAACTGTACATCTTTGGAGTAAACAATCTATAAATGGATATAGTGGGCTGTTTCAGCTATCCAATTTTCTTTGAGAACCCTGAACAAAAACTTAAATAATGTCATTTTTGTAAGTACACAACTCATCCCTCATATCCCAAGTGTCAGTAAAGCAAGAGTGACATCTTGTCCCTGTACAGGAGACCCTACAGGTTATAGGCCATGACTCTCATGTAATGTTTCCAGTGATTGTAAAACTGAGGGTCCATGTATGCCATCTGACTCACAGTTATATGTGGCCTGCAGTGGCACTGTAAAAAAATGAAATAAAGAGGAATAAGTGAGGAAAACTTTAGACAGTGCTCTATAATCATGTATTTCCCATCTAAAAAAGAACTGAATTTCCTGCTTTGCTTGAATAATGAGCATGTTTGGCATCTCTGGGCCCATTTACCAGCAAGTCAAGGGTTGGGTGAAATCAAGTCTGAGCTGCTTCCTTTGAAGGGGGCATGAGCTCTCTAATTCATTCCAGTTCCCCAACTTGGTCCATTTGACTCATTTGTAGATCCTACCTGACACCTGTCGGCACCTAAGTCAACCCTATTTCTGCACGATGTGGTAGGTGCTATGTCTGGGCTACTAAGGGGGTGAGAGCAGTCTTGGACAATGGAGGTCACCTCTGGCTAACGCTATATTCCCTTGCTAAGCCTTTAAAAAATAACAATTCCTTGCAACTAGAGATTATCATACTAAGTGAAGTAAGTCAGAAAGAGAAAGACAAATAGCATATGATATCACTTTATGTGGAATCTAAGACATGGCACAAGTGAACCTATCTACAAAACAGAAACAGACTCACAGACAGAGAACAGACTTGTGGTTGCCAAGGGGGAAGTGGGGATGGGGAGGGACAGACTGTGAGTTTGGGGTTAGTAGATGCAAACTATTACATATAGAATGGATAAACAGCAAGGTCCTACGGTATAGTACAGGGAACTATATTCAATATCCTAGGATAAACTATACTGGAAAAGAATACAAAAAAGAACGTATATATTTGTATAACTGAGTCACTTTGCTGTACAGCAGAAATTAACACACACTGTAAATCAATTATACTTCAATTAAAAAATTTTTTAAAAAATAACAATTCCTGGGCCCCACCCCAGACCAACTGTATCAGAATGTCCTGAAGTGGGATTCCGGAATTAGTATTGTTAAAGCTGCCTAGGCGCTTCCAGTGTGACCCACCGTTAAGAACCTCTGATCTAAACCAAGCATCTGCAGATTTTTGCTCACATTTCCCCTAAGACAATTTTTGAGAACTATGTGCCTCAACTCATATTTTTTAACTGGCATCCAAAATTTTTCATCATGTTTGAGTAGTTGCAACAGATGTAATTCCTTTCAACAAGTAAATACTGACATTTTAAAATACAACTATTCTATCACTCTATTATCACCCACTATCATCCATTTTTTTTAACATCTTTATTGGAGTATAACTGCTTTACAGTGTGGTGTCAGTTTCTGCTGTATAACAAAATGAATCAGCTATATGCACACGTATATCCCCATATCCCCTCCCGTTTGCGTCTCCCTCTCACCCTCCTTATCCCACCCCTCTAGATGGTCACAAAGCACCAAGCTGACCTCCCTGTGCTATACAGCTGCTTCCCACTAGCTATCTATTTTACATTTGGTAGTGTATATATGTCAATCCTACTCTCTCACTTCACCCGAGTTTACACATCCCCCTCCCCGTGTCCTCAGTCCATTGTCTATGTCTGTGTCTTTATTCCTATCTTGCCCTTAGGTTCATCAGAACTTTTTTTTTTAGATTCCATACGTATGTGTTAGCATACGGTATTTCTTTTCCTCCTTCTGACTTACTTTACTCTGTATGACACACTCTTAAGTCCATAACCTCACTATAAGTAACTTAATTTCATTTCTTTTTAAGTCTAATATTCCATTGCATACATGTGACACATCTTCTTTAACGATTCATCTGTCAATGGACACTTAGGTTGCTTCCATGTCCTAGCTATTGCAAATAGTGCTGCTATGAACATTGTGGTACGTGACTCTTTTTGAATTACGGTTTTCTCAGGGTATATGCCCGGTAGTGGGATTGCTGGGTCATATGGAGGCTGTATTTTTAGTTGTTTAAGGAACCTCCATACTGTTCTCCATAGCGGCTGTATCAATTTACATTCCCACCAACAATGCAAGAGGTTTCCCTTTTCTCCACAAGCTCTCCAGCATTTATTGTTTGTAGATTTTTTAATGATGTCATTCTGACCGGTGTGAGGTGATACCTCATTGTAGTTTTGATTTGCATTTCTCTAATGATTAGTGATGTTGAGCATCCTTTCACGTGTTTGTTGGCAGTCTGTATATCTTCTTTGGAGAAATGTCTATTTAGGTCTTCTGCCCATTTTTGGATTTGGTTGTTTGTTTTTTGATATTGAGCTGCATGAGCTGCTTATATACCTTGAAGATTAATCCTTTGTCAGTTGCTTCATTTGCAAAAATCTTCTCCCATTCTGAGGGTTGTCTTTTCATCTTGTTTATGGTTTCCTTTACTGTGCACAAGCTTTTCAGTTTCATTAGGTCCCATTTGTTTATTTTTGTTCTTATTTCCATTTCTCTAGGAGGTGGGTCAAAAAGGATCTTGCTGTGATGTACGTCATAGAGTGTTCTGCCTATGTTTTCCTCTAAGAGTTTTATAGTGTCTGGCCTTACATTTAGGTCTTTAATCCATTTTGAGTTTATTTTTGTGTATGGTGTTAGGAAGTGTTCTAATTTCAATCTTTTACGTATAGCTGTCCAGTTTTCCCAGCACCACTTACTGAAGAGGCTGTCTTTCCTCCACTGTATATTCTTGCCTCCTTTATCAAAGATAAGGGGACCATATGTGTGTGGGTTTATTATCTCTGGGCTTTCTATCCTGCTCCATTTATCTGTATTTCTGGTTTTGTGCCAGTACCATATTGTCTTGATTACTGTAGCTTTGTAGTACAGTGTGGAGCCTGGGAGCCTGATTCCTCCAGCTTGGTTTCTCTTTCTCAAGATTGTTTTGGCTCTTTGGGGCCTTTTGTGTTTCCATACAAATTGGGAAGTTGTTTGTTCTAGTTCTGTGAAAAATGCTATTGGGGGTTTGATACGGATTGCACTGAATCTGTAGATTGCTTTGGGTAGTAGAGTCATTTTCACAATATTGATTCTTCCAATCCAAGAACATGGTATATCTCTCCATCTGTTTGTATAGTCTTTAATGTATTTCATCAGTGTCTTATTGTTTTCTGCATACAGGTCTTTCATCACCTTAGATAGCTTTATTCCTAGGTATTTTATTCTTTTTGTTGCAATGGTAAATGGGAGTGTTTCCTTAATTTCTCTTTCAGGTTTTTCATCATTAGTGTACTGGAATGCAAGAGATTTCTGTGCATTAACTGTGTATCCTGCTACTCTACCAAATTCATTGATTAGCTCTAGTAGTTTTCTGCTAGCATCTTTAGGATTCTCTATGTAGAGTATCATGTCATCTGCAAAGAGTGACGGCGTTACTTCTTTTCCGATTTGTATTCCTTTTATTTCTTTTTCTTCTCTGATTGCTGTGGTTAAAACTTCCAAAACTATGTTGAATAATAGCGGTGAAAGTGGGCAACCTTGTCTTGCTCCTGATCTTAGAGAAAATGGTTTCAGTTTTCGACCATTGGGAACAATGTTGGCTGTGGGTTTGTCATATATGGCCTTTATTATGTTGAGGTAGGTTCCCTCTATGCCTACTTTCTGGAGAGTTTTAATCATAAATGGGTGTTGAATTTTGTCAAAACCTTTTTCTGCATCTACTGAGAGGATCATATGGTTTTTGTCCTTCAATTTGTTAATGTGGTGTATCACATTGATTGATTTGCGTATATTGAAGAACCCTTGCATCCCTGGGATAAACCCCATTTGATCATGGTGTATGATCCTTTTGATGTGCTGTTGGATTCTGCTTGCTAGTATTTTGTTGAGGATTTTTGCATCTGTATTCATCAGTGATATTGGTCTATAATTTTATTTTTTTGTATCATCTTTGTCTGATATTGGTACCAGGGTGATGGTGGCCTCGTAGAATGAGTTTGGGAGTGTTCCTCCCTCTGCTATATTTTGGAAGATTTTGAGAAGGATAGGTGTTAGCTCCTCTCTAAATGTTTGATAGAATTCGCCTGTGAAGCCATCTGGTCCTGGGCTTTTGTCTGTTGGAAAGTTTTTAATCACAGTTTCAATTTCAGCGCTTGTGATTGATCTGTTTATATTTTCTATTTCTTCCTAGTTCAGTCTTATAAGGTCGTGATTTTCTAAGAATTTGTCCATTTCTTCCAGGTTGTCCATTTTATTGGCCTTATTACTCATGAGAGATCATAAGTAATCTCTCATGATCCTATGTATTTCTGCAGTGTCAGTTGTTACTTCTCCTTTTTCATTTCTAGTTCTGTGGATTTGGATCTTCTCTCTTTTTTTCGTGATGAGTCTGGGTGATGGTTTACCAATTTTGTTTATCTTCTCAAAGAACCAGCTTTTAGTTTTATTGACCTTTGCTATTGTTTCCTTCATTTCTTTTTCATTTATTCCTGATCTGATCTTTATGATTTCTTTCCTTCTGCTAACTTTGGGTTTTTTTGGTTCTTCTTTTTCTAACTGCTTTAGGTGTAAGGTTAGGTTGTTTGAGATTTTTCTTGTTTCTTGAAGTAGGATTGTATTGCTATAAACTTCCCTCTTAGAACTGCTTTCGCTGCATCCCATAGGTTTTGGGCCATCATGTTTTCATTGTCATTTGTTTCTAGGTACTTTTTGATTTCCTCTTTGATTTATTCAGTGATCTCTTGGTTATTCAGTAGCATATTGTTTAGCCTCCATGTGTTTGTACTTTTTACAGCGTTTTTCCTGCAATTGATATCTAGTCTCATAGCGTTGTGGTCTGAAAAGATGCTTGATATGATTTCAATTCTTTTTAATTTACCAAGGCTTGATTTGTGACCCAAGATATGATCTATTCTGGAGAATGTTCCATGAGCACTTGAGAAGAAAGTGTATTCTGCTGTTTTTGGATGGATTGTCCTATAAATATCAATTAAGTCCATCTTGTTTAATGTGTCATTTAAAGCTTGTGTTTCCTTATTTATTTTCATTTTGGATGATATGTCCATTGGTGAAAGTGGGGTGTTAAAGTCCCCTACTATGATTGTGTTACTGTCGATTTCCCCTTTTATGGCTCTTAGCATTTGCCTTATGGATTGAGGTGCTCCTGTGTTGGGTACATAAATATTTGCACTTGTTATATCTTCTTCTTGGATTGATCCCTTGATCATTATGGAGTGTCCTTCCTTGTCTGTCATAATAGTCTTTATTTTAAAGTCTATTTTATGTGATATGAGAATTGCTACTCCAGCTTTCTTTTGATTTCCATTTGCATGCAATATCTTTTTCCATCCCTTCACTTTCAGTCTGCATGTGCCCCTAGGTCTCAAGTGGGTCTCTTGTAGACAGCATATATACGGATCTTGTTTTTGTTTCCATTCATCCGGTCTATGTCTTTTTGTTGGAGCATTTAATCCATTTATATTTAAGGTTATTATCGATATGTATGTTCCTATTACCGTTTTCTTAATTGTTTTGGGTTTGTTTTTGTAGGTCTTTCCTTCTCTTGTGTTTCCTTCATAGAGAAGTTCCTTTAGCATTTGTTGTAAAGCTGGTTTGGTGGTGCTGAATTCTCTTAACTTTTGCTTATCTGTAAAGCTTTTAATTTCTCCATCGAATCTGAATAAGATCCTTGCTGGGTAGAGTAATCTTGGTTGTAGGTTTTTCCCTTTCATCACTTTAAATACGTCCTGCCACTCCCTTCTGGCTTGCAGAGTTTCTGTTGAAAGATCAGCTGTCAACTTTACAGGGATTCCCATGTATGTTATTTGTTGCTTTTCCCTTGCTGCTTTTAATATTTTTTCTTTGTATCTAATTTTTGATAGTTTGATTAATATGTGTCTCAGTGTGTTTCTCTTTGTGTTTATCCTGTATGGTACTCTCTGCATTCCCTGGACTTGATGACTATTTCCTTTCCCATGTTAGGGAAGTTTTCAACTATAATCTCTTCAAATATTTTCTCAGACCCTTTCTTTTTCTCTTCTTCTTCTGGGGCCCCTATAATTCGAATGTTGGTGCATTTAATGTTGTCCCAGAGGTCTCTGAGACTGTCCTCAATTCTTTTCATTCTTTCTTCTTTATTCTGCTCCCTGGCAGTTATTTCCACCATTTTATCTTCCAGGTCACTTATCCATTCTTCTGCCTCAGTTATTGTGATATTGATTCCTTCTAGAGTATTTTTAATTTCAGTAATTGTGTTGTTCATCACTGTTTGTTTGCTCTTTAGTTCTTCTAGTCCATTGTTAAATGTTTCTTGTACATTCTCCCTTCTTCCGACATTCTGGATCATCTTTACTATCGTTACTCTGAATTCTTTTTCAGGTAGGTTGCCTATTTCGTCTTCATTTATTTGGTCTTGTAGGCTTTTACCTTGCTCCTTTGTCTTTAACATATTTTTTTGTTGTTTCATTTGGTTTTTTTTGATGGGTGGTGCTGTATTCTTGTCTTGTCAAACTGGTTGTTTGGCCTGAGAGCTTACAGACAGCTGGGTAGAGCTGGGTTCTGGTGCAGAGATGAGGACCTCTGTGAGGCCTCACTCTGACTGATATTCCCTGGGCTCTGAGGTTCTCTGTTAGTCCAGCGGCTGGGACTCAGAGCTCCCACCACAGGAGCTTGGGCCTGACCTTCAGACTGGGAACAAAGATCCTGCAAGCATGTGGCAGGCAAAGTAATGGTCTCCCAAAGACACGGACATCCAAATCCTTGGAACCGCCTGGCTGGTGTGTGGCGATGGGGTCCCAGAGGTGCTGGAGGGGCCGGGTGGTGGCCTGTGGCACACAGGGCAGCCTGGTGTCATCGGGGTCAGAGCTGGCCCATCTGCGCCACCCACGCCACCCAGCGTGCCAGGGACTCCGCCTGGGCTTGACAGGTGTCTGCACCTCGGATTCATGTCCAAGGCCCCGCATTTACGTCAGTGACCCCGGTTTTACATCTGAGGCCCCGAATTTACATCTGAGGCCCCTATCATCCATTTTTAAAAGTGCATGTGGTTTGGAAACAAGTAATAATCAACAAGGTTAACGAACCGCAATAGATTAGTACTTGCTTATAGGCATACAGAAAGAGTTGTTGCTGAATAATTAAGTACTGTGCATTTGTCCTGACAAAACCATGGAACATTATATTGACTAAAAGTGGGTCATTTTTTCTTCAAAAAAGTGCATGAATAAATTCTTACCCCTCAGAAATTTTCTATCACTCCTTTTCCTTCTTAATGAAACTATATTTCTATTCTAATTCCCCCATAGAATGTGAGTTTTTATACTTGAAGTTTTTTTTATTGATTGCTGTTTCACATATATTCTCAGGCAGGTCAGTTTTAGAAAAAAATACATCTAGAAATTGATAATTCTGAAAATACATATGAAATTTGAGAATCTGATCATTTTACATATATCCATGTTCTTATATCTTTTGTCTTAGCCTGGATCTCCCAGAAAACAGAGACTGAGAAAAGAGCCTGCAGGAACATAGTTTCTTTGAGGAATTGGTCCCAAGAATCAAGAAAAAGAAGAGAGAAGCAAGGAAGGAAAGAGAGCCAATTCAAGCAGTCATTGATTTAGTGACCTACGTGGGCAACTAGGGCTCAATGCCAGTGGGGACTCTTTAGAATATGCCTCAGAATTGTCTGTGGGAAACACAGAAGCAGAGAATATCTGTATATGGCATCCATATCCCATTGGTCTAGGGTTCCCCACGAAATGTTAACTACCATCCTCTTCCAAGTTCACATACCTAGTAGACCTCAGAAGTGAGGAGAAGTGAGGTATGGCCAAGACACGGTGCTCTCAGGTCACACCTGTGCACATCTGATTGTTGCAACAATAGCCAATCGTTTAAAAGATGGGCAGAAAGCAAGTGAAGATGGGCACAAGAGATTCTGATAATCTCTTCAAAAATCTTGGCATTTCCCCACTGTGTCTCAATTGAAGACCATCAATAAATGAGAACTGGGAAAAACTTCTTTGAGTAGGTGATGCTAGATATAAACCTTAAAAGTAAGACATTGCCAGCCAAGTGCAGAAAGATTGTTTCCGACAAATGGAATCATATGACCAAAGGCAAAGGACATAAAATAGAATCATGTATTCAGGGAACTATAAACAGTTTGACAGTGAAAGTGTACATCAAAAGATTATAATGAAAAGAGATGCAGGAGTTAAGCCATATTGGACTTTTTATATCATGTTAGGAACTTTCCCTTCAATATGAAGACTATGGAAAGACATTGGAGGCTTTTAGGCAGGTGGTCTCATAGTCAGAGAGTCAGACAATTTGTTATAAAACGATTAAGGCTTGGACCATGATTGAGTCAATGATGGAGAATGGAGAGGATACTGGACAACTATTTAGAAAGGGAAACCACAGAAGTCTCTAACAGCCAAATGGGGTAGAAGAGAGAAGAGGTTCTGCATGACTCACAGACTTCTGACTTGAGCAATTGTGTTGGTGAGTAAGTAATGCATATACAAGCAGTGATTTACTCAAGTTTTAGACAAGCCAGGTCCCCAATTTTCCAGTTGTTTCCTATGAGTCAGAACATCTGAGCAAAACCATTAGAATGAATTTCATTCTTGAAGGTCCATCTTAGAAGTCACATCCTCCTGAAGTCTTTCCTAATTGCACCCAACAAGATGGGGTCTCTCCATCTTTCACGCCACAGATTAAAAAAAAATCAAATGTCTTCAGAATGGCCCACACTGCTCCTGGGAGCCTTGTTCACATAAAACATAATGTGGCTGGAATTTTCCAGAGATAGGGAGCAAGGTAGCTCTTCCTTCAGAACTAGTAAAGTCATTACAAATCAGTAAGCACATGACAAGTGAAAGGGAATGGAGACTGGTGAGGCTCTGGGCTACTTGGCTACCAAAACGCATTTAATTCTAAATTTTCAAAATACCATCCTGGTAAAATAAAATACATGTATGGTTCAAATACGGCTTGTAGATGTCTAGTTTGTAACACCTGCAAGTATAAACTTCTGAAGCTCTTGTGAGGCTCTCTCTTTGACTACTTGCCTGACTTTCTCACCTGACTCTACCTTACAGTGTCACCATAATGGAAAAAGATCTGTCACCCAAAGAGACCTCTAAGCTTTTGCAGGCAGACATTTAAGCACATTCCTGTGTGTATTTTCTAATATGTTTTCCTGCTTTGAAAACTTGGAGGCGGTCATAAAGGTAACGAGGTGATGCATATGAAAGCATGTCAAAAGCCACAGAGCGCTTACAACAGTGAAATGTTGATATCATCATCATCATCACTATGAGATCACCTGAAAACTTCACCAGGACTCGCTCCAGATAACCAAAAGGCCAGAGTGAAAGTTGTATTAAAACCTGGAAGTCAAGATGGCATCTCACAGGCCATCATTACCAGTAACTAAAACAGACTCTCATTAAAACGTATTTATTTTCATTATATTGGCATACACTTTCATCAAAGTCTTTGCCACTGAATCAATGCTCATTAGCACTAAGCTTGAGTCATGACTATTGAATTTTCAGTTTTTTTTTAAGCACTCTATCTTATTCTTTCTTTTCAAATAAGCAATAAAATCTAACTTCTAATTACCAAGTATTTAATTTCAATGACTGTGAACGCAGAATATATTCCCATGTCAATTAAAAGACTTTACAAAAGGCTGTTTATCAGACCCTAGAAAACTAGATGCATTTGATGTGTAATCCTATATTTCCTGCTCTAAGTGTAGACAGACACTGGGCATTTCAGCTTGAATTCTCTTCAGCCTAGGGGGTCACGCTGCTGCCATGGATTTTCCATATTGTTTAATTTTTCGCTTACTTTGAAAGTTAGGATTTAAAAGTTTAAACAGCATTTAGTTTTCCAAAGCAAAGACACAGATGCAAAGCAGATGAAATAACTTATGACAAGAGACAGTAAATGTAAATACAGGTAATTTTAATGTCCCACACGAGGATACTGATAAAAATAACTAACCTATTCTTAAAATATTAGGAGAGCTTTTGATTTCCATGCGAACAGAGTGATGTCAGAGTTCAAATTCATATGTGAAAACAGTTGGCTATATGTGCAAATCTGGGTTAACTAAAATTAAATTAGACAGGGAATCAATATCTATGCTTGTAACTCTAACCAGGGTTTTTTAATTATCATGAAAAATTTTCATTATTTTTAAAGCAAAGGAAAAATTTTAATGGCAATATTTTGAAAACTATATGGAGAATGTGTAAGTCAACTCATAGGGCTGGTGTGAGAATTAAATAACTTAAAATACATAAAGTACTTAGAATATTGGGGTCATAAATAAACTCAATGGAGAACTTCTCTGTTATAGAACTAAGATGAGCACAATAATAGACTGTCTTGAGTAGTTTTGCCTAAGAGGTCAAAGAGAACAATAATATGCAAAATAGACTGGTCAGAGAGCCTTTCTGGAGTTTCCCTATGTTTTCTGTGAACAAACAAAAAGATTATAGGACAATCAGGTTAAAGCCATCCTGTTTTTTTCTTTATAGGTCGAAGCTATATATTTATACAAAGTATAAATTTGTAAAAACAAATTTCATACATAAAATCTTCATATATGACTGCCTGCAATTAGAACAGAATTACGAATTAGTAGATAAGAACAAAATCTTTAGCATTCTGGCATTTAGGGATCAAAAGTATGAGGGCTATCTGTCCTATCAAGGTCCACCCCAGCAAACATGGGTCAACCTTCCAAAATCCTCGTTCTTCTCAATATACACAAGCAAGCTAAGATCACTTCTGTAACACACAGGTGAAAGCAAAATATATAACACACAAACCCACACTCACAGTATTTCAGGAACAGAAAAATTACTTAATATTAATAATGAGAATATAATGACATCATATTGGTGTCTACAGAGGAGAAAAGCAAGAGGATATTACATCAAAAAAAAGTCTAAGAGGATACAATGAAGAAAGACTAATCAGAGAACAGGAAGGAGTTCTTGGAAATTAAATACAGTGATCACGCTTCTGACTAAAGTGAGTAATGACACCCATATCATGTTCCCTTCCGGGACTGGGATGCAAAGAGCATGCAGGGATATTGTTCTTCAATATAAGCCCTTCTAGTCTTACTGACTTTTTAAACCATGTACATGGATAAAAATAATAAAATTTATTTTTAAAGAACCAAATTAAAGACTGTTGTAGAATTCTATGATTTTTCACAACTATCTAACTTCAGTCATTGATTGAATTATTTTTTAGAAATGTCAATGTCCTTCAGCTAAAGATCTTAGCTGTGGTTGACAAGTTGTGTTTGTTATTCATTGCAGAGAGGCAGAATGCACCCCGTAGGGAGCTGTGAGGCATCTCAGTAAGCGATGTTAGAAAGAAACTATTATAGGATTTGGGCTATTATTGGATAATTTTAAGGAGGTTCTAAGGAGCTGAAGGTTCATTCTAAATTGGGCAATTCTATGATTGGCTATCTCAATAAATCTAATCTACAGATTAGAGCAAGCCAGAAGTTGTAATTGGTAAAGCAGCCACCACACATTTAGTGAGAGAGAGGAACATGTCTGGTATTTTGCTGCTTGCCCAGTGACCCAGTCTGAAATGGATAGTGTATAAGATGGTTTACGTCCAGCAGGAGAACAACATGGCTTTGTTTTAAAGCACCAAATCCGTTTGTAAGAACTTTGAAGTCTAGCTGTGAGCATCGAATCAGTTTCCGAATGTCAGGGCTGTTTTTTTTTCTTAGAAGAAAATCAAGAAGGACGTGTCCAGTAATGATTTTTTTTTTTTTTTTGGGGGGGGCGGTACGCGGGCCTCTCACTGTTGTGGCCTCTCCCGTTGCGGAGCACAGGCTCGGGACGCGCAGGCTCAGCGGCCATGGTTCACGGGCCCAGCCGCTCCGCAGCATGTGGGATCCCCCCGGACCGGGGCACGAACCCGCGTCCCCTGCATCGGCAGGCGGACTCTCAGCCACTGCGCCACCAGGGGAGCCCTTACCCATGGCCTGTAATTTTGATTTACATGAATTAGGTTATTACATGTGACTTTTCCCTCAGGAAATTATGGTTTCCTGAGAGATCAGTGACTGAATCTTAATCATATGTGTATACGCACAAGAGTGAACCAAGACACATCAAGGTCTTTACTCTCCCTAAAGAGGTTAAGAAATGTGCCTAGCATCGCCCAGCTGTCACGTGGCAGTATCGCGACTGGAACTGATGTTTGAACAAAAGCCTCTTGGTGCCATACTGAAATTGTTCGCAGGTGACATCCCAGGAGGACGGATGCCTCACTAACATTGGGGAGAAGGTCAGGCTGTATAATTTCAATTTATTCTACCATACGCCTTTCACATGGGTTTTGCCCTTCGCTACACACGTGGGATAGTAGGGCTCCAAGGATGTAGTTCTATAGCCTTAGACCAAAGGGTCTCCTGAAGAAGATTAAAGCATGAACTGCCAAGTGCCACCTTCATTTGATAGAAAGCATTAGTTTGTTCCTAGGCTAGGGCAACAGATGTTTCTAAAGTTGCTGCCAAAATGTTTAGTGGGGAGATGACAGAAGAGGTACAGAAGAAGGTAGGACAGATGTACATACAATACCAGGATGAGAGGGATGACAACGATGAGGGCCTGCTCTTGAGGCTGGTGCCAACACGGAGAACAACCATCACGGAAAACATTAAGTACAATAAGTATAGCAGTGTTCTTTAATACTGTTCCATTAAGTCCATATTTATCTTACCCGTTATGGGACCAGTCAGAAAACCAATGGAGTATATCATTGTGTAAGACCATTCATGAATCCAATGAATTTTTTTTTTTTTTTTTTTGCGGTACGCGGGCCTCTCACTGTTGCGGCCCCTCCCGTTGCGGAGCACAGGCTCCGGACACGCAGGCTCAGCGGCCATGGCTCACGGGCCCAGCCGCTCCGCGGCACGTGGGATCCTCCCGGACCGGGGCACGAACCCGTGTCCCTCTGCATCGGCAGGCAGACTCTCAACCACTGCGCCACCAGGGAAGCCCTTTTTTTTTTTTTTTTTTTAAATGAATATTTAAAGGTGCCCATTGTGGATGTGTACACATGAGGGATGAGATTTACAAATAAATATCCCTATTGTCAAGTAGTTTTGAGTGTATATACAGGTACCAGTCTTGGTCCACATTACCTGTGTTCTTATCACACTTGTCACTCACTAGTTTGGTGGCCTTGGGACAATTATTTAAAATTTCAAATCCTCAATGTTTCCTTTATAAAATAGGAGAAAAATAATACCCTCTGCAGAGAGTTGTGAGGATTCAGTGAGATAAGGCATAAAAAGTACCCAGCTCTGAGTATAGTACTCAATAACTGTTACCTATTATTACTTGTAATGAATTTCACTACTGTAGTTATTTAATTAGAGATAGTTTGAATATGCCCCGAACAGCGTAGAATGTAGAGAAAGAAAAAATCATGGGCCCAAAGTTATGATTAAATCTATCGGCAAAAATGGTATATAAAAATTTCCTCTAACAAACACCATTTTCAACCATTAAACAAAAATTGTCCATGCCTGCAGAAGGCAGCACCATGGCTCCCCAAAGATGTACACTTTCTAATCCCTGAACTTGGGAATATATTACTTTACATGGCAAAAGGCACTTGCAGATGTTATTAAGGGTATGGACCTTGAGATGGGGAGAGTACTTTAGATTATCCAGGTGGGTCCAATGAAATCACAAGGGTTCTAGTAAGCAAGAGAGGCAGAAGAACCAGAGTCAGAGTAGATGCAGTGTCAGAAAAGACTGGACCAGCCTTTGCTGGCTTTGAAGATGCAATAGAGTCAAAAGCCATGGAACGTGGGGAGTCTCTAGAAGCTAGAAAAGACAAGGGAAAAGATTCTCCCCTAGAGCTACAAGAAAAGGCTATGGCTCCTCCTTCATTTTAGCCCAATGAGGCCCTCATCTGACTTCTAACCTACAAAATGCTAACATAACGAATTTGTATTGTTTTAAGTTACTAAATTTGTAGGAGTTACAGTAGTAATAGGAAATTGGTACAATGTCTCTCAGCATTATTAAATCATCTTTGCAAAATACTTAAGGGGCATTTAGTACATGTGCAGCACACTTGTTATTAGGAAAAAATGACAGCATTTACTGAAGATTCTGCCTGGTCTATTATATATCTATGCCAAGCGTACCAAGTTCATTACAGAAACTTTAAATCGTAGACATTATACCTGCATGGACATTGCATATCGTCTAATACAAACTCCTCTATATGTGCTTGGGAAATTCCCTGATCTTGATAGAGTTGGCAAGCAGCTTATAAACAGGAACCAGAAAATGCACTAAGAAAATAATATCAGTATGTTCCAAAGGAGGAAAGAGAAAACAATTATACACTGAGTCTAAAGAAAAACAGTGATGCATGTAAAGACTGACTTCAGGACTTTAAACGTCTTTTTGTACACCTTTTCCCTCTTTGCAGTGGGCCTCACAGTTTGCTGTAATTTTAGAAACGTCAGAAAAATCTGAATCTCTACCCCCTTGACAACCTCACCCTTCCTAATATTTATATAGTTCATTATTTAGCTTAAAGTAATTTTCTCTAATAAAATGGAACTAATTGCTACTATTTTTAATGAGATATAAATAAGGTTCACAATTCTAGAGAGCAAGTTCCACTACTCTATTCCACAACTAACTTTCATAAAAAAAAAAAAATTCCAAAACTTTTTCTCAAAAGATGATTTTAAAAACCCTTCAATAAACCTTCCAAAGATTACAAATGCTAAAGGATAATTTTTAGAGTTAGGCCTATTGACACTGATATATTGGGAACCCTCTGACACTTGGGAACCTGTGCTTATTTGTAAATTTCCATGCCCAAGTTCATGATGACTATTTCTTCCTTTCTTAAAGGAGAGATTAGTTTCCTTTTGCAAATGGATACATACTTCTCCACTGATGGGCATAAATGATAAATTTCCTAGATTATTGGTAAAAACTATAATTGTCAACATGAATCCAAAAACCCTATTTAAAAACTCAAAAACCTTTATACTTAATCCTAAGTGGTTTCTTTTTAAGTACATCAACATGAACTTACTGTAAAATGGAAAGATTTGCCTTGTGGTGAGGTTAAAATTGTCATTATATTTTTAGAGCATGAATTTTAACACTCTCTAGAGAGATCATCTTGGAATAATGTCCAAAAACAAAACAGGAAATGAACAGGGTCATTTAATGAGAGTAGAAAATGGTTTCATGTATTTTGTTTCACCAAAATTTTTTCTATCAAAATATGAGTTTTTGAGACAGAGCCATGATTAATTTTCCTAGATGTGCATATTTAACTGTACACATCTGTATCATAAGTCAAAAGTTTTATATTTCTGATATTCCAGATTTTCCTTCATTAATTGGGCATTCTAGATAATTAGGAAGATTTATTTTAAATACTGAGAGAATTAAGATTTATAAAATGCATTTCTATTTTCAGGCAAAAGTACAATAGCGTGAAAACTACAAAGATAGACAACTCAAAGTATGAATATGTCCTTTCGTTTTCCCTCACTCGTTGAAAATTTAATTTTACTTTACCTAAGACAATAGGTACAAGTGAGCCGTGCTGCTGAAAAGGAACAGCATAGCCTCTATTTTAAAAATAATATAGATTTTACAAGTAAGTCCCACGAAGGCTGTATTTTCAGACTACTAAGAGATTATGCTTTTTGTGTTTTTGGAGCTAAGGAATGACAATTTTTTCAAAAAGCAACTATTCATTGACCAAAGTAATCTATATTCAAGTCTAAGATACGGCTTAGGATTTCACATGATTTTCTTTTTATTTTATCTAAAATGTAACAGCCACCCATTCAGTTACTAAGAGACCAGGTTCCAAAATAATTTGAAGCTTAACATTCAGAACCAATATTCTGTTGCTTCTCCCCTCAAGTAACCTAGCTTATCCAAGCAAGGATGCTTTAACTCTATGGCAAGCTACAACATAAATAAGCACAACAGATACAGTCATTTATTATAGATGAAACTGCATATTCTGCAGAGGCAATGAGAAAAATAGTAGGCTGCAAAGAGCAGACACAGGAATCAGATCTGTGTTCAAATCCAGATACTGCCTTTAGGCAATTTCTTTACTTTCTTTAGCCTTGAAATGCTCATTTGAAAATTGATGCCAATGGGTTTCCCTGGGGCACAGTGGTTAAGAATCCGCCTGCCAACGCAGGGCACATGAGTTCGAGCCCTGGTCCGGGATGATCCCACATGCCGCAGAACAACTAAGTCCGTGAGCCACAACTACTGACCTTGTGCTCTAGAGCCCGCAAGCCACAACTACTGAACCTGTGTGCCACAACTACTGAAGCTTGCGCGCCTAGAGCCTGTGCTCCGCAACAAGAGAAGCCACCGCAATGAGAAGCCAGTGCACAGCGACGAAGAGTAGCCCCCACTCGCCACAACTAGAGAAAGCCCACGTGCAGCAACCAAGACCCAACACAGCGAAAAATAAATAAATAAAATAAATTAAAAAAAAAAAGAAAATTGATGCCAATAATACTACTTACCTCATGGGGTTAGTGTAAAAATTATAGAGAAAAAATCCATGTAAAACATTTAGTAGAGTGTTTGGCATAGGTAAAAGTGCTCAATAAAAGCTTTCTGTAGTGAAAATAGGCAGTTATTATTATCATTTGTGATGCTTCCTTGAGAACTTAAGCTACTCTAGAAACTCATTGACTGTAAACATCACTTTTAGGACCCACTTTTTTATTGGCTTTTTAAAAAATCAGAGATTATTTTATACTCTAAAATTAAAATGGCATGGTACTATACTGATCTGAGGATTTCTTTTCTGATATTTATCCTTAGAAGTTACCTACATTTTGCACAGAAAGTTACTCCAACTTGATTTCTGTTTTAAAAGTTTTTTTCCAAATCCTATTATACCCACTTCTCTTTGCTCTGTTAACCTGTGAATGGCCTTTGGCCAAAAGCTATAAAACACTGACCTAAGAATTGCTGCTCTACTCTTAACTGTGTCCTGAAATAATTTTAATGGAACTTAGAATCTTAAAGTATCTCAGGGTTGGGAGAGATCTCAAATGTTATTTCATACTATTTCCCTTCCTCTCATCCAGCATCTATGACATCTGCATTAAATGGTCACTGAGCTTTTATTTATTTATTTATTTGGCTGCGTTGGGTCTTCACTGCTGTGCGCGGGCTTTCTCTAGTTGCCGCGAGTGGGGGCTCCTCTTCCTTGTGGTGCGTGGGCTTCTCACTGCGGTAGCTTCTCTTGTTGAAGAGCATGGGCTCTAGGCATGCGGGTTTCAGTAGTTGTGGCACGTGGGCTCAGTAGTTGTGGCTCACAGGCTCTAGAGTGCAGGCTCAGTAGTTGTCCACACGGGCTCAGTTGCTCCATGGCCTGTGCGATCTTCCTGGACCATGGCTTGAACCTGGGTCCCCTGCATTGACAGGAGAATTCTTAACCACCGTGCCACCAGGGAAGCCCGGTCACTGAGCTTTTAGTGAAAACTCCCCAGTGATAAAGACATCACTAGCTCGAGGGGCAGCTCACTGTTGGACAGCCACAAATGTTAGAGGGATGGTTAAGAAGCCATCAGATACTTCCACAGAAAGACAGAGATGTTCCTGACTCATTTCTGAACACAGAACAGGAATTGTACCTAAGAAAAAGAACTTTAAAACTTAGCCATATCTCATCTTGCCTCCACTGAGGGTGGTTATATAATGTGCTTTATTTAGGAAATCAATAAGGTATGTTACGTGACCATAGTCCAGCTACAAAAATATCCAGAATTGGACTTCCCTGGTGGCGCAGTGGTTGAGAGTCCACCTGACGATGCAGGGGACATGGGTTCGTGCCCCGGTCCGGGAAGATCCCACATGCCGCGGAGCGGCTGGGCCCGTGAGCCATGGCCGCTGAGACTGCACGTCCGGAGCCTGTGCTCCGCAACGGGAGAGGCCACAACAGTGAGAGGCCCGCGTACCGCAAATAATAATAATAATAAAAAAAAATATCCAGAATTGATTCTGCTGTAGTAAAGCAATGCCTCCATTAGAACTCTGTCTTGCTTTCCTTTATTTGTAAAATGGAAGGAAGAACACTAGCTACTTTCTAATTGTTAGGAAAATTACATGAGATTATCCATGTAAAATGCTTAGTACTCAGAACCAGGCACATTGTAAGCATTCAACAAATGCCTGGGAAGTGCCTAGAAACATGTAGAAACATGCCCTGCACAAAGTGTACATTCCAAAAACATCATTATTGCTCATTAGGCCATTTGTTTCTTTATCAAAACCCTCAATTACTGCCTGCCAAAAAATAAAGCTCGACAAGTCCTAAGATATTAAGAACAAGAGAACTGGTTAAAATGCTGATATAGTAGGAAAGGAATACAACATCATACAGACCTCCCGGATAAGAAGGAATATTTCACTGACCATGATGGGACCCCTGGCATAACCAGATCTGTTACTGCTTTATAACAGAGTTAAAGACCACACTGTGTTTGAATAGTTCAGGTTGTCTATAATCCGGATATAGAGCAAAGAAAATTGAGAAATTTCCACGAAGCATTTCTTTGTCCATGATAACACAGAAACTTTACTTATTCAAAATTGGCTCCATGAGAATAGGGAGAACAATTGTCACAAACAGGTTAACTAAAAACAGAAATAACCTGTCAAGTATGCTTCTCCACTGTCTCTCAGATCTACCCACTCATTTCCTTTTATGACACCACAGCCTCAATCAACCCTATTACCACATGCCTTCAGTAGTCTCCTACCCTGATTCTCCAGCCTCCACTCTCTATTCATCCTACACAGAGATGCTGGATGGTATAATGATCTTCCCCAGATATCAATTCCATCATGCCATTTCCTTGTTCAGAAATTCCACACTGGTCCCTAGTGCTCTTCTGGTCAGATCTCATCTCCTTGGTCTGGCCTTTCAGATTCTCTTCCATCATCTTCCTCTGGTCCATTAACTACTTCTAAAATTCAGCCACCTTCAAGAATTTCAGTGGAATTGCTTCCTACCATTAACCCACCAGTTCCTGCTTTTCCTCTTCCAAGGCTAGCTTAGAATTGAATTCCTACGTAAACAATTTACTGTTTATTCTCTTACCTTTGGCTTTTCTGTATTCTGTTTGCACTGTGTTAACATTAACCTCCTTTTCTGTTGCTTTAATCCTCATGATGCATGAATATGGTTTATCCTAAACTCTCTGGAATGCCCTTTCAGCACTAGCCCATGTCCTTCATTTTATACACAAGTCCAGCAAGCTGTGACTTTAGAGTCTGAAGAGTTCCAGTTCTTTGAAGGGTTTATAATGACATTCTACTCTTCCTGAGTGAGGTGAAAATCATCCCAGTGTCCTCTGTTTGGTTTTTCTTCTGCAAGAGGCAGGGGATACATAGTTGAAATACAGTTTGAGTACAGTTAACCCTTGAACAATACAAGAGATAGGGGTGCCAACGCCCCAAACCCCATGCGCCGTCAAAAATCCGTGTACTGCTATGTCTGCCTCAAAACCAGAAGTATTGATAAAGGACTCACCCAAGGGCAGGAAGCTGAACAGTTTGGATATAATCAGGACTCAAACCCTGGTTCTTTTGATTCCACTTACTGTGATCTCTAATTAAACACAAACTTTTCCTCACACCTAGTTAATTTAAAGACTAGTAAAATAAAAATACAGGTATTATATGTATTGAAAAGGGTACACATATCAGTGAACCCACACAGTTCAAATCTATGTTGTTCAATGGTCAACTGTAATTCAGACAGGCAGAGTGCCTATATGCCCTCCCCATCTACTGCAAGATAATGCCTCATTTGTTAATTAATTTGAGCCTCAAATAATTAAGCAAATCACCCACCTCTCCCAATTAGCTATCCACTGGCAGGGATGAGAAAGAACTCCAGATCTTTTGAGTTCACACACAGTATTATTAGGATCTAGCATCTATGTCCCAGCTCTCCCAAATCAAATCTGCCTAAAAGAGCAGTGAACAATGATCTCTTTCTCTCTCTGTCTCTCTCAAATTTGTTTTCTCATAAATTTTTAAAGTAATGTTTATTATAACATCTCCCACTTTTAAAACGTATGCTTTGCTGTACATATCAGTCAATACCCATGGAATGAGTCACACAAATATTGAAATAAGTTTTAGTTTCCATTAACCTAGCAATCATGAATACATTTTCAGAAGAAAGAATCATTTTATTGGTAAATCCTTAAAATCCTGAATTTAATCACCCACATATCTGAGCTCTAAACTATTTGTGGTGACCAATACAATGGTTGAATATAAGCTTTATCTAACCTCTCAATGCACTTCAGTTCCACTTGGAAAGAATAAACTACTCATTAAAAAATAAATAAATAAATAAACATTTCAAGTTGCCTCTTTCTCTATTCTCATAAGAATCAGAACACTTTATATTTTAATGACCACCTACAACACCAGTTCTACCCATCTTAGCTGCTGCTATCTGTTCGGTTCTTCTTTTCCCTTTCCAAAATGTTTTTGGGCCACTAAGGAATAGCTGAAAAAAGGAGAATGTCATTTACATTCCTCTTGCCACCCTCCAGCACCTGCTCCCCTGCACCAAACATACACACACACACACACACATATATGAGTTTCAGTCCATCAATTAACACAGCTGACAAACTGTTGGCTGCTTCTCTTTAGGAAATCAGAGCTGTGAAGCATCACTTTAATAATCAATGTGGGGTTTCCTTTGTGGTGCAGTGGTTAAGAATCCCCCTGCCCAGCCTGCCTGGAAAAGAACTGAGAGTAATGACAGTAAAGATGATCCAAAACCTTGGAAACAGAAAGGAGAAAATAAAAGAAACCATTAACAAGGAACAAGAAGAACTAAAGAGCAAACAAACAATGATGAACAACACAATAAATGAAATTTAAAATTCTCTAGAAGGAATCAATAGCAGAATAACTGAGGCACAAGAACGAATAAGTGAAATGGAAGATAAAATAGTGGAAATAACTACCGCAGAGCCGAATAAATAAAAAAAGAGTGAAAAGAATTGAGGGCAGTCTCAGAGACCTCTGGGACAAGATTAAACACACCAACATTTGAATTATAGGGGTTCCAGAAGAAGAAGACAAAAAGAAAGGGACTGAGAAAATATTTTAAGAGATTAGAGTTGAAAGCTTCCCTAATATGGGAAAGGAAATAGTCAATCAAGTCCAGGAAGTGCAGAGAATCCCATACAGGATAAATCCAAGGAGCCAAGACACATATTAATCAAAGTATCAAAAATTAAATACAAAGAAAAAATATTAAAAGCAGCAAGGGAAAAGCAACAAATAACATACATGGGAATCCCCATAAGGTTAACAGCTGAACTTTCAACAGAAACTCTGCAAGCCAGAGGGGAGTGGCAGGACATATTTAAAGTGATGAAAGGGAAAAACTCAAGATTACTCTACCCAGCAAGGATCTCATTCAGATTCGATGGAGAAATTAAAACCTTTAGAGATAAGCAAAAGTTGAGAGGATTCAGCAACACCAAACCGGCTTTACAACAAATGCTAAAGGAACTTCTCTACGCAGGAAACACAAGAGAAGGAAAAGACCTACAATAACTAACCCAAAACAATTAAGAAAATGGTAATAGGAACATACATATCGATAATTACCTTAAATGTAAGTGGATTAAATGCTCCAACCAAAAGACATAGACTGGCTGAATAGATACAAAAACAAGACCCATATATATATGCTGTCAACAAGAGACCCACTTCAGACCTAAGGACACACACAGACTGAAAGTGAGGTGATGGAAAAAGATATTCCATGCAAATGGAAACCAAAAGAAAACTGGAGTAGCAATTCTCATATCAAACAAAATAGACTTTAAAATAAAGATAATTAGAAGAGACAAAGAAGGACACTACATAAGGATCAAGGGATTGATCCAAGAAGAAGATATAACAATTGTAAATATTTATGCACCCAACATAGGAGCACCTCAATCCATAAGGCAAATGCTAACATCCATAAAAGGGGAAATCAACAGTAACACAATCATAGTAGAGGACTTTAACACCCCACTTTCACAAATGGACATATCATCCAAAATGAAAATAAATAAGGAAACACAAGCTTTAAATGACACATTAAACAAGATGGACTTAATTGATATTTATAGCACATTCCATCCAAAAACAACAGAATACACTTTCTTCTCAAGTGGTCATGGAACATTCTCCAGGATAGATCATATCTTGGGTCACAAATCAAGCTTTCGTGAATTTAAGAAAATTGAAACCCTATCAACTTATCTTTTCCGAATACACCATTACAAGACTAGATATCAATTACAGGAAAAAACCTGTAAAAAATGCAAACACATGGAGGCTAAACAAAACGCTACTAAATAACCAACAGATCACTGAAGAAATCAAAGAGGAAATCAAAAAATACCTAGAAACAAATGACAATGAAAACGCGATGGCCCAAAACCAATGGGATGCAGCAAAAGAAGTTCCAAGAGGGAAGTTTATAGCAATCCAATCCTACTTCAAGAAACAAGAAAAATCTCAAACATCCTAACCTTACTCCTAAAGCAATTAGAGAAAGAAGAACAAAAATTCCCCAAACTTAGCAGAGGAAAGAAATCATAAATATCAGATTAGAAAAAATGAAAAAGAAATGAAGAAAACGATAGCAAAGATCAATAAAACTAAAAGCTGGTTCTTTGAGAACATAAACAAAACTGATAAACCATCATAAACCATGATAAACTATATGCCAATAAAATGGACAACCTGGAAGAAATGGACAAACTCTTAGAAAAGCACGGTCTTCCAAGACTGAACCAGGAAGAAACAGGAAATATAAACAGACCAATCACAAGCACTGAAATTGAGACTGTGATTAAAAATCTTCCAACAGGGCTTCCCTGGTGGCACAGTGGTTGAGAGTCCGCCTGCCGATGCAGGGGACACTGGTTTGTGCCCCGGTCTGGGAGGATCCCCCACGCCGCGGAGTGGCCGGGCCCATGACCCATGGCCGCTAAGCCTGCGCGTCCGGAGCCTGTGCTCCGCAACGGGAGAGGCCACAACAGGGAGAGGCCCGCGTACCGCAAAAAAAAAAAAAAAAAAAAATCTTCCAACAAACCAAAGCCCAGGACCAGATGGCTTCACAGGCGAATTCTATCAAACATTTAGAGAAGAGTTAACACCTATCCTTCTCAAAATCTTCCAAAATATAGCAGAGGGAGGAACACTCCCAAACTCATTCTACAAGGCCACCATCATCCTGATACCAATATCAGACAAAGATGTTATAAAAAAAGAAAACTACAGGCCAATATCACTGATGAACATAGATGCAAAAATCCTCAACAAAATACTAGCAAACAGATCCAGCAGCACATTAAAAGGATCAAGTGGGGTTTATCCCAGGAATGCAAGGATTCTTCAATCTATGCAAATCAATCAGTATGATACACCATATTAATAAATTGAAGGATAAAAACAATATGATCATCCCAATAGATGCAGAAAGGCTTTTGACAAAATTCAACACCTATTTATGATAAAAACTCTCCAGAAAATGGGTATAGAAGGAACTTACCCCAACCTAATGAAGGCCATATATGACAAACCCACAGCCAATATCTTTCTCAATGGTGAAAAACTGAAACAATCTCCACTAAAATCTGGAAGAAGACAAGGTTGCCCACTCTCACCACTATTATTCAACATAGTTTTGGAAGTTTTAACCACAGCAATCAGAGAAGAAAAAGAAATAAAAGGAATACAAATTGGAAAAGAAGAAGTAAAGCTGTCACTCTTTGCAGATGACATGATACTATATGTAGAGAATCCTAAAGATGCTACCAGAAAACTACTAGAGCTAATCAATGAATTTGGTAAAGTTGCAGGATACAAAATTCATGTGTAGAAATCTCCTGCATTCCTATATACTAATGATGAATAATCTGAAAGAGAAATTAAGGAAACACTCCCATTTACCATTGCAACAAAAGGAATAAAATACCTAGGAGTAAACCTACCTAAGGAGACAAAAGACCTGTATGCAGAAAACTATAAGACACTGATGAAAGAAACTAAAGACGATACAGATGGAGAGATATACCATGTTCTTGGACTGGAAGAATCCACACTGTGAAAATGACTATACTACCCAAAGCAATCTACAGATTCAGTGCAATCTGTATCAAACCCCCAATAGCATTTTTCACAGAACTAGAACAAACAACTTCCCAATTTGTATGGAAACACAAAAGGCCCCAAAGAGCCAAAGCAATCTTGAGAAAGAAAAAACAAGATGGAGGAATCAGGCTCCCTGGCTTCAGACTATACTACAAAGCTACAGTAATCAAGACAATATGGTACTGGCACAAAAACAGAAATACAGATCAATGGAACAGGATAGAAAGTCTGCAGATAAACCCATGCACCTATGGTCACCTTATCTTTGATAAAGGAGGCAAGAATATACAACGGAGAAAAGACAGCCTCTTCAGTAAGTGGTGGTGGGAAAACTGGACAGCTACACATAAAAGAATGAAATTAGAACACTCCTTAAAACCATGCACAAAAATAAACTCAAAATGGATCAAATCCCTAAATGTAAGGCCAGACACTATAAAACTCTTAGAGGAAAACATAGGCAGAACACTCTACGACATAAATCACAGCAAGATCCTTTTTGACCCACCTCCTAGAGAAACGGAAATAAAAACAAAAATAAACAAATGGGACCTAGTGAAACTTCAAAGCTTTTGCACAGCAAAGGAAACCATAAACAAGACAAAAAGACAACCCTCAGAATGGGAGGAAATATTTGCAAATGAAGCTACTGACAAAGGATTACTCTCCAAAATATGCAAGCAGCTCATGCAGCTCAGTATCAAAAAAAAGAAACAACCCAATCCAAAAATGGGTGGAAGACCTAAATAGACATTTCTCCAAAGAAGATATACAGATTGCCAACAAACATATGAAAGGATGCTCAACATCACTAATCATTAGAGAAATGCAAATCAAAACCACAATGAGGTATCACCTCACACCAGTCAGAATGGCCATCATCAAAAAATCTACAAACAATAAATGCTGGAGAGGGTGTGGAGAAAAGGGAACCCTTTTGCACTGTTGGTGGGAATGTAAATTGATACAGCCACTATGGAGAACTGTATGGAGGTTCCTTAAAAAACTAAGAATTACCATATGACCCAGCAATCCCACTACTGGGTGTATACCCTGAGAAAACCATAATTCAAAAACAGTCATATACCACAATGTTCACTGCAGCACTATTTACAATAGCCAGGACATGGAAGCAACCTAAGTGTCCATCGACAGATGAATGGATAAAGAAGATGTAGCATATATACAATGGAATATTATTCAGCCATAAAAAGAAATAAAATTGAGTTATTTGTAGTGAGGTGAATGGACCTAGGGTCTGTCATACAGAGCGAAGTAAGTCAGAAGGAGAAAACCAAATTCCGTATGCTAACACATGTATATGGAATCTAAAAAAAAAAAAAGAAAAATGGTTCTGAAGAACCTAGGGGCAGGACAGGAATAAAGACGCAGGCATAGAGAATGGACTTGAGGACACAGGGAGGGGGAAGGTAAGCTGAGACGAAATGAGAGAGTGGCATTGACATATATACACTACCAAATGTAAAACACCTAGTGCGAAGCAGCTGCGTAGCACAGGGAGATCAGCTCGGTGCTTTGCAACCACCTAGAGGGGTGGGATAAGGAGGGTGGAAGGGAGATGCAAGAGGGAGCGGATATGATGATGTATGTATAGCTGGTTTACTTTGTTATACAGCAGCAACTAACACAACAATGTAAAGCAATTATACTCCAATAAAGACGTTAAAACAAAACGAAAAAAAGAATCTGCCTGCCAATGCAGGGGACATGGGTTCAAGTCCTGGGCCGGGAAGATCTCACATGCCACGGAGCAACTAAGCCCATGCGCCACAACTACTGAGCCTGCGCTCTAGAGCCCGCAAACCACAACTACTGAAGCCCGTGAGCCTAGAGCCCGCGCTCCGCAACAAGAGAAGCCACCGCAGTGAGAAGCCCATGCACTGCAACAAAGAGTAGCCCCCGCTCGCCGCAACTGAAGGAAGCACACACAGCAATGAAGGCTCAGCGCAGCCAAAAGTAAATAAATATAAAAATAAAGTTCCCTTAAAAAAAAACATTAAAAAAAAACAATGTGCCTTTTCCTTTCCTTTATTGCAGAGAAAAAAAGCCACCTTTCCTCATCCTAAAAAACTCTCAAGAAAGAGTCTGCACAGTCTCCCAGGCTTTCATATCAGTATGTCCTTTTTCATAAATAACTTAAATCACCCCATATAGGAGCAAGACAGTATTAAAAGAATTTGACTAGAGTAGAACCTCCACACTGAAAGATAGGGAATAGAGTTGAATAAATGAAGTGAAGCTAAGTACTGGAGGATGTTAAATTATAGAGACTATTTTGGGCTCAAAATAAATCGATGAATTAAACTGTAAGTTATGGGGCAGGAGGGAGACAGTTTTAGGTGAAGTGATCAAAGCAGACTGTCTTATATACTTTTAAGCTGACTTCTTCTTAAATGCTCCACTGGAATTCCCCTTCCCTAAATGCATCTCCATGTTCTGAGTGTGAAGCTCATAGGTGCAACGCCAACTGCTACTACAGAAATAGCTACTTTCAATGAAATGGAGTTATGTTTGGCAAAAATGACTTTTATTGAGGCTTTCTTTTTTTCTTCTTTTTTCAATGTTTTGAAATAGAATGTTCAAAATATTCCTACTGCTGTGGCTGGTTTATGCTTAAAGCAGTTTCTTTCTACTTATAACATGCTAATGTAATTTGACTATGCAAATTGCAAGTTTTAATTGTTTTGTATTTTAAATAGGATCTTCTTTATAAAAACCCAGTGCTCTCTATGTATGTATGAATAAGGATTTTTAAAAAATCATTTAACCCACAGTTTTTACTTGATGATATTTCTTTCCTGTGATGGACCAAATATGTTAAGGGGAATAAAATGATGAAGCAGGAAGGGGAGATAGGTGTCTCTGGTTGGCTTCATAGTTAGGATAATAACTATTCAGAGTTAATGCCGTGCATAACACATCACTCTCTCTATGCTCAATTGAAAAGTTTTGGAGATATAGAAAGGTGGAAAAATATAGTAGGAACTGCACTAGCCTGAAGGGTCAGGAAAACTATCTCCTTTCCCTAGTTATGCCACTGACTAGCTATACATCTTTGACTTATTAGTCACTTAACCTCTCTGGGCCCCACTCACTAGTGACTGAATCAGTAACCATGACTGTTTTATTGCAAAGCCAAATGCTCTTCCTACCACATTGTCCTGAACATCATAGTTTAACTTATGAAAAACAGAGCCTACGGTTGTCTGGTAGTTTTTGAGCAAAACGAGAAGTTGGCACAGAGGTCTAAAATCATTGTTCCATGTTGCCAATCAATGAGGCATTTTGGTAGCTGTTGAATCAAAATTAAGCCCTCGTGCTGCCAAGTTTAACCCCATAGAGCTTTTGCAATTTTTCATTCCAATTTCTGTTGAATACAACCTGGTATGTAATGAATGGCACCATAATATACTGACAGTATTTTAAAAAATCAATCCATGTACCATGTTAACCTAGTATAGTACTGATATGAATTATGAAAATGCAAAGTATTTAACTTGGTTGACACTAAAGTCATATTACTGTGGGCATAAATATGCTTATGAACTACAAGAGACTGCACATTTGAAATATTGCATTTAACTCTCTAATTCCACCTCATTCCAATATTCCTAATATACAATAAAAATAACTGAACAAAACACACTGGTCCAGCACTTTAATCATCAAATCTGTTTCCATAATACATCTGGATCTGGTTCAAGCTTCAAATGACACAAGTTTTATACATTTTAACTTGCAACATCTCTAGCAAATGTGCTTTGAATCTAATGAAAAGCAAAAAAGGAAATACCCCTTCAGAAGCTCACCAAGATTATAAAATCTGACAAGATCTTATATATATATATATATATACACACACACACACACACACACATATTTTATACACACACGTGCAACATTTCTTTAAGGCAGAAGACCTATTTCGAGGTTGCGGTTTTTTCTTCTTTGTTGGCTAAAGAAAAAAGCAGCATATACTATTCCAACAACCCACACTTTTATTCCTGTTTTAAAACCCAAAGCTCTTTTTCTGCTGAGATATTGTGTAACCAGTATCTATGGTAAAGTTTGGTTACACAGTACTCAAGCATTGGTTTCCTAGGAAACCAGAAAATGTTTTAAAAATATCAAATGTAAGAAGTCTAATGCTTATTACCACTATGATACAATAATGATCTGGAACCTCCATTGCCAGAGCCCCTTAACCCAGGAAAGGTAAGTACGATGGGAGCAAGTCCCTTCCTATAGGAAAGGCTCTTTGCTGGTATTACACAAAAAACACATATACAACTGTACTTAACCTACTTCCTGCCTTACTCTCCATCCTCCATCTGTAAAACAATGCTTTCAGCGCAAAATAAAGAAAACCACAACAATTCAGCTTGGCTCTGTAGGTGGTACACTGCAGCATGGCAAGAGAAAAGAACACCCTTACCTCTCATTCTTGCATGTAGTGTAGCTTTACAGGAAAGAGCTTGAGATCCGAAGGAAAAAAAGAGAACTCTGCTATAGGCTCTGCAATTTTCTGCTTTTGTGTAAAAAGCATACGTTCTTTGAACTTCAGTTTCCTCATGCTCTGCCTATATCAGAGAGCTTTGTAAATATCTCTTTAAAAAATACATATGAAAGAACTTATGGAGCAGTCAAGGATCTTAGAAATGCACAAAATTATTGGATTTCAGCTAATGTTATGAGCAACCTACACCCTACCATTTGCCCAACCATGAAGGCTCTCCCTCGTCCCATCCTCCAACTCAATCAGTATCAGTCGACAACCCTACCAACGGTCCCTTTCTGCATCAATCATCTTTCTATCTGTATCTGTATCTGTATCTCTATCTCTATCTCAACAGTTCCAAGACTTCATTAGCTTTCCTTGCCTAGTCTCACTACCTAAAACATCCCCCAAACTTCAGATCATCCTACAAAACAGATACAGCTTAAAAATCTTCTCCAAAAATCTACAGAGTAACTGCCCTATCCAAAACTATTGAAGGGTTGTTCACTGCTCACCTGGTGTAGAAAGTCATAAATTCTTTAGTGATACGCAAGGCTCTCCATAACTGGGCTCAGCTCTGTATTTCCAAATTCCCCTAGCCCTTGCCCTCATCAACACTGTACCTCAAAAGAACGGAAATATTCATGATTCCCCAAAGTACCATATGGCTTTATCTCTCTGCTCCTTTCCTTAGAGTTGAAGCGTACTTGTAAATCCAACACAGGGATGACAAGACTCCCCTTTCCGTATACTCTTCCAAACATGGTTGGAGAGGCCACTATGGAGACAAATTAATTCCTCTTCTAATTACCATGGCAAGTCCACATCCTCCCATTTTCCCTGCCCCCACCCAAGTTGAAGTTGTTCTCATCTCTCATGTGGACGCTTGGGCTCTTGGCTTCCAGTCTCACCTTCTTTCCCATAGTTCACTCTCCATTCAGCCTCCAGAATGATTTATTTCTATTTATTTAGCAGCTTTATTTAGGTATAATTGATATATAATAAACTATACCTACTTGAAATACATAACATACAATATGTACAATATTATAAGTTTTGACATATGTATACACCCATGAAATCATCACCACAATCAAGATACTGAACGTATCTACTGCCCACAAAGGTTTCCTCTTCCAACATCCCTCCCCTCACCCTAGGCAACCACTGATTGTCATCGTAGTTTGCATTTTCTAGAATTTTATATCAATGGAATCATACAATGTATACTCTTTTGTGTCTGACTTCTTTTGCCCGCATATTTTGAGATTTATTCATGTCAGAGTGGGTGTCAACAGTTTATGGCTTTCTATTGCTAAGCAGTATTGCATTGTATGGATATATCACAGTGCGCTTTTCCATCCTCCTATGGATGGACATTTAGATTGTTTCCAGTTTCTAGCTATTTTAAATCAAGCATCTATGAACATTCACGTCCAAGTCTTTGTATGGACATCTGTTTTATTCTTCTACGGTAATTACCCTGGAGTAGAATAGATGGATGATACGGTAGATGTATGCTTAACATTTAAAAAAAAACTGTCAAAATGATTTCCAAGTATTTGTACCATTTTACATTCCCATCAACAGAGTATGAGAATTCAAGTTCCTTCGCACTTGTTATGGCCAACCATTTAATAGTAACCATTCTAATAGATACATAGTGATATCACATGGTGGTTTTAATTTGTATTTTCCCAATGACTAATGATGTTGAGCATTTGTTCATATGCTTACTTGCCATCCATATGTTCTCTTTGGTAGAGAGTCTGTTTCAACTTTTGCCCATTTTTTATTGGATTGTTTTTGAATTTTGAGGTTCTTTTCATTTTCTGCTATAAGTCCTTAATCAGATATATTATTGCAAATATATTCTCCCAGTCTATTGTTTCCCTTTTTATCCTCTATTAAAAGCAGAAGGTTTTAGTTTAATGAAGTCTAACTTATCAATTTGCTCTTTTATGGATTGTACTTTTGATGTCATACTTAAGAAATCTTTGCCTGCTCTAACCCAAAAGCACAAAAATTCTACCTTCTGTGTTCTTCTAAAAGTTTTATAGTTTTAGGTTTTGCGTTTAGGTCAATGGTCCATTTTGAATTTTTATATATTATACGAGGTATGGATCAAATTTTTGCAGATGGAAATTCAATTGTTCCAGGGCCATTGGTTGAAAAGAGTATCCCTTTTCCACTGAATTGTCTCTGCACTTGTATCAAAAATCAGTTGTGCATATAAATGTGTGTGTTCGTTTCTGGACTCTATTTTGTTCCATTAATCTATTTGTCTACATTTATGCCAATACCACACTGCTTTGACTATAATAAACCTGGAAATAGTATTAGTCTTCCAAGTTTGTTCTTTTTAAAAGTTGTTTTTGCCATTTTGAAGTCCATATAAATTGTAGAAACAGTATGTCAATTTCTACAAAAAGGCTTGCTTGGATTTTGATTTGGTATTGCCTTGAAACTATAGATCAATTTGAGCATAACTGACAATTTAATATTATGAATCATGTAGTATATTCTCCATTTATTTTTCTTAAATTTATCTCAGCAATTGTTTATAGTTTACAGTTTATAGGTTTTTCACATCTTCTGTCAGACTTACCTCTAAGCATTCATACTTTTATGGTATTGGAAAAGGTATTTTTATTTCAACATCTGATTATATATAGAAATATATTTTCATACTGATGTTGTACTCTGCACCTTGCTTAATTCACTTCTTAGTTATAGCAGCTTTTCTGTAGATCGCATCACATTTTCTACGTAGATGATAATATTGTCTGCAAATAAAGCCATTTATACTTCATTCTTTCCAACATGGAGGTCTTTTATTTTTCTTGCATTATTGCACTGGCAAAAACCTCCAGTACAACATTTGAATAGAAATGCAGAGAGGAGCCTTCTTCATCTTGCTCCTGATCTTAGGGGAAAAACTTGGGAAGCATCTCCTCCTTTCTAGTTTTCTGGACGAATCTGTATAGAATCAGCATTAGTTCTTCCTTGAATGTTTGGTAGACTGCACCTGTAAAGTCATCTGGGCCTATAGTTTTCTTTACGGGGAGATTTTTTTACTACAAATTTAATTTATTTAATAGATGTACTACTGTTCGGGTTATCTGTTTCTTCTTGAGTGAGTTTTGGTAGTACGTGTTTGTCAAATAATTTATCCATTTCACGTAAGTTGTAAGATTTGTTTGCATAAATAAAGCTGTTCAAAAATTTTCTTTATTATTATCCTTTTAATATATGTAGAACATAGAATGCCAATCTCAATCCTGACACTGGTAATTTGCCTCCTCTCCCTCTTTTCCTTCCTGATGTAGACTTTTATAATTGCAATGCATATAAAATATCCATAACCAATAAGTAGCATCATTTTGTGTTTGGAGATTTTACATAAACATTATTCCATTGTACATATCCTTCTGCTACATCTTTATTCACTCCAAAATGTTTTTCAATTTATCCATAAATTACCATTGAATAAATTTTCATTAAATAAAACACAACACGTATTTCCAAAAAGAAAGAAAAGAGTGCAGTTTTATTCAGATGCATCAAAAAGATGTTCCAAAGTCTTCCTGCTTCCTCTCAGGGTCTTGTCAAACTTATGCAATTATCTCTTGTCATTCATTATTTCCCCAGTCACGTCTTTCACTACCATGATATATTTTATTTGGATTTTATTTTTAGCAAAGCTATACATGAAGATGATTTAAAGAGTTAAATTCTTCTACAAGGCTTGTTACAATAGCAGTTTCCCGTTCTAGACAGGAATTACTTCTGATCCCTAGAAGCAACCATTTTTTCTTTAGATGATTCTTTTTTTTCCTTCCATATATCTAATGAACATACTTATATTGCTTCTTTTTTGTTTTCAGTAAAGGAATCATCAAGTCACTTCCTACTATAGAAGAAAATAATTCAGCCCTCTTTCCTGTCCTGCCACCCTACCCCCACTAGACACACACACACATACACACACACACACTTCTCATCTACCTCTTCCACCCAATGTTATAAAATACATTTTGTCAGATCATTACTGAATGCTTACATTGTCATGACTATATAAATGTTCTCCATAGCTGATTTTTTGAAGTACATCACGTGTACATCTTTTCTGAAGAGCATTTTGTTTTTTGATTGTTAACAGCTGTCGTTTTTTGTGTTAATTTCTTTTTAGGTAATTAGTTTTTTTTATGTAGTTACCTTAGACTCTCCCCTAGGTATGCAAATGCCTCTCAATACATTCATACCTATCAGGCGTACTATCAAGTTCATCCAGGTGAAATCACTCCCAAAGACAACACCTTGCTTCAGTCCAGATCAGCAGTTCTTTTTTTAGCTGTACGCGGGCCTCTCAGTGTTGTGGCCTCTCCCATCGTGGAGCACAGGCTCCAGACGCACAGGCTCAGCAGCCATGGCTCACGGGCCCAGCCACTCCGCAGCACGTGGGATCTTCCCGGACCGGGGTACGAACCCATGTCCCCTGCATCGGCAGGCGGACTCTCAACCACTGCGCCACCAGGGAAGCCCAAGATCAGCAGTTCTTTAAGCTTGATGTGCAACTTTCACCATAAGGTCTCCCTGCCAAATTAACCTGGGAATTCTTGTCACCACACTCTTGTGTTGGCTCCCCTGCCTTGTGAGTCTCACTTTGACCCTCTTCCTCTCTTTTGGTTGAGCACATCTTCCAGTATCTTCCAGAGAAAGGGTATAAAGGGGTAAAATTTTTGAGACCTCAAATATCTGAAATGTCTTTGGTCTTTCATCACAAGCAGTGATGATTTTACTGAGTACAGAATTCTATGTTGAGGAATCATTTTTCCTTAGAATTTCAAAGGCATTACTCAATTTCTTTTAACTCAAAGTAATATAAAGCTGCTCTCTGATTCCTGATCCTTTCTTTGGATAGAAATCTATCCGCCTTCTCCCCCCACCTCACTCCTCTGAAGCCAGAGGTCTGTCAGTATTCTAAAATTTAATGATTAAATGCCTTCATTAGTGGGTCTAATTTATCACTGTATTGGGCTCTTCATGGGATTTTACAATCTGGAAACTCATGTCCTTCAATTCCGGGAAATTTTCTTGAATTTTTCTTTAATGATTCCCTCCCATGAACCTTCTCTCTTTCTATTGCATCTCCTGAAAGAATCTTCATTTTCTTTTTCCTACTTTCCAATTCTTTGTCATTTGTGCAATTTTCTAGATTACATATCTGTTGAATCTTTCATCTTTAACTGGAAATCATGTAATATACTAAAATGATAGGATTTCAACTCCTGAAAGCAGATTACAAACTTCTTGAATCAAGGGACAAGTAATCTGGAGTCTGTCTTTGGGGACTGTATGGGTCTGCTGGAGGTGCCATAACAAAATATCATAGACTGGATGATTTAAACAACAGAAATGTATTTCTCATAGTTCTGGAGGCCTGAATGTCGAAGATCAAGGTGCTATCCATTTGGTTTCTGGAGCGAGATCCTGTAGATGACCACCTTCTCTCTGTGTCCTCACATGGCAGAGACAGAGAGGAAGAGAGCTCTCTGGTATCTTCTCGCAAGGATACTAATTCTCTCATATCAGGGCCCCATCCTCATAACCTGATTTAAACTTAATAACGTTTTTATGGACCCTGTGTCCAAACACACTCACATGGTTGGAGGTGGGGAGGAGAGGGCTTCAACATATGAATTTTGGGAGGACACAAACATTTAGTCCCTAACAGGAAGGTAGTTTTCCACCTTTCCTTGGTGCCTAGGGAGACGGATCAGGCTACAGAATTGAGCCAGGAGTTACTCCCTGGCCAAAAACTCTTCACCTTCATGTTGAATCAAAACCAGTTTGTGACTGAAGTCGCAGAAAGAAGAGTAGACAGACTCAGAATCATGCTTTGTCCACAGTCTCAGGCGCTTGTTTAAGGAATGCCTCAGCATTGGGCTAACCTCCAGGGGATGTAATTTTTCTTACTTGCAACACTTTTAAGAACTACTGTAGAATTCTTAGTGATTGCCTCCATTTTCTTTTACACTCCTTTCTCACCACAATCTGAGTAACAAATGTATTGGCCACTTCCTCCATCAGTTACTCTGTTTTCCTAATCCCCCAAGGTTAGAAACATTTCTTTCCTACTAGGATGTAGTGAAGTGCGGTATTTTAAGGAATGCATTTTCTTTGATAGGAACATACAAATTAAGTAAGGGCTACACTTACTGACAGTCACGATGATAACAGTTGCAGGAATCTTGATATTGTATGAACCAACAAAGTATTTGTACTTCATTCACCTCATTTTGAAGCAAATTGTAGGATTTGAACTGGAAAATGCAGGGGATTCAGCAGCAAACAAAACAGGAAATAGATATCTGCTGGAACTTACATTTGAGTGACCGAGCATGGTTTCTTAAATCACTGCCATATTTGAAACATTAGACATTCAAACAGTTTTCCATAATATTCCCTTATGAATTTCAAGCACATACAGCATCCATTTTAAGGCTAGTTATGACATTTTCACCTTCCTAATGCCTCCTTATTTTCTTATCCAACCAAACATATTAAATAATTTTTTTTAAATTCCAGACCTGAAGACTTAAGTTTTCCTATTGAAAAGGCTCACAGTGAGCTCAACACAATGAAGGGAATTATACTCACAACAAGGTGTATCATCATAAAACTTTAGGACACTGGGGAAAAAGAAAACATCTTACAAGTTTCCAGACAGAAGAATATATTCTAATGACAGTCTCTTTATTAGCGGGATCTAGCAGAGTGCCTGGCACAAAAATAAATGTTTGTAATATAAGTGGATTCCTCACGAACTTTATTCCACAGAATGCCAGGTCAGAAAAACTCCTTAATATAGGTCCTCTCTCTCTATTATCTTATGAAGTCATTCTCTTCAGGTTAAGTATTTGGAGCTAGGGACACATTTTTCCCAGAGGATGAGTATAAACTGTAGCTGATTCCCAAACATGTCCACAAATATGTCCTTAATGTTTATAAAACTAAAGCATTATACATTGAAAACTAGAGGGAAAAAAACACTAACATTGTTACAATGCTAGTTATTAAAGTGGAATATACATATTATATGTATATATATCTGTACTTATCTTGAATGCTAGTATTTAAGGCAAAACCAATTTAATATAACTACCTACAACTATGTCAATAGAGGGGCTATTCTAAGGCATTTAGATACAAGTCCTCACTGAATTCATCCAACCACACTATGAGGTCAGTCCTATTGTCACGCCCATTTTACAGATGTGATAAGTAAGACACAGAGAATTTAAGGAACTTACCCAAGAACATACAACCAGAAAGTAGTAGATTTCAAACATAGCCAGGCCTCAGCAGCCTCAGTCCTAACCACTACACATACTGTCTCTCCTAACAATCTCTAAGATAGATGCTCGTTGTGATATTTTGCAAAAGAAGAAATTAATCTCAAAGAAATTAAAGTGAATTTGCCCACGTTCACATAGCCAATAAGGGGCATAGTGGGAACCTGAACTCTGGTCAGAGGACCCCCGTACCCAAGCTCCCCTCATGATACTTTCCAAGAAAAGAAAGCTGGCTTTTCCCCAGTTCATCGGGGGTGGAGGGAATCCAGAAGGGCCAGGTCACTATTCATTTCTCAGGACTCATACCAAGATCCAAGAGAGAATTCAAGCATCGAAAGGTAAGAGAGAAAAAGGCCCCAGGAAGAGAGTGGCCTCTGTCCCTTCCTGCCTGCGGACCTTCCGAAAAGATCAGTGCTGAACTCAACCCAAGTTCTATGTCCACCAGGAGGGTGGTCTGGATCAAAAGTTCCTGGGCCATGAACTGCTCTGAGGCGGGGTGAGTACTGCAGTGCTGAAAGCAAGAAAGAGAACTTTGGACAAAGAGGAAAACACCACAGAAAGGAGACAAAAGGTGGCGCGGAGGAGGAACTGGTGTAGAGATTCTGTCTGTGCCAGACAGACACAAACTCTGACACTAGCAGTCCTAAGATGAAAAAAAAAAAGGAAAGAAAAACAGCCCAGGTTGCAGCCTGCATGGTTTTCTCCAACATGGAGCCTGGCCCCAGGAAAGTCAGAATTGAGATGGCCAGTCAGCATCGTGTGTACTCATGGCAGGATGGGGGTCAGCCAGAACAGACACTGGAGAAAAGACCACCCAGCCATTAGCAACAGCTGAAGATCCAGCCAGACTGAAAAGTTACATCAGAGGATGACCCACTATGGGTACCACAGGGACAGTTATGGAACCCGGGGTAGAGGGTCCAGACTCGGGTAGAGGAGTTGGAGCAGAATCCTAGTCCTAAGGGAACTGGGCTGCCAGTGAGGTTACTACACTGTTGACATTTGGGAACAGATCATTCTTCATCATAGAGACTGTCCTGGGGATGTTAGCAGCATCCCCAGTGTCTACTTTGCTCCCAGTTATGACAAATAAAATGTCCTCAGACACTGCCAAATGTCCCATGGGGGTGGGGGGCAAAGTCACTCCCAGTTGAGAGCCAGTGGATTAGTGGACTGACGAAGAGACCAACCATCTGCTGCGTGCTTTCTACGCGCCAGACACTGTTCTCACTGCTTTACAAACATAACCTTGTGTAATTATGCTACCACAGATAGGAGATGGACACTATCACTATCCCTGTTTGACAGTGAAGGCACAGAGATGTTAAGCAACTTGCCTAAAGTAACACAGCACATAATTGGTCGATCTGAGATTCCAACTGGGAGGTTTACTTCCAGACACCATGCTCTTGACGCACTCTGCTGCCTCCCATTTTATAGATGAGAAATCCAAGGCACAGAGAAGTAAAATATACAACCAGTGGCAAAATCCAGATTTGAACTCAGTTTTCTCTGACTCCAGAGTCCAAGCACTAAATCACCATGCTGCTGACTCTCCATATTGTCAGAGTGGGACCAGCAGGAATGTGGACCGGACTACGGATCTAGAAATTCCTATTCATAGTGTCTAAGCACAGGCCTAGTCTTCAATCCACAGACAAATGCAATGTAAGGGTTAATTTCTTTAGCTTCAGTGATTAGAAGAACCGGGGCTAAGGGACCAAGCATCATTACACAGCCCCGATCAGTGTGAAATCCCCATCTCTCCTTTCATTTTTTTCTTCTTTCCATTCCCTTCAACTCTATCTCCCTCAAGCTATTGCACCTCGATTTTATTTCCCTTTTAAAAAATAAGCTACTAAATTTATTAAATGACACATTACCTATTTCTAATTCTCATATAATGATATCATGCACATATCCTTTATAGAAGTACATAACATATAAAGCTAGGCACAAACAAACCATAAAAGCCTCACAATTAAAAACTCTGCATTTCTACCTCTGAAAAAACAATATACCTAAAGTTTTCCAGATCCTTAGAGTCTGCCAAAAGCCCTCAATTTCTTTTTCCCTGAATCAGTCGCATTCAATAAAAAAGAAGAATCCAGTGTCTACTTTAAATGCAAGTTTCTCTAGTATGCTTCAAGCCCTTGATTTACAAAAATCTGATACCTACAAATCTTGTAGAGAAAATGCGTAAATCCTTAAAGTACTGAGGCAGACAGCAAGGTAATTGGTTTTGACGCACAAGGCAGTTCCTGGAGTATCACTCTGCTCCAATACATGAGTTTGTCTAAAGGCAGCAAAGCCACACAACCTAGTTGGCACCTATCAAAGAATTCCCTCCAAGTTGCTCTGAAAATAACTGAAACTGCAGTTAATTATAAGGTTTCCCTCAGTGACTAAGGGAGAAATAAGACTGGAGCTATTAATTTTAAATGAAACTGCTTATTTTACTCTTGAAGGCAACTAAGTTGAAATGGGGAATTATAAGACACTGGCTGTGCCCGAGTGAATAAAGCCCCCCGCTTGAACCTGAGAAAGAGTTGGCATTACCAGCACTTAGGTATTTGATTACAAAAATACAGAGAGCCAAAATGTTTGACCAAAACATTCTAGGAGCTGCTACAGCAAACAGAAACTATTAGCAAACTGAATTTACATCTTCGACAACTGTGATTTCCAAGAACAATAACTTAAAAACATCTAGAAACTAGAAGTCACCATGGGAAATGAAGAAAGCACAGAATTAGTTATTAAGAAACCCGGATCGGGACTCTGCCCTTAACCGGTGATGTTACCCCAGATCACAAACTCTCTGGACCTCTTGTTATCACTTGTATAACGAATGGGGTGCACTAAGCCATCCTTATGGACTTTTTTAAACCAGACCTGTGTTCAAATTCTCATTCCATGTGTATATACAGCTCTGTGATTTGGATTAGGGTGCTTAACCTCTCTGAGTTGCAAGTGCCTCAAATGTTAATGGCGGACTCATATAGCTTTCAAAAATGAAAAAATCTAAAATGTACATGTTGGTTCCCCTTATAGATGATACAGGTTCATAAACCCTTATGTATAAATTCAAAATCAAAGACTCTAAAGACCAAAGTCTTACAAGTTTACAGGAAACTCACTCTGCCACAAAGGCCAACCTGAATGGACCACAAGAAGTTCTCTAGCTTTTATTTTCCCTATTTAGGTAAATATTCATATAGTTTGCTGAAGAAATGCAGATATGTTCATTTTAGGAGTGTGCTGCTCCAGAGCCCTAATGGGCGTTACAGAATCCATTCTATGCGTACCTGTTGTGCAATCTTTCAAAAATACGGAAAAAACCCTGAATTCCAAAGTACTTTGGAACCCAAAGATTTCAGGTAAGAAATATAAACTTATATTACGTTACAGATTTTAATTGTTTAGCAATAAAGTATGACGGTAATTTTAACGATATACCTTAGTGCTGAAGAAAATAGGAAGTTTCATATTTCAATTTTTAGAAATTCTATTAGCCATTCAATAAATAATTCATACTAATCAAAACATGGAGAATACTGATAGATTCCAATTTATTTTCTAATTGCTAATGTTAAGCTTTAATACTCTGTCTCAGTTATTACATTCAGCTCTCCCCAAGCACACACTCAGCGCAAACAACTTTTAGAAGCGGAGAGCGATAAGAAAAGGGGAGGGGAAAGGCATGGAAAAAATAATAATGCTCTGCGAGTGCCTTCTATGCCCCAGATACTACACTAGTCTCTTTCCGTTTGTATTAATAATTTAACACAAGCCCTGTCCCCTGGTAGCTTACAACCTAGATGAGGACAGACATATATATTTACTCATTCACTAAACTACTACCATGTACCAGGCAGTATCTTGGGACCTGGGGCCTGGATCAACAGGTGAGCTTACATGAAGCCCTCTGGACAAACAAAAAAGCAGAATACAAATAAATAGATAATTTTAGATAATGATGTGCTATGAAGAAACCAAAGTAAAGTAATGTAATAGAGAATATTTGGAGTGAAAGTGACCATAGTCTGTTCAGAAGAGGCATCTCTGAGGAGGTGGTACCTGTGTGTATTTGTGTGTGTGTGTGTGTGTGTGTGTGTGTGTGTGTGTGTATGTAATAACAATTTTTACAAGATTTAATATTAAGTACCAAAAGAACATTAGAGCTAAAAGAATTCAAACCTATAGGTATTCTTAAAGAGAAATCATTTCAGAGTGGTGCAGGCAGAAGAAAGTTTCCTGTAAGTAAAAGGCAGATGGGAATTGAATAAAAGGGAACATCCCAATTCACAGCAGAATGCAAGCAGAGACAGCCTGTTTTGTGCACTGGGACGAAATGCCTTCAGTAATGTTTATGGTACAGTTTATGGTACAGTCTCCCACATTAAGTTTTAAATCTCCATCCTACTATTCCAGGCATTCTCAAACTTTAGGGCACATCAGAATCACCGAAAGGTGACTGAAATTTCTCCCTTCCTCTCAAGTCTTATGAAGTTTTTTTTCTTATATTTCTCTCATGTACTCCTGTCCATTTTTTGATTTCATAACTCAAATACCTCCTCTTTGTCTCTTTCATTTCACAAATAGCTCCCTAACCAGTTCTATATTCGCCCCGGGCATTGGTGCTTGCCTTTATCTCATCCAGCTCTCTTCTTTTATGACTTGGCAGAATATGTATGGGAAGCCAAAATGGCAAGTGGGAGACTAACTTCAAAGATATATATTAGTGCTAAAAAAAAAAAATGGAGAGAGTTGGGAAGCTGTAGAAAGGTATAAAACATACAGTCTTACACAGCTCCTCCAGATAAACAACTCTTAGTATAGTAGCCAAGTGCACAGACTTCGGACTCAGGCAGCATTGTGTGGTCTTGGGCAAATTCGTTAACTTCTCTGAGTTTGCTTCACTTTTGCTGTCTCTACCTTTCAGAGGTACTAGGAAGATTAGGGAAGAAATTCATACCCCCAGTACAATGCCTGAATCCACTGCATAAACGACAACCTGCTACTATCATTGCTGCTGTTATGGTTACTCAGGTCATTAGGACACTATCATACTGAATCTAGGTACAAAACTCAATTCCTCAGCTTCTGCATTACTCCAAAACAACCACCAAAAGACAGTCCTGTTGAACTTTTTCTGAGACTAAATGTTTAATGTGAACAACAGATACCCTGGGTCCCAGTACAATCTTAACATTCTAAACTTCACTGAACAAGCCATAAACTGATGTCACATAGTCCTTCAAGTGAATTGATATCATTTGCAGAATAAGGTGCCTGTTTGTATGAAATGTATAAAAAAGGTACATTTATAAAGACAGAAAGCAGATCAGTGAGCGCCTGGGGCTAGAGGTGGATCAGGGATTGACCATAAGTGGGGGCCCCAGGTAATCTGGGCCGTAACAGAAATATCTAAAACTAGACTGCGGTTATAGCTGCACAACTCCATAAATTTACCAAAAATCATTGTACTATATACATGTACGGTGGGTGAATTTTATGGTAGGTAAACTATATCACAACAAAGCTGTTAAAAATAATCTTTTTGTTACATGACACGTTTCAGAATAAACTAGTATTTTTTTTTCTAATTCTAAAGCTTTCCATTATCAGCTCATCACCACAACAGTCATGAATTTGTCCGAGACAATTAATGTATTCCTCCATAGACTAACAGGGCTGTTATCATTGCTTTCACCCACAATCATAATGTTTTTGAAAAGACACCTTGAAAATGCAGTATAAAAGTCATTAACAGGAAGCACTTATAGGCTACGTTTATGTTCTGCATCTGATAGCTTCTCAGCCTGGACAGCAAATATTCAAGTTGGGAATGAATGGCTTTCAAACAGAAATCCATTATCAGTGCATAAGTTCTAAACAGACATTTCAGGAAAGAGAAAAGGCATTTTACTGTAAATATTTCTGATGGATTGGAATCACATCATTAAAGCAGTGGGTCTTTAAAAATGCATAGGACTCCAGGGCAGCAGTGCCCCAGTCTACGTGTACAACGGCCTACGTGTTAAAATGAATGTTAAGAGTAATATTACTACAATGTCACATAAATGCACCTCCAAACAATGACCACCAAGTAGTCTTCGCATCTTTAGAGCACAGACAGCTTTTCCTTCAGATACTATACAACTATTATCACTATGATTTCCTAACATAAAATAACTACAATACATGGCACTCAGTTCAAACTTGGTCAATCCATTCTTCACTTCTCTGTAGGCCTCTAACTGCTGGTTGAACGAACTGAATGGCATCATTATGGACCTTCAAGCTTGCTTATGTTTGCCCTTTCTTGTCCATGATTAGCCCAGCCACAGGAGTCAACAAAGGATTCTTGCTGTCAATCTTCCTGAGTCAAACCCAGCAAAACCAGGCTAGGTTGCATTGTGCTGTTCTCTAGGACTTTGTCAAGACTGAAAGGTCTTGTCTTTCCACCTCGTGCTTTTCAGTTTGGTTAAGAGATGTTTATAGCACTAGTAATGGAATTGGGCTAATTCAATAACAAGGAAAATGTAATGATAATTCCAACAGCTTATGTTTTCTGCTATTTGTAGAATACTATTTTTTGTACCCTGTACTGAAGGGCCCACAAACATGATCTCTAATCATGGCATGTTCTCATTCATAATGAGAAAAAGGAAGTTCAGACAGATTCAACCTCGTACACCTCGTGAGTGGCAAAGTAGCAACTGAATCAGAGCCCATGCCCTTATCCATTGTATATGCTGTGCTCTGAGCCTACCTGCTTGGATTTTCCATAAATGCATTGCTGAACAACAGGACTCAGTGGAGTCTCAAGGCCACCTCATGATGCTGTGATGCTGCACAGAGTGTGGAAAGAAGGATGGACTGAGTCTGATGGCCTGTTGTATTTACAGAGTTATCACTTATGAGCTGTTGGATTTGGGTTGTGTTACCTCACCTCTTTGATCCTTAATCATCTCTTCTGTAAAAAGGAAATGATCTGTCCTCCTTTATTCATTTAGATATTGTGAGGCATAAATGAGATCACACACATATTCATTTTCCAGCCAATTAATATGTGTTGTTATTAAGCCTCACTTTTATCAGATACAAGATATACAGCTGCATTGGCACATAGGCCTTTCAGGAATTTAACCTCAGACCTTCACAGAAGCATATGGTCAGATAGGGTTAAAAAAAAAAAAAAAGTTTTTTTCTAGGATTGGGAGTTCCCAGGTTCCATCCTGAAGAGCTAAGAGACAACATGCAAACAAAATCAGCCTTTAAACGTTCCCTGTTTTAATTTGATTGACGTTGAAGTAAACACCTAATGAATTTATATTTTATCATGAGTTTGATGGTCTGTACCATTTCACAATATTAAAATCTATGTGACCATTTGGATAATTAAAATCAGCAAAGCTATTACTGTAAACCTGACCGTATTTTGTTAGTGAGAGTTGTGGCTGTGTCCACAAAAGGATTTAAAATTTTGATAGATTATCTGTAAGCTCTTTCCATTAATTCCAGGCAAGTATTTCTCAATCAACCCAGTTACTTTTCAAGTTTAACCAATTTATGAGGTCTTATGTCACAGAGCTTAAGACACTTATTTGACTTGGAGGACAAATATGTTTCCTGGGAAAGATCATTTAAAATCACAGATTATTCCAACTAGAAGGGACTCTTCAAGACTACGCAGTCCCAGTTTTTCAGGTGAAAACCTGAAATGCCTTCAGAGGCCAGTCAGATAATATATACAAGAGGCATGGTGAGCTAAAGACAGGACGGGCGGCGATGAACCTGAGGAGCACAGGGGCTCCCAGAAAGGCATGACAAGGCATTCAAGTTCAAAGTCTGTGAAACTCTTCCAGCCAAGCCAAAAGTACCTCCAAGTTCTCCTGAGCCCAGTAACATAAGTTTCCCATTTTCAAAATTTTAAATTTAAAAGATGAACTATGAGGGCCAGGAACATGGAGAAGCTTCATTTTGTCCTTCCTCCGGCAAAGAGTTATTAAGCACCTACTGTGTGCCACGCCTGTCTGGGCTCCAAGGATGCAACACGGAGCAAAAGAGACACTGGCTTTGTTTTCAGGGAATTTACCATCTTCTAGGAGAAGGAGATGTTAACCAAACAATGACCAACCTACAGAAATTCAAACTCGGATGAACATGAAAAAGGAAAAGTACACAGCACTACAAAGTCAGACTGAGCACTGGGAACCTAGCTCCAGCCCAGGTATGCTGGGCTCAATCCATGTTGGAAGAATCCCTGAAAAGGCAATGTACTTTTTAGCAGATAGTCTAATACCACAGATTTTCTGGCATTAAATAATTTTGGGGTGAAAAAGAGATGCATCTAGTAGAGCCCTACACTAGTTACTTAATAAATATTAAATTTAAAAAATTTTAAAAAATTAAAAAAATAAAATAAATATTAAATTTATTGGTAAAGACTGAACAAATACATAAACAACTGAAAACCAATCCATAGACTATGTTACCAGAAAAAAAGAATCAGAGGGTATTTGATAAACTTTCTAATAATACTCAGTTAAATTAAGAGGCTAATACTTAAGGGAAAATAGATAAGGAAATAAAGCATTGGTAAATTGACGGAATGTTTCTTTAAAATGGGAATTTAAATTTAAATTCAGTTGGACAGGCCACTAAAATTTTTTAACCAAAAACAAACAAACCAAAACAAAATATGAAAGTACAAGACAGAGAAAGCTTTCTGTGTATGATACAACAAAAAAATACTTAGGCGTGAGCAACTGTATTAGATAACAATTTGAATACAGCAGAAATACAGCATTCTTGTAAGAAGAACTTCCATGATACTAAGGTTTGCTAGTCTCTAAAAGAGAATGGACTCACGACCACCATAGGTGTGTCAGTATATGGCACATGAAAAAATGTGGGTACATGAAAAATTACTGAAGAACTACATTAAAGGAACACAATCATAAAAGAGAATGGAAATAGGACTTATACAAAACAAATGAGTTGTTGGGACAACCAGCTAAGCAGCATGGCACACAGAGAACACGCATGGGCTCTGGGGTGACTCACACCTGCTTTTGCCTGCTCCAGCCCACTGTTTTATTTTGAGCAAGTTGTTTACCTTCTCTGTGCCACACTTTCTCCATCTAAAGAAATGGGATGAACAGTACCTACTTTATCAGATTACTGTGAGAATTAAATGAGAAAGCTTATACAGTATACAGTAAGACAAATAGTTTTAGTAATAATTAGCAGCAGTAGCATAACTAATTGATCAGTAAAGACAGGGCTAAAAAGTAACAATTATTACCTTTACTTTACAAGGGATTTCAGTAAAGATGAGAGAAATTGTTCTCTATGTCTAGAAGAAAAGCAAAAAAGGTAAAGAAAAAAAAAGTGAGGCTAGTTGGAACAAGAAACATCATTAATCATGATGAAGCAATAGACTGAACTACAAAGAGAACCTTTGAAATATAGTAATGGGCGTCAAGAAGGAAGGGGAAAATCTGACATAGATGATTTAAAAACTCACTAGCAAGGGTTCACCTGGATGTTATTTAATAACCTCTAAGTTCACCTAGCAGAGAATGCCACTCTTGCCAAGACAAATAAAAGTATACTTGAGTTCTTTTCCATCTATCACACTGACAGTAACCCAGAAGACAAAGCACTGCTCTCTGATGATAAATGATTTACATGGCACAGGACTTCAGCGGTGGTACCAAAAGATAAGTCACAGAAGAGAAAAGGTCATCTGAGAAAGGTAGCCTTCTCTGTGATGAGCACTGTTCTGTTTCTTACTTTAGGATAAATGTTCTGGTGATGTGTTTCACTTTTTTTACCTCTCTGCACATTCTGTGGTGGGATCTTCACCAAAGTATTTTAATATCTGTTCTTTTGACCTCTTCATTTCTGAGGGTATAGAAGAGGAACTCTGGATTGCTTAAAATAATCATGGGTATATTATAGATGGAATATCGCTTTTGATGGAAATAATAGGATTCTCTTTAAATATCAGAATTCTCTGAAATAGTATCTTATAATTATCCATAAACATGTAAACAAACACTCACACATATATAATGCTTCTAACTTCTCCACTTCTGGAATTTTTTTCTGTAATTATTATTATTTCAAATGCCATAGACTATACTCTCCTAGTGGTTGCCTGATATCAAAAACCAAAATCAAAAAGCCTCTTTTTTTTTTATAGGCTAGGTATTTCCCACCAAAACTCAAAAAAAGGGGGAAATGAACATCTTAATGTCTTAAGCAAAGCATCAAAAAGGCAAAGGCAAAAGCATCATGAAGTATGCAAAGAGGTGGCAAGAAGTTAACAAAAGATGCTACATTCACAGTGGGCGTTTTATTGTATTTATTTGCCATTCCTTTTCATGAGGACTATTTCAAAGTTAAAACCATTTAGTTTTATGTCATTTAGTGCTACATGAATGAGAAATCATTTAGTTCTTTTTTCTTTTTTTTTTTTTCAATAAGAGAGTGTAGGTTTCCATACTAAGTAATGCTAAAACATCTGGAAGGCAGAGACAGGCCGATTACAATTTTTCATGTCATTATTTTTCTTTTATGAAGAACAACAAAATGTCTGAAGTTAGATTTTGAAGAAAAATGACTATTCCCTGATGAAGGCTACCACTGTTAAGAAAAAAAAGTCACAGCAGAGTTTCTTTCACAATATTCTAAAGCTTTTCAGATCTACAACAAGAAACATTGTTCATACAAATGGATAATGGAGTTGAATATTACATTTTTATAAAGTTAAGTATTAAGTGAATGACTAGAAACTTTGAGCAGTTCTTATATATTGCACTGTACCAAATGCTATGGGGAAAAAAAAGACTTTCCTCTAAAAATTCAGAACTGAATAAGTTCTATGAAGTAAAATCCATTACTCAAAATGAAGAGGGATTCACTAAATCGATCTTCCAACCAAAAAGCAACTCTTACTTCTCTGAGTGTCTATGGGCTTCCTTTTCTAAGCTTTGGTATCCTGGGACAGTTCCTAAATAAGAGGGTAGCAATTACCAAGAGCAAAGACCATGATTCACGTAGAGTTCCATGCTCCACAGCGCAGGCAGCGGACACTAGGGTTTATTCCACTACACCTTTTCTTTTTTCTCTCTTCCCACTGGCATAACGAGTTGCCACTACAGGCTTAGCAAAATAGTACCTGTCACTTTCAGATGTTTAATATTCCTCTGTAAAGGGTATTGTACCACCCCGTCAAACCAGCACAAGTCGAATATGAGGCCTCGTCATAATGTAAAATGTGTTACTCAGTCACCAATGATTTAGACAAAATGCATCTTATGAAGATGTAAGTGTGGAGCTGTGCTGACTTGTAAAGCTTGCTCGCCAGCCACCTGTAGACGCCAGAGAGAACGGCCAGTCCACCTTGCAGTCCATCAGTAACAATAACTCCAGAGGGACAAAATGTAAAATTCCCGGGGGCTTCCCTGGTGGCGCTGTGGTTGAGAGTCCGCCTGCCGATGCAGGGGACATGGGTTCGTGCCCTGGTCTAGGAGGATCCCACGTGCCGCGGAGCGGGTGGGCCCGTGAGCCATGGCCGCTGAGCCTGTGCGTCCGGAGCCTGTGCTCCGCAACAGGAGAGGCCGCAACAGTGAGAGGCCCGTATACCACAAAAAAACAAACCAAAAAAAAACCAATAAAATTCCCAGCTTGTCATGACAACCCTTTTTTCCTTCCTCCCAGTCCAGACTTAGAAGCACTGTCAACACTATAATTTATTGATAGAGTTGGACCATTAAGATGATACACAGTATATCCAGAAAGGAGATGTTTTTCCCTCACGTTATCTCATTACTCCTTGGCCCAGATCTGGTGAAAGCTTGATGGCACCATACTACAATTGATTCAGAAAATAACAAGAGTATTTTGCTTAACTAAAGTGTATTTGTCATCACTGACATGGAATGCAATTAACCAAATTAAACTGGCCGATACTATAATTATTTCATGTTCAAAGAAATACAACACTACTCGTAAAGAGCAGGTATGGTCTGGAAGTGAGAAAATACAACTGAGCATTAGAAGGTCAATAGCACTAGGAGATCTGCTTTTGACACATATTAATAATTTAAGCTATTTACTTATGCTTTTGCAGGCCCTAAGTTACACCACCTCCATACGGAAGGCAATGAAGTTGCATCTGTCATAAAGGAATTCTGGTGAAGTTTAATTAGCACTTATGATCTTTAGACAGGTAAAGGTAATTAACATTTAAAAAAAAAAATTCTGATGCAAGTGGAAGTAGTATATATTGACACTAAATTGTCACTGATTCTTTTTCTATACCTTTCCCCCATCCTTTCATAGCCTGGATTATAAGAACTCTAAGACACAGATACTTTCCTAGTGTCCTACCACCAACTCTTACCCATCATTCTGCTTCTAACTGCTAAGCCGTATAAGTGAACACATGGTTTTGTTCGTGTTTCTTTATTGTTGCTAATTCCTTTTGTGCTTCCCATTTAAGTCCCATAATCAAATGCGTGACATGAACTTGGATTCATAATGAAAGTGTTTACTCTCCTTATGATTAACTTCCCTGCATAATGTCCCAGGTCCTCTGGGCAGTCTCACGACATCTACTCTGCTTTTACATGCTACCTGTCAGCTGAATACATTTTCATATTTTAGAAGGAAGTGGAAAGAAACAAGAAAGCTTCTCGCTGACTCCCATTCTAAAGAGATTATTTTCACCAAAAAGTAGTTGCAATTATATTAGTTATTTTCATCACTTATATAAAGTGCTACTATTGGCTGGGCCTCACCTGAGAAGATAATGATTAAATTACAAATGTAAATAGGCTCCTATCAGAAACAATTAGGAACATCTTGAGGAGTTTTTAACAATATGAGAGGAAAGAGGGCAAGAAAGAGACAAAAAAGCTGGCAATAGGGGCAGCAGTGAGGTTATGACCACAGGGCATAGAAATTCCCAGCTCCCTCTGGAGCTTTCCTGAGGGACCCACCGAGATTCTTGTCCTGCAGGTGTCACATCAGACCTCTCGTCTGCCTGCAGTGACCATATCTGTTCACTCAGACCAAACCGTCTGAAAAGGGGGCTGAGAGCTTGCTGTGGTAGCTCTGCTTTCTCTGAAGCCTCCTCGGGAAGTACTCTTCAGTCTGAGCTCAGGCTGTTTGCCTTAAAAGGATAAAATATCTGTAGGAGAAAAAAAAAACTGTAGCTGGCTACAGAGACATCACATACCAGAAGGAGAAGCGCTACAAGCCCTGTACTGCTCTTCCAAGGGAGGCTCGTCACTGTTTCACCTTTATACACCGAACATTTCATAAAAGCATCTGGGACACCAGGAAACAGTCTTATTGGCTAACACAGCAGCTCCCCTCAGTGAGTGGAAAAACAAACTTGGGTTGATGGCTGATCCTGATGTGTCATATCTGACACATCACATGCTACATTCACAGTGGGCTTTTTATTGTATTTATTTGCCATTCCTTTTCATGAGGACTATTTCAAAGTTAAAACCATTTGGTTCAAAGTTAAACCATTTAACATGAGCCGTGGCCATGGCTCACGGCTGGCAGGAAAGAGGAAGCGTACTTACCCACTGAAGGGAGCTGCTGCCACTTTCTGTGCCCCAGGTCCTTGCGGGTCACCCCAGAGAGCACAGTGAAACTGACATGTGCAGCTGCTATGGAAACTGGGGAGCTGGAGCTGCCTGGCTCCACTGCAAGCAGGGGATTGGGACTGGTAAAAAGGAACCAAGGAAAGTACTTTCCCAAAGCATGGGAATTCAAGGAGCCTGTAACAACTGATGTGGAACGGGCTGCAGAAAAGGTTCTCAGTCCTGGCTGCATATAAGAATCACCTTGGGAGCTCAAATAATATACCTCCACCTGCAGGCCACCAGATAGCAATTAAATCAGAATCTCTGGAGGTGGCACCCCCCAGGAAAGATGTTTCCGAAATTCCCTAGGTGATTCTAACATGCAGCCTAGGGTTGAGAACTGATGGACTAGGTAAGGTAATGATTACTTACCTGGGGAAATAAACAATAAGGCATTAACTAAATAGTATACACCTATAATTTGCCAAAAAAATCTGCTTTTTTAAAGTCCCTAGTACTTAAAGGTTTTAGCCAATAGAAACATTCAATTTTTTAAGTGGAAAGTTTATCCTGTTTCTTTGTTTAATCTCTCTCTCTCTCTCTCTCTCTCACACACACACACACACACACACACACACACCCTGTTGTCTAACTATCAGAGTGTTTCCTAAATTGTGCTGTTCATTGCAATTATCTGAGGAATCTTATAAAAATACTGATGGCTGGCTTCCACCCCCAGACATTCTGATTTTAATTGGTTTGGTTTTTTTAAGCTCCCCAGATGATTCTAATGTGCAGCAAAGTTTGGGAACCATGGTCCTATCTTATGTTTTCCACTTTTCCCAAAGTTCTTCTGCTTCCTATTTAACTACTGGTGAACAAATACTCGCCTGAGAACAGCCTATATGGTATTTATTAGGATTTCATGCAATTGCCTCATCCTCACACCCCTTTGGGAAGCAGAAGAACCTAATGGCTAAAGAGAATGGCTCGCAAGTTCAAATTCAGATTCAGCCTTTCATAAAGTGTGTGACTTTAAGCAAGTTACTTAGTTTCTCCAAGTTTTACTGTCCTGCTCCTTGCATGAAACAGGATAATCTGGAGTCTTCCTCACAAGGTTGTTTGATAAAACAGACAATCTATGTAAAGCACAAGGGGCAGTGGCCTGCCACAGAGTAGGTGCTCAATAAATGTTAGCCATTCTGACCTATTTTTTCAGAAAGAGTGATGCACTGACTTGCCCTCCTCATTCCTTTTTCTGCACTGCACAGTGGACTGCATGAAGACCACCAAGCCCTCCCTGGTATCAGACTAAGGAATGTTTCAAAGGGACAATACAAGGCATTCAAAACAAGCACTGGTCTAAAGGGAAACATCTTAATGACTTTCTGCCAAAATCCCAGTATGGCTCCCACTCCCAGAGGAGGCCAGCCTCTGGGAGACTCCAATTCGGGCGTCACGAAGTGCTATCTTACTTGTAAATTCCATTCCAGTCTCATTGCCTGTTCACTTGCCCACAAAGCCCATCGCTCCTTTCCAACTTCTTTGCAAACATGGCATAGCTTTCACAATAGTCATCTCGCTTTGCCCTTTCCTGTCCCCCTGACACACATCTCTTCTTCCCACTCTCTCCTGCTTTTTTCCTATTAATAACTCTGAATATAAAATCCATTCAGAAACAAGACACTTCTGAGAGTATATTTGTAGTCCCACCTTTTGTACAACATGTTTTGTGTAGCTACAGATTTTGAGCCCTTGTTTATATTTACATGACAGTTTTGGAGGGAGAACATCCCTCTGCTCTTACAAACAAAATACACTCAGAGAGTTCAAACAGGCTGTACGTAGTTAACTTCCCAGAAAATACACTTGAAGGAGATGCCGAGGAATGCAGTCAGATGGTGAGAGGAAAGGGGAATCGGTGTCAGAAGGCTGGGCGTGAGGAAGTAGAGAAGGGCTGTCAGGCATGGGGTGGTAAACAGCGCCAGCCCAACAGTTCAGATTAGGATTCAAAGTGCCACAGATGTGATTGCATAATAAGCTGTTGCGCATACTGGTAAATGCTGCTTTCAGCACGTGCTTATTTATCATATTGTCTTGCGTCCTCAGGACGTGGAACATTCAAGTCGGAGCGTCTGAGTGCTAGCATCGGACCCAGTTCTCTGGGATGGGCGGCAGCACCTATGGTAGAGATGGGAGAAAGAGCAAGCAGCCTGGTGTTCGAATCTGGTTGCTAGGATACCATGGAGACCCTCCACTGCTAGGCAGACAGGAAAGAAAAAATGTGTCCATATGCCTTATAACCTACAAACAGCAACAATAGAAACATCGTCTGCCTTCTTCTACCCTTTGCCATTAGGACTCCAAACCCAACTCTTCAGTGAAATAACAAGTAGCAGGAGCTTGGAAATGTGGCTCAGTAGAGCAAGGAAGTTGGTCATTTATATTCTCAGGCAGTCTCTGGAGCTCCTCCATTGAAGGGCTTATCAGTATTTTCATTATAAGCCGCATTCTAGGGGCAAACAACTATGCTTCCAAACACCCTCATAGGGTCTTAGCAGCCTGTTCTTATTTTTATAAAGGCTGCCACAACTTCAATTTTACTGCCACAGACCATGATGTCAAATTAACAATCAAACTTAAATCGGATAGTCTATTAGAATAATGTTAAGTTGGAATTGAACTCCTCCACAAGAACAAGAAAGATGAATTTCAAAAATTGACTTCAGGTTCAATTCTCATGTAGGTCCGGTTCGCCTGGGTATGTGAGGAATCTGCCATGCTAGTCTGTGGCACAAAATCAGATTGTTTCCAGTGGGAACATTTAGAAGTGAGTGGAAAGAGGAGCTTGCTTTCTTTACGAGTGGAATTCAGTTTCTTTGAGAGTTTTAATCATCTGCTGCTTGGTTAAATTCAATATTCTTACCTAGTCAGGAGAGTTATAGTTACTATCAGGACTGTGCTGGTGGGAGATGGTGGACTGCAGTGACATCTGAGATGCAGAGCTTTATTAACAGGTAGCAATTAGTCCCTGGTGTAAAGCGCACGCTTGTGCCCACACACCTGCGTGCGTGCACGCACACACACACCCCTCAATTATTCTAACAACAAGCGCCAAGTGCCCTCTCACCTACTCATCCTGATTCTCTCTGGCCTAAACTTGCTTTTCCTCAATTTCCACCACGGCATTCTGTTACTGCCACTAGCTGCTGTCGTTCCCAGGATGTACCCTCTGATTTCTTTTGCTGTCTTTTCCCTTTGCTGACGGCCCTCCTCACCTTAACCCCACCCCTCTTATCCCATCACCACTCACCTAAATCATGGCCATCGATCAAATACTTAACTTTAAATACCTCCACTTCCACAAGAGTTTCTGATACCATAAAATTAAATGGGCTCAATTATATTTTGCCACCTGTCTTAGGTATCTCCTCTGTGACTTACCTTACTCTACTTTCTAGAATATTTACTTGTGCAGTATTGTTAAGCCCTGGTTAACTCCTTCATAGGACTTACACAATTCTCCTCTCTAACGCATGACACTAACTTGCACATGGTGCATCCCATAAAAGTACTGAACTGAGCTATAGGGCATATTTGAAATTTAACTGCTACCTATGAAGAAATCTGTGTTTTAATATCATGCCATCTATGATTACACTAAGATCCTAGAATTCTCCCAACTTCCTACAGAATTTAACAGACAGCCTTTAGGAAGATTCTATTTCTCCTGAAATGTACTAATGTCAAGGTTTAAAAAAAAATCAGATAAGATCTTGCTAAAATTAATGCCTCCCTAAAAATAAGAACATATATTTCTTTCTATCCTCAGCTCCCCAAAGTACTTCACCATCAAAAGGCGTAACACTACAAATCAAAATATGTCATCCTTCTTTGAAATTCAGTTTTTCTCTAGGGTGAAAAGCAATAGCTTAACAAAAACACAGAGACACTAACAACTTTTGATAGGAACTCAAGGCTTTATAGACCAACTGAAAAAAACACAGAGCCCTATGACAGCAAAATGGAAAGGATTTGAGAATACTTACAATAGGTAAAGAGTTTAGATCAACATACCAGTGACAGAACGTTCTAATCTATTACAGAGTCAATTTTCAGGAATAAAATAGCATGAAATAAAATTACTTTAAGAATCCATAAGAACCACTCTCTATATATAATCAATAGGCTGATCTCATAAAATGAATATTTTTATATAGTTTTCATTTTTAAGGGTTTATTTGCTTAATTTAATTCAAAACATAGTCTAATAGTTTTACCTTCTCAAATAGATATTTGGTAGCAGTAGAATATAGATTCCAATTTGCTAATCAGTTCTTTGCTCTTCAAATGACAACAGAAAAAGGGCTTAAGGGTTATTTCTAGACACATGTGAAAGAGACAAACCAAAACAACCCCCTGCCTCACAGGTGCAGCAGGAGTGCCCCAGCTCTGTGCTAGAATCGGACACAGCCTTCCCTCCAATTCCAGCTTACAGGGAAAATTCCAAATCAAATATGTTACGTTAATTTATATTTTACACTGTTTTTCAAATGGTCAAAAAATCACTAAAAAAATAAGTTTTTAAAGATTCTAATCCTCAAAAGATAACCTCGGTAAGCAAAAAGTAAACAAACATATTCGCACACATAGATAATTGAATAGGACATTCCCTGGGTAGTCACCTATATCCAACAGAAAGAGAATAGAAAACTACATGACCATAAATTTGAAATCAATTTTGGACTATTTAGATGGTTTCATGTTAACTCCAACTCCCAATAATCTGTAAGTTTAAGAATGATGACCAAATTTAACTTGTACTAAAAATAAAATATAAAGATATAAACACTTGTTGCCAGTAAGTTGGTATAATCAAATTATTTATAGTGAAATAAACAGAAATTCAAACAAGTCTCCTTCACTTTGGCAAAAATTCCTAATCCTTTGTAGAACCATCTTGTACAATCACTCAAATGACATAAGAATAATCGTTTTGCATACAATATACTTCTCTTTCTCTTACCAAAGGTACTCTACACTTAAGCAAATTTTATTCTAGTTTTCTTTATGTAAGTGTGAAAAAAGAACAGATGTTTTTCCAAAATTATTTAAGCTTGGAAGACATTCATTCTATCGTTTTCTTCAGTATAATCCTTCAGAATCACCAAAACCATCACGGTGATACCTTAATAGTTGACTTCCTTAAAGCACAAGTTATTAAATAAATATCAGAACGCACAGTATGGTTCAACAGGTAAAATGTTTATTATGACAGAATGTTGTGAATTATTTGCCACACTAATTTCATCTTCCACCATGGATTTTTTAAAAAATCTAGTTGCTCTACATGTCAAGCACTAAGAGATTTCTAAAACTTACATTATACAGCTCGGTCCCTACTGCCTAGATTCCTTTAGATCTTGCCTGATAGAATGTTTCACCGGAGTTATCAGCTGGCTTGATCATGCTTCAAATAAAACCTATTAAAATCGTCTTTTTATAAAAGCAGAGTTTGCTCTGAGTTACTCCAAATTCCTGCAGATACTAAAATGGGATCCTATGGAATGCTGAAAGATGCAGAGAGCTGTCTTTGACTTATTTTAGTTATGCAAAACTTGGCCCTGGAGAGATGGTCATGTACCTCATTAGCTAAAACAGGCAAGCATGTCAGGACTGCAAATTAACTTACCGGGGAAAGCTGAAGTGGATTCAGATCATTCAGGTTTCGAAAGCAGATCTAAATCTACTGAACTGAACTATTAGGGCAACTCTGTGAGGTTAGAATCTCAGAAATGTTTATCCTTATTGTCTCTTCCCCACACTCACAGAATACAAACTTCTCCTTAAACTAAACCTGAATGAGGAACAGCAAATGCTCTACTGCAACCAACAAGGATAGTTACACGTCTAAGTTTTCAAAAGTATCATTAGTACCTACTCACAAGCCACCCACACACACACATCCAATAAATACAGATGGAGACAATCAAATACTCTTTCTCCTTATATTAAATCTTTGTGTTTATAAAGTGAAGGGTTCCCAGGGACCTCATATTATTATGTAACACGTGTCATCCAGCCAACGTGGTGCTGTTAGGAATAGAGTATCAAAACCCTTCGTTTTATCAATTATGTCATTATCTATTAACTTAAAATACCATTCATCTGGGTGCTCATTCCATATTAACTTCATGCTCCTGCCACTTTACTCTCCGTAAGAACTCTGAGTTGAGTGGTGTATAAGAAGCTTCATTCAATTTTCCCACCCAAGTTGTGAAGCCCACTGACATCAGAACTACACAGTTGTCTAAAATGCTAGAATACCAGAGTAGTTGCTTCAGAAGCCAGGAGTAAGGCAAACAATGTGCCCACGTTGTCAGTAAAGATAAGTGTACTTCTCTGTATCTGACCCTAGAAACATGCAACCCTCTTGGGAGACAGAGGCACCCCCATTAGCAACATTACATAAATTCCTTAAGGAAAATAAGCAATATTCTCCCTCAGATGTTATTTAAAAATATATTTTTTAAAAAAATCAACAGACTAGGCTTCCACAGGTGGATTGTAAATGTCGTCGAATTCTGGAAATCAAAAAATCTTCCCTTTCATATGTGTATTTGCTTATTTTTGACACTTTGATGATGCCAGAACATCAGCTTCGAAGGGTACCAGCGAGAAACGCCGGCATGTAGAGAAATCCGGGAGCGCCACAAAAGCATAGAAAGTAAGGGTGATAGCAGACGCATTTCATTTCAAGTCTGATGAGCCTGCAGTTAGGATTTTCCGGTTGGGCAGGTTTGCCAGGGCATTTGGGAGACGGGGCTTTCTATTCCTCTTCTCACACTCACACATACACAGCACAATGCACACCGGGGGCGCATTCAAACTCTACGTACAGTAGGGGGCCTATATGAATGTATATGTTTATTAAAAAAAAAAAAAAAGAAAGAATAGCTTGACATCTGACAAAGACACGAAGGCAACGTAGGTGCAGTGAGTCTGACTCTGAGAAACGTGCACAGCCCCGCAAGAAGTGCCCGTTAAAATGAAACATTTCTGAGGATGAGGACAGACACGGCAAGCGGGAGGGGCGGGGGCCGACAGACAATACAGAGACCCGCAGCTCCCCACCGACAGGGTGCCACACGGACCCGGAGCGTAACCCCTGCTTACTGTGGACTCTTGGGGTAGAAGGGCAGAGTCACATGGCTGAGATCCTGGATGTCGAAGGCGGTGGGCTCAGCGGAGATCGCCTGCCGCTTGGTGCGCGGCTCGCCTTGCAAGGTGCTCGCGCTCTGCTTCTGCGCCTGCTGGGTAGCCGGCCGGATCACCGAGCGGTACTTGTCCAGCTCGTTCTGCAGCTTCTGGATCAGTTCGTCCTTCTGATCCAACTCCAGCTCCAGCTCGTCGATGAGAGCATCCCGCTGCCTCAGCTCCTCGATCTTCTCCTGGAGCGCGTACTGTAAATCCCGCAGGGTGCCCATGCTCCTCGGGGCTGCCGGGGGCTCCTTCCTGCCGCTGCTCCGCGTCTTGGGGCGTCCTCCCCTCTCCGATCAACTTTCCCCAAAGTCGCTGCTGCCTCCCGAGTGCGAAAGCTTCCTACTTGAGACCAAAGCCAGCCCTGGCTTCTGAGCATGCCCAGTCTCCCGGCTCCAGCCACCGAGAGTTTCAGGGCAGATTCCACTTCTCCGGGCTGTGAGGCTGAGCGCTGGGATAAGCCAAAAGGCGGGTCGAACCGGTATTCAACCTGAACCGCGGTGGGCGCCGCAGCGCCAGGGAGAAGAGCCGGGAGCGCGATGGCAGGGGAGCGGGAGAAGGGACTCGGATGGGGGCTCCGAGGCCGCGGCAGGCGTGCCCGGGTCACTCACGCCGGGCGCCGGAGGAAGCCGGCGGAGCGTGTGGGGAGCCCGATAAACCTCTGAGCGCGCCGAGGGCTGCACGGGCGGAGCGAGGCGGGAGCACTACTTTGGGGGCGGGGAGGCGGGCGGGAGAGGACCGGGGGGACCCCGCGCAAACTCGGGAAGCGTTAGCCGGCTCCAGAGCATACCAGGCTGGAGGACGTGGGACTACAATCCTGGCGACGAGGGAGGGCAGAGCGGGCTCTGCATCCTCAGCGCGCTGAGTTCTGCAGGTGTCTGGACCGCCAGCCTCACCAAGAAAGGCTCCCCAGCCTGTGGCTGAGCTCTCGCGTCTTCCACGCAGCCCTTCTCACGGGGAGCGCCTCACACAGGTGGCTAACGCTTGAAAACAAACTTGCCTTTCAGGAAAGGAGAGAGTATCCGTGCAGGGGAGGGACTTCCACTCACATCCAGGCGCCTTTGGGGATGAGGGAGGGAGCTTCTGATTTTTTTTCTCCCCCGTCAGCATTGCCAGCTCCTGCGAATGACTCCGCTTTCCGCTCCTTTCAAACACGGATTAATGAACTCTTTTTGGGGCAAGGGTCGAAACGGGATTGTGCCCCAGAGGGCTGCTCAGCTTCCCCACTGCCCCTCCCACTTAAACCAGTGTCTGCGGAATAGTTTATGGAACGGTCTTGCTCCTTCCCTGTGCTGAATTCTGGGCGGGGAGCGCAGGGCGGGTCAAAATCGTTGCAGAGTTCCAAAAAGTTCATCCTGAAATGGAACCATATCTTTGAAATTACTTCCTTGACAACCCAGCCGTTAGGGCTGTATCCTTCCACTTGAATGGCAAGACACAAACTTCGAAGAAGAGGGAAAATCTTAAAGAAAAGGAGGATCCTAGACGGGCTGTGGTAAAGTGCCGCCCCCCTCCACCTACTCCCACCTCCGACCCCATCCCTGCCTGCTCAATATTTCCTAAAATGATGACAATTTAGGTAGCATCCTTTCTGTCCAAGGGTAATTCTCCCATCGTGTTTAGAAGGCTCCATAATACTTAAATTCCTCATATTTACCTAAATCTTCACCAAATCATTTAAAATTTTAGCATCTTAACTGCAGTTCTCTAATTACTGTTCTTGAGAACTCAGTGTTATAATCCTCGATGCTCTATTTGGCCGTTCCTTAACACCAAATAAAACAAAGTAGGTAGAAAATAAATTAAAATTCTGAATTGCAATCCAGAACTATTCACTGGAATCTAAATTTAGCCAAGGACATATATATCAGTCCCCCCCCCCCAAAAAGTGCTCACTTTTGCTATTGAATACACAGCCTGTTCTATCTAAGTAAGAAGAAGAAGAAAAGAATGGGGAGGGGGAGGGGAGGAAAGAAAAGAACAGAACCAGCTAGTCAATGTCACATTTATAAGCTTTTTGATTTAAAGTGTACTTGTTTGTAACTAGAAGTATAAATGAAAAAGGATATATAGTCCTAAACATTCTTATACCCAGATGATGATTTAATTCTCTCAGTACAAATGATATGACACTTAAATTTTCTGCTTTCCAACATGGATATTTTCAGAAGTGCATTTCTTTCAGAATGTAATATATAAAGTGGATAATTCCCCAAAATAAACACGAATAACTTACAGATACTGATAGCAGCAAGTAGGAGTTCTGAATTATTGTTGTTTTAATTAAAACTAAACCAAGCAGAAGTGCTCTGGCTTTGTATAACTGACTCCATTCTAAAAGAGCTTCCGTGACATTTTCCTTCTCCCAGGAAAAAGGCCAAATTCTTATCTTATTTAACCTATGGGAATTCTCTAATTCCATGGCAAAATGTCTAAAACTAAATGAGACTTTTTTTCCCTATAGATCTCTTATAGGGTGCAGGAGCCCAAGAGTTTATGTCTAAAAATATATCAGGAGCAATGTATAGGGGACATCATTAGACAACTGCTAAGCAGAGTTATGTTTTAAGGCTCATTTGAGGCTTAAATGGGGTTTACTTAATCTCTTTGAGCAGCACAACGTAGAGAAGATTCTTCTTCATTTGTAGAAAGCTTGTCTACATGTAAAAAGGATAAAAGAAACTAAAGCATTTTTCCCCCAAAATAAAAAATAGCAGTTCAACCAAAAAAAAAGTCAGGTTTCTTTGGGTTTTTTTTTTAACAAAAGTGAAGTTTCTTCCACTGTTATGTAAATATTTTTCATTATTTAAGCTATCATATCTACATGCCACTACAGGATATATCCATGTTACATTTTCATTTTAAATGGAATTCTTGTGATACAAAATATATTCCTTGATGAATCCCATAGTGAGAGTCAGGAATCTGTTGTAATAAATGCAAAGAAACTAAACAGCTGGGAAGATATGACTATTACAATTGACTTACACTTTAAAAGGTATTTAAGGTGTAAGAACATATTTGGTTGTATTAGCCTATACGATGAAAAAGTAAAATTGCCCTTAAATACTTTATAATTGTATATGCAAAATCCAGAATTCTAGGCTTTTCCCTTCCATTTTTAAAGTCAAAATAAATATTTTAAGCAAGTTTTTCAATGCTGTTCTTGACGGTTTAAATCCTGAGGGACCCTGGTTTTCTATCTCAACCTTTTGAGTGATTCCAATATTTTCTTAAATATCTTTTGCATTGTATTTGGTAAATGCTGGAAATAAATTTTACATAAATAATCAAGGCTTTGTAGTTCCATTTCAACAGACAGGTTTTACTATATGTCTTATAGTAAACTTAATTGGCTAAGTTATAATATCACAGATCAGGCACAAGTCTACTTCCTGCTATTAGGCTACCACAAATTTGGAATGGAGTGGAACTGCATATGTTGAGCTCTCCCACTAAATTTCTGGGATGAAGTCTTGATGTTAGATGCTGAAGCACAGAACAATGCAATTTTGAAGGAACTTAATTTATACACTAGAATTCCATAGTCAACTCACAACCTACTTTCAGCAGTCTCTCTTTGTTGTAGCTCTGATGGAAGCAAAGTTCCACCAGTAGCCAGACCCACCTGTGGCATATTGATGCTCTTCAATTTTGCATGCAACTCTCATGACTGAGAATAAATATTATCACACCTTCCTTAATGGAATCTCAGAATCACTTAATAAGACATTCAGTAATTCAGCTTTATCATAATACTGGCCATTAAAAAAAAATAAAGCCTTTAGAATTTATTATCCTACACTAAAAACATAATTAGCCTCAAAAGAACTCTGATAATTTCGTCATCCAGCTGCCCATTCCACTGGTGCTACATTTCCTGCAGGAGTCCTAAGTTTGAAATTTTCTTCTGCCATTTCATGTACATGTCTTGAACAGCAAAAACCAAAACCAAAAACAAACAAAACATAGATGAGCTATGTTTTGGGTCATGGAAGCCTCCCCTTGCAGAAAATTGCTAGAACAAGTAACCCTAAGAATCTAGATATGAAGGTTACTATTACTGGTAAACATACTGGCTTGCTCAAAACTGTTGTTCTTAATCAAGACCGCAAGAAAAATAACTAACTTCCTGGAGCTCTTAATGCACGACAGGCACTGTTCATGTAACCCTACGAGTTGGACATTATTATTATTTCCATTTATATTTGACAAAAGGGAGGCAGAGGATCTCCCACCCAATGAATATCAAAGCCTGGATTCAAATAAAGACCATTTGATGCAGAGCTCAATCCCATACCCCTGCCCTTCATTGCCTTCTGCAGGACTTCCAAGGGTTGCTAATGCCTTGTTCTGGATCCCGAGATATAAAACATTACTTAACATTAACTAGCCTGACTTCGGGGTTGGATATGTGGAAAGAGGAGAAATTTGGAAAATCCTAAAAGAGCAGGAAAAGATTTTTTAAAAGTTCCTTTTCCCCAAACTGTCTCCACTTCAGCCCCATTTCATCTTGATTTAGGGTTACCAACTTGCACCCATTTGCCTGGGACTGTCCTGGTTTTCATATTAAAATTGCTTGGGACTGTCCTAGTTTTTAAACTGAAGTCCTAAGTACCCCTTGGTCCTGGGCAAACCAGGATGGTTGGTCGCCCTATATAATTCAGGATTGCAGAACAGAACCTCTCTATTTTATATTTTCACATTTTGTGTTCAAAGTTACTGACAGAAAAGTAAAACCAAGGAAGATCTGTAATAATAATACCTATTATTTTAAGCACATTACAAACCCACTTATGCATTTGTTTGTGCGAATGTGTTTTAGGAAAGCAATCATCTCATTTCAATGCATAATACACCACAGGAATTGTCTTTGGACTGTAAGGGGAGATGAGTCAGACAATAGAATTTTAATTATACTTTGATAAATTAGACAAGGATTCAAGTCTCTCTTTTTGGTTTATCTTTCTTATAAAAATCTAGAATTTAGACAGATTGGCTTCCTATAGATTAAGCAAAACAATTCAAGCTCCTGCTAGTTGATTAAGTCCTATAAAATTAGATTATTCTTACTACTGTGTTGGTGGCTAGATTTGGCCACCAGGAATGCATAATTAAATGAATATAAGTAAAAATTCTAATGGTTGAGTTGTTTAGAAGTCATACGACCGAAATGATAAGTTCTGGATGGAAAAGGAAAAAGAAAACCATAAAGCGTTAATGATGAAAAACTTACTGCAGAGACTTGGAAAGTAATAGTGCATTGTACCATACTTGCTAATGTGCTTAGAGTTTAATACCGAATTAGTGTCATAGTTAATATTACTTGAAATGAATTCTTATATTCCACTGCTTAAGATGATGGTAAGTTATTATTGGACCCCAGTCTAAACTCATGTGCATGGAAATCCATGCACTATCTACCAAGAAGACAATTTCTTTGTACTCTTTACTCAGCTGACCATTTCCAAAGACCAAAAGAAAAGTTTTTTAAGAAGAAAAGTATTAAGTTTTCCGTGGTTCTTTCATAAATGGAAACATTTTTAATGCATAAAACGGCATTTAAAATGCTTTCTTCTCAAAATATTTTACTGCATTTTAAGTCCAGTGAATATATGCATGAGAATGCAACATAATATCTCCTGTATCTGATTAATAAGTTTCTCAATTCCATTTCAGTGATTTTTCTGGCATATTAAATGTACATCATTTCCTAACTCAATGCATCAATATTTCCCACAAAATATTCAAAAATATTTGCAAAAGTAATTTTGCATTTGAAAACATATTTGACAGCATGTGACTCAGAGGAGAATAGCTCTGAGTCAATGATATTTTTATTGTCGCTTTTATTTTAAATAGCATTTAGCAGCTGATATAACTTGGTCATTTTCTTCCCACTTGTTTTTTAATCAAAATTTAAAGTAAAAGTGAAAAACCATACTTTGCTAGCGAACTTATTAAAATTAGTAAGGTGGGAAAGTACTTAAGATGTAAGAAAAACAATAAAACAGAAGTTTGAGTGAATCGGGGTTTTATCAGTGAATAACTTGAATGAACTGGGCAAGAGAAAAATGGCAAGACCTTTGTTTCGACTGTGAGAATGTCAGAGATTTGGAGGAGAGGGGAAGCTGCAGTCAAAAAGATACAGTAGGGACAAATATAGAAATCTTCACTCTCTTGAACTTAACTAGCTTCAAATTAAGGAAACTCTTGATATTTGACTTTTATATAATCATGAGATGGAAATCCAGAAGTCCATCTCTAATGATAGGCAAATGAAGTCGTAGGCTGGTAAAACAAATAGATATCATTCTAGGGCCAAATTTTGGTACCTGATATTAATGAAAGCATTACCCTTGGAACAAGGATGCATACACTATTTGCTATGTATTTGTAACCACATGTAAAATTATCAGTCATTTTGCCCAATGTATATTTCCAGAAAAAAATAATTTCTCCCTTGTCCAGACTAGATTTTTTAAAATTCATTTTTCAAAGCACAGACTGGTAGGTAAGAATACTTTAAATATTAGTTGTTCAAATTTAAACTTAACAGACAAACATGCAAACACCTATACAATAAATAAGTTGCCCAAAACAGCAATATGTAAAGTATCATATGGTTTTAATGCCCCATACAAATAGATAAAAAATAGGGATTTCTACACTTTTGTTGGTATTAAGCAGAAGAATTAGTGTCTGTTTGAGTCATTACAATATGTAAGAATGTCTTTATTCAAGAATCAGAGTTAAAGGAGTTATTATGAAAAATTCATCTAAGTTTTTCATAGAATATAGTACAGTCAAAATTCTATCTATCTTCCTTAGAAAAGCATCTATGTTAAATACCAATTCTAAGTGGAAAAAATGACAGGGTAACCTTCAAAAATTTAGTTGTGGAAGGTTAAAAGCAACTGCTGCTGTTAGGCACATAGAGAACTTGGTGAAAACTGCTCGTTTCCACTTTGCAGTGTCCACTGGTCAGACCCTCTCTCAGTACCCAGCAAGTAACTCTCAGCTGTCACAGAACTGAAACTCACCTACGGTAGCAGCATTTCCACACATGGCCCATTATTTCAGTTACTTTATGCCCCTCTCACGGGCACTCCCAAAATACAAAGAACTGAAGAACTGACGACAACATCTGCCATGGTTTTACACCCCACCCTTCCTCACCTCCTAAACAAACAAAGCAAAGGTCTTATTCTCTACTAGTAATGGATATAACAGAATTTTGAGCTGGAATGTACCAGAGAGATTATGTAATTCAACCTCCTCATTTCAAATTTCAGGCAAGTTAAAGGCCAAGGAAGTTAAATGACTCACCCAAGGCAGAGTTTAAAACCCAAGTCTCCTAATTCTCAGCATAGTGTTCTGAAAGTTATAATATGCATTCACTGGCCAATTTATTTATACTGTACATAGAAGCCTGATTCAATTCACATGAAAATCCTCTTATCTCTTAAAAATTAATAGTTGTTAAAGTCAATTCAGAACACTTTAATTTGCTGCAGAGAACAAAATATAATAAAATGTCTTTGAAATGTCTAATTAGTTCTAGTATGCTTCTCGATATACTCAAACCATATGGAACTTTTGTTGCTACTTTGGGGATCTACATTACATGAAGGAGAGAGAGAGAGAGAGAGTGTGTGTGTGTGTGTGTGTGTGTTCACACGTGCCTCACAGGTATGAAATATAAACCACACCACCACACTCTCCAAATCAACCCTCGTTTATGTCAAAGTAAAGGTAGATACGTGAGGTGGATGCATTTTTTGCATCCACCTTATTTAACAAAGATCTATATGGGGAAATAGAGTAAACCATCTCTCTTTTTCTCTTTCCAGACACACAACTCAGGTGTCCTCACATTACGGGGTTTTAAAAGTCCTTAAAATACGAAAGACATCATTACCAAGAAAGAGAAAATTTGTCTGCAATTCACAGAAATTAAAAGGTAACACCTAAACTGTGAACTCTCTGAATTCAAACAGTGACACTTGTTTGAGTTCCTCAAATCATATAATTGGTCTGAGACCATTTGACATTTTTAATGATCAATGACATTTTGACCATTTAACTTTAGAATATGCCAAATGTGACTTTATTCATTTAGTATGTTCTACTGGAGTACCCTACAAAACTTTTGCAAAGGAAAAAACACAAAGACAGTAAAGATGTATTTTAAAATGCATTGAAATACATAGCACTTAAAATTTGTATTACATTAATATTTTCAAATAATATTTTCAAATAAAATAATTTTGTACTTTAATATTCTAAGTATATGATATTTTAATCACTAATCTACAAGCAAATTATTAACACATTACATAATTTTCATATTCTGGAATGAGGGAATAGCCAATTGTGAGAAATTGGAATAATTGATGAAGAAAACACAAATAACCAAGAAAAAGCATATGGTAACAGCTGGTAAAAAAGCTCAACTCAGTGGTCAATGGACAGCTTTGTTAGTAACCCAGTAACTCTAACTGAGAGCCCTCACCCATCAGAACATATACTACAACCCAGTATTTCCTCAAAATATGAACTAAAAGAATACTAGTTCCTTCAAATGGTTATTAGTATAACTAAAAAGGGTTCCATGGCCAAAAATGTTTGGGAGACACTGAAAAAACTCAATAAAACAGATTTCTCTCTATTATTTTTTCAGAATTTTAAATTTTCCCATGTGTACCGTTAATCTCCAAAATAAATATATAGTAAATATATACAGTTGATTTAAACAACTAGACTTTCTCTGTTCTAATACTTTAAGTGATGAACCTGAATGTATATGGTATTTAATGTTTAAAGATAAATTAGACAATTTATTAAAAGCTACAAGCACCTTCCCCATTTGTGGAATTCCTTATCAGTATTTACATATACAGCAGTATCAGGGACATGAATATACAGTTCTGGAACCACCAACAGTACTGCCAACCACCAGTATCTCCCCTTTAAAACCACAACTTACCCAGCCTGTCACCACAGCCAATGACATGACAGAAAACCACGAGCATATGACAAATTTGGGGCTTACAGGAACGACTGACATTGCCATTTGACCCACAGTCACATTTCCTCTCTTAAAAATTAGGCTGGGTCATAGGATTATTGCTCAGGTTGGAAAATATTCAAGGGAAAATTGCAATGGGACTGCAATCAGGAGAGCAATTGATTAATAATGAATTACGAAAGTGTTAAACTAACCTTTTCGTTATCATAAATCTCCAGGCACCGAGCAATTTCATTTTAACATTTTAGAACTTTTCCACTGTTCATTCTCTTCCTGCCTGGAAAATCCTTCTCCTATCCCCTTTCACTACCCGAAAATCCCAATCCCGCTGCTTCCCGATCACCACATTCCATCTCTTGAGTCAGTAACTCAACTAACTCAACCTTCTGTTCTTTTCTCAAATATCACTTCTTCTGATAACCCTTCTGAATCATCTCTATAATATTTCCCTTATAATAGCACTTTCATCATTTCTAATTATATATTATTTGCAAGGATATTTGTTAAATAGCTACCTTATCCATTAGACTGTAAACTCCAAGAAAGCAAGGAACTCTATTTTGTCCACCAACACTCAGAACAAGGAGGCCCTTCCTACATGTTTGTCAACTGCATTGAATGGACAAAGGTAGGACTAAATGAATGAATTCAGCAAATATTTATTTAGTATTTACAACACACCACCATCAATAAACAGAAAAATTGTCCCTCTCTCCACCAAGAGATCCAACCAACAAGCTGAACTAAGTATCCTTTGATGCAATGCGAAGATGGGCTTCAGAGTTTGCACCCCTCACTAGGGTGTCATTCAGAAATGCACGTATCATAAGCCTCAGAAACTTCAGTGTAATTACCCTTGAGGAGCAGCTGTCCTAAATCTGAAGTCTCAATCAGGAATTCTGCAAGTCAAGTGTTTGTCTGGGTTCTAAATAGCACTGATTTTCTACGCTCTTCCTGCAAAGATTTGTGATATCCGTTGCCCTTGGACAGGAAGTTCAAATTTGGTTCTAACCACTTAAAATAATCAACTTAGGTAAAACCTTTGAAACTAAAATATTATGACCAAAATTAGCCTGGAATATGTGTGTGTGTGCACATACACAGGTGTGTATAGATGTGTATGTGATATATGGGGTGTGTGTGTGTGTGTATATATATATATATATAACCAATAGTAATGTAGTAAGTGCAGCTTAAAAGTGAAAACAGGTAATGAATTTCTCTATAACACGGTAGCAAAAGGCGACATGAAAAATATGATATGGTGATTCTTCCGAAAGTTGGTACTTTGGCTCTCTATAATTCTGCATGTTCTGTGTGGAATAAATCAAATCAATCAGAGGCTTAGTTTAAATATGTGTTTTCCTTCTGCAGGAAAAAATAAAAACATTTACATCACTCTTTTAACCACGTATTTGCCTGATTAAGACCCGTAACTGTGCTTTCTACCTCCACCTTGAAATATTTCTAGGAAATGATATTTTTTGATACCCAAATACCTTTTCAAATTACACCTCACAAGCAACTCTCTTAATGCACTTTTAAATTGCTGTAATCTCAGAGTCTTGCTTACTTGAGGCTTATAATATATTGTCTTCAAGGTTCAGTGTTCTTTCATATAACACTGGCAGCATCTATAGCATCAGCAATTCTGTAATTTTTTTCTTTTGTTTCTTCACAAATTCTAGCTACTCCTTCAAAAAGCTGACTGCTTTATTTGGATTTGGCCTGTTTTTACTAGTCCTTCTTAATACCTACATCTTTTTAGAAAACTCAGTTGATATTATTTTGAAAGCAGATGCTTCCAGTTAAAGTACTTGTAATCACCCTATGCAGTGATTATTAACCAAGACTTACGTTCTGTCTGATCACCTCATTTACAATGGCTTTGGAAGTTCAGATTGAAATGAAGCTCAAAAAGCAAATTTATCTCTAATAATACTTTTAATTCAATAACTTAATTCTTAAAGTGATATACTCACCTCCCTCGCCTCTCTCTTGTTCTTTCTTTTGCTCTTTCTATAGAATATCAGGAGAGGCCCTTCAAACAAAAGCATAAGCTGAATACCACAATTAACTAGCCAAGCGCTGAAGTGCTAACCTTTGGGTGTTAGCAATAATCTAAATGTTAAACTGCTTTCCAATTGAACCAAAAGACAGGAGTATAGAGTTTGTTAATGCAAAAAAAAAGGAATATTGCTCTGGTAGATGTTTCCTATAAGTTAAAAAAATCAGCAAGAAGGTTTCCTAAGTTCTTCAAATTTATTTCACTGGAATATAGGTGTTGTGATAAAGCTAATTTTTGTCAAAGTTACAGAAACCTAAGCCCAAACTTTTCCTATGAGAAAACAAAAGGAGACCCCTAGCTATGGAAGAGAGTCTAACCTGGAGATACGGATTTCAAAGCTTTGCACACATATCCCTCACAAATCTATATAAGTGAAGCTTTGCGCTGCGATAGTATAATGCTGCTTCAGGGTTGAAATGGAAATCTAAGTTTCTGATTTGCAACTGTCTGAAACTTCTGGATCTTCAATAAAAGCTGTGTTAATAACTGTTTGAACGTAAGAACTCTTTTGACATTGCATCATTTATTTCTAGTGGGTCTTATTTATATTTTTTTCTTAAGAAATAGGAGTCTCGTGGTGTTGCAGTTATCAACAGACATAATCCTTTTGGAAGTATTTCCCAAGAGGAAAAAATATCTGTAATTAACAGTAATTAAGCTCTATAAAAGAAAAATATCTTATTGAGATATGTATGCCTTACCTCTCTCTATATAAAAAAAGCATTCTTTATTCAGATAAATATAATATTTTTTAGAAAATGGTTTCTAATTGAGATTTAAATTTGTCACTTTCTAAAAGTGCAAGGTTAAGAAAAGTATTACATGAAAGTGAAATTTATACTTCTACTTTACATGGATTATTTTATTTTAAACACGCTTCCATAAATAGTGTACAGCTTCAGCGAACAGTACATTCTTCAAATTTTTCTCTCAGCTATTAAACACTAATTTCTAAGGGCTAAAATACAGAACTAAAGGTACAATTGCACCCTCTACTGTTCACATTTTCTATTCCATATGAGCAGAGCACTGTATATGTTTAACATATTCATTATAAAAGTAAATCATATTGTCAGGTAAATCACATTGGCTTCCTTTGACATTAATTAGCAGACCCTCAAATAAGCTCTATTTGTTAGAATTTCTTTACTAATACAAATGGAAACTTGACATTTATACAGTTACTGGAACTAAACTAATTTAGAAAATAATGACTCTTAGCAAGACACTTGAAATGTGAAGTATTCATTAACTTCCTGACAATAAATTGATCACCTTTTAACATTAGTCTTAACAAGGAAAAATATCGTCATAAGAGCCAACAATTGGCACACTCTTAACAGTATATAAAGTGTACCCAATTTTTTTCAAGTTAGAATTCAAATAAATATTAATGTTTCTCTAAAAGTGCACATTGACATTCTAAAATATTAGTTTTGAGATCCTCCTATCAAAATTATCAAAATTTAAAATACTACCATGAATCAAAATTAATAGCCTATTTGTTCTTTTCTTTTAAACCTTTCATGTTTCAATTAGATACTAGTTGCCTGATATTTATTAAAAGCTTTTATCAACTCTTCTTCTAGTGATAAAGAATTAGCTTGTTGCTGACCAACCCTCCCACCAAGAATAACTATAAAAGCTGGGCAAAAAAAAAGAAAATGTTTAAGGCACTGGAAAATTTCCAAGCAGTAAGGAATCGAAGGGCTAATATCTCAGAGAAAAAAAGTGCTCAAGCCAACATTCATTGGTAAATTTCGAGGCATTTACCAATTGCAAAACACTCCTAAGAAGACAAATAATAGTACAGATGAGAAGCTGAGGCTAAGAAGTCCAACAAAGGTTCTAAAAGTCTCATGGAGCTGAAGGGACAAAAACTGGAGTCCAAGCCCAACCATTTCAAAACCATAAGGCTAAATCTTAACTGACTCATCAAGATGGAAACTCATCTTCAAATCTTCTCAGTCCATAACTGGACTAAGGTGACATGCCCCTCATCAGCCTGCCTGTCAAGAGCAAAAGTAAATCATCACTGGAGGAAGATCACATCACCCAGAACCTCAAATTATCTCTATGATTTTTTTTTTTTTTTTGCAGTACGCGGACCTCTCACTGTTGTGACCTCTCCCGTTGCGGAGCACAGGCTCCGGATGCGCAGGCTCAGCGGCCATGGCTCACGGGCCCAGCCGCTCCGCGGCATGTGGGATCTTCCCTGAACAGGGCACGAACCCGTGTCCCCTGCATCAGCAGGCGGACTCTCAACCACTGCGCCACCAGGGAAGCCCTATCTCTATGATTTTTCATGTACAATATCCAGAATTCAATCAAAAACAGCTTGGTATACAGAGACAATACCACATAACCTAAAGCTATGAAAAAAACAAAAGCAGACTGATGGGAGATCCTGGTGTTGGAATTATCTGATATGGACTTTGAAATAATTGTGATAAATATGCCTTAGAAATATGACGGAAATGTTGGTAACTTTAACAGAAAACTGAAAACTATGAAAGAAATTTTAGAACTGAAAAAAAGAGTAACTAAATTTTCATAATTCTGCACTAACATTTAACAACAGGAGTCAGAATTAGTAAATAAGAAGAAAAGTCCAAAGAAAATAGCTAGATTAAATAGAGAAAATGAATAAAGTACAGAAAAAAATGATATGAGATGCAGGGGCATAGGGAAAAGGTCTAATCTATATATAATAAGAGTCCCAAAAAGAGAGGAAAGAGAGAATAGGGCAGAAGCAATATTTGAAGAAATAATGGCTATGAATTTTCCAAAACTGATTAAAGCTATATCAAGCCATGATGTTAAGAGGCACAGTAAACCACCAGCATAATAAACACAAAGAGACACACAAACACACACACCTCTAGATATATCATTGTAAAACTACTTATAATCATAATAAAATAATAAAGAGAAAACTCTTAAGAGCAGACAGAGAAAAAAATACTCATCCCATGCAAAGGAACAACAATAAGATGACAGTTGATTTTTCCATTGAAACAATGAAAGCCTCAGGGCAATGGAATGGTAGTCACCAGGGGTTAGAAGAAAACAAAACTGCCAACCTAGAATTTTATACTTGACAAAAATATCTTTTGAAAATAAAAGCAAGTAAATACATTTTCAGAGAAACAAAAACCAGAGAATTTGTCACCAACACATTCACACTAAAGATGACACTAAAAAACATTCTTCAGGAAGAAAGAAAATAAAATCAGATGAAATTAGATGAAAGCATGAAGATAGAAGGAAAAAATAAGTATAAGAATAAATGTTAAATCTATATGAATGATTACTGTACAAAACAATAATAACATCTGACAACAATAATATGAGAGATAGAAGGAGACCAATAGAGTTAACAGTGTTGTTAGGTCATTGTACTGCCTGAGAAGTAATAAAAGCGTTAATTTAACTTTAATTTTGCTAGTTCAAGGATGCATTGCATGTTGTAATTTATAGAGTAACTACTAAAAGAAATAAAATGCATAAATGAAATATTGATGAATAGAAAACAGAATAAAAATAATTTATTAATTCAAGTATAGGCAAAAAAGAGAGAAAAACTTAAATAGAAAAGGAGACACAGTAGAACACAAATAGATTTAAGTTAAAATGTACCAGTTACTAAACTAATGTAAACATTAAATACTCCAAATACGAGACAGACTGTTTGCATGAACTTAAAAATAAAACAAGTACATACACATTACAAGAAAAAATTTTATATAGGAAAACAGAATGGTTTAGAGTAAAAAAGGTGTACAAACTAAACACAAACTGAAAAAAAAGCTGATGTAGCCCTATTAATACCAAAGAAAATTTTAAGAAAATAAGTATTACTAGAGATAAAGAGGAACATGTCACAATAATAAAAGGATTGATTTATCATGAAGGAACTATAATTCTAAATTTATATGCACTTAATAACAGCCTCAAAATATGTGAAGTAAAAATTCCTAGTGCTAAGAGGAGATATACACAAATTCCCAATCCTATTAGATGATTTCAACTTACTGCTCTCAACAACTGATAGAAAAGGAGATAGAAAATTAATCAGGATATAGATGATTTGAACAATATATTTAAAGAAAATTAATCAGGATACAGATGATTTGAACAACATATTTAACAAACTTAATTGCAATACGTAGAACACTCACTCCAAAATTACAGAACACATTATTTTCTAGTGCATAAGCAATTTTTATTAAAATTGACCATATTCCAGGCCATAAAACAAGTTTCAACAAACTTCAAAGGATTGAAATCATGTACTCTTACTGTAGTGGAATTCAGGTAGAAATCAGTAACAATAATTGTCTCAGATACAGAAAAGGATTTGATAAAATTCAGTATCCATTTATGATTTTTAAATAATCTTGAAAAGTTTGACAAAGAAGGGTACTTATCTGATGGAGGATATCTACCAAAAAAATCTACAAGAAACTTCATCATATACTGGTGAAATATTGAAAGAGTTCCCCTTCACATCACAAAAAGAAATGATGCCCATTATCAGTCCTCTTATTCAACATTATAAACGAGGTCCTGGCCACTGAAATAAGGTAAGAAAGAGTAATAAAATGCATAAAGATTAGGAAAGAATATTACATACTCAAGTACGTAGAATTCCAGACAAATAGAATAAGTGACTTTAGCAAGGTCAGTGTATAAAAAGTTAATGTTAGGGCTTCCCTGGTGGCAGAGTGGTTGAGGGTCCTCCTGCCAATACAGGGGATGCGGGTCCATGCCCCGGTCCAGGAGGGTCCCACTTGCCGCGGAGCGGCTGGGCCCGTGAGCCATGGCCGCTGGGCCTGTGCTCCACAACGGGAGAGGCCACAACAGTGACAGGCCCGCGTACCACCCAAAAAAAAAAAAAAAAAGGTTAATGTTAAAAATTAATAATATTTTTCTATACCAGCAATAAGCAAAGAAACATTTTTTCAAAATGATACCATTTTTAATATCTGCAAAATACAACATATATCTAGGAATGCAATTAATGAAATATTTAAATGATTTCTACACACAACAGTTCAACAAATTATTGAGAGAAAATTAAAGAAGGAATAAATAAATGGAAAGTTATGCCATGTTCCTAAATTAGAAGACTCAAAATTGTAAAAGTGTCAATTCTCTCTAGGTGGATTCAAAGTTTCAGTTCAATCTCAAAATTTTAGCTTTTTCTGTGGAAACTCCCAAATTTATAAGGAATTACATAACAATAAGAACAGCTGAGAGTATTGAAAAAGAACAAATTTGGAGGACATACACTACTGCATATCAAGAGTTACTATAAAGCCACATAATTGAGAGTGTGGTAGTGGTGTAGAGATAAACAAATGGTTCAACAGCCTAGGATATAGAGTCCTGAAATAAACCTACATATTTTTGCCATTTGATTTACAACAAATGTGTCATTACACAAATGATAGTCTTTTCAATAAACAGAGCTGTATTAATCAACTATCCATATAAAAAAATGAATCTTGTACCCTTCCTGATACCGTACACAGTAATTCAATTCCAGGTGATGTGTAGATCTAAATGTGAAAGATAAAATACAAAGCTTCTAAAAGATAACATAGAAAAGCATATTCATCAACTTAGACTAGGAGAGGATGTCTTAAGATGCAAAAAGCACTTACCACAAGGAAAAAATTTCATGAAATGAACCATATTAAAACTAGGGAATTCTTTTGACCAAAAGACACCATTAAGGTGGATACATGTCATTATACATTTGTCAAAACCCACAGAATGCACAACACCAAGAATGAACTCTAATGTAAATTATGGACTTTGGGTGATAATGATGTGTCAGTGTAGGCTCATCAGTTGTAACCAATGCACTACTCTGGTGCACTACTCTGGTGCAGGATTTTGATAGTAGGGGAGGCTGTGTAAATATGAGGGCAAGGGGTGTATAGGAAATCTCTGTACCTTCCACTCAATTTTGCTGTGAACCTAAAAGTGCTCTAAAAAATAAATTTCATTTTAAAAATAAGACATTTTATTATAAATTTCATTTTAAAAATAAGACAAAAATAAGAGAGTTAAAAGGCAAACTACAAAATAGGAAAAGATATTTGCAATATATATTTAATCAGCAAAAAGTTTATACTCAGACTACCTCTGGAATTCCTAAAATTCAGAAGACAGATAATCCCGTAGAGAAATTGGCAAAAAACTTGAAAATTTCAAGTATTTTGACAAAATAGGTTATCCAAATAGCGAATAAACATATGAAAAATTGCTCCATTTCATTAATTCACAGGGAAATGTAAATTAAATTCAATGAGGTATCACTACATACCTACCCAAATGGCTAAAATTGAAAAAAAAAATCACAACAAATGTTAGAGAGTTTGTAAAATAATGAAAAGTCTCATGCACTACCACTGAGAGTATAAATCGGTTATAGCCACTAGGGAAAACTGTAGCAATTTCTATCTAAACTGAACATATGGCTATCCCTTTATCTAGAAATGCCAATCTTAGGGATATACCAAGAAAAATAGGTACATGTTATCACCAAATGATGTGCACAAGAATATTTGTGAAAACATTATTTATAATATACCAAAACTGACAACACAAATGTTCAACATTAGAATATATTTTGCATTTATATAAAAAAATATAGAAGACAATAAAAATAAGTGAGCATTGCTACAAGCAACAACAGAAATAAAACTCATGAGCAATATTCAGCAAAACAGAGAAGATATAAAATGATATACATTGTATAGTTTCTTTTTAAAAAATTCAAAACTGGGCGAAACAAATTTATGGTGAAGATAATGGTTACTTTGGGGGCAGAAATCGGGGTCATGACCAGGAAATGGTATAAGGAAGGCTTCCGAGGTGCTGGGAAAGTTCTCTTTCTTGATCTGAGTAGTGGTTATACTAGTGGGAGTACAGATAACTCACATAAGTCATAAGTTTATAGTTAAACTTATGACCTATGCACTTTTCTCTGTGTTATAACTTATTAAGAAAGCTAAGACAAAAGACTTATTTAGTTCATGAAGATCAACAGTTGGCAAAGAATTATTGAATATTATTTCAGACACCTACAAAGTTCAAGGAACTGTCTTAGGTGATCAAAGATTCCAAGTCCATTCCACTATCAAATATTTATATTGTACAATCAACTGCTATATTTCGGACAAAAAAATGAACATCCTACCCTCAAAAAGACAGATTACAGGATTATCTACGTAAACTGACAAAGGAAGAGCAGAGCAGTGACATGATCCAAGTTACGTCTTTGGAAAATTAATCCAAGGGTGTGGTGTTGAATGAATTGAAGATTGAAAAGACGGGTCAAGGATGCTGTTTAGGAAGCTGCTGCGACACTAAAGGTCCATCACGATATGGGCCTGAGGATGGAGAAGACACGCCAACAGTAACTGTCGAAAATCTTTCATTCCTTAACATCAGCGTTAATTGCTCCTATAATCTGCAAGTTTCCCCAAGTAATCATTTTTAAACTGTTGTATGTGTGAACTCTAAACAGAGATCAAACACCTGTGTAACCAGGTGCAACTTATTAAGAAAGTTAACTCTTTTTATTGAGAAGCATTTCTGAGCATACTCAATCTTTACAGAGCCAGGGCTCCCTTCTAGAAGGTGCTCTCCCTACAATCTCACTAAACACAAACACCACGCCTACCCCTGGCTGGAGAATAAGTGAATATTATTTAAGAGCTATTGGCACCCTATATACATAATTCCATTCAATCTTTAAAGTGCTTTCATGACAAATACTGCCCCTTCATATCCACACAGGCCTCAGCGCCTAAAGCTCCATGTAATTCCTTTTATTCCTCAATAAACTATTTGAGGCCAGTGAAGTCACAGGTTCTAGTTATCTGATGCATGACTTAGTTTGCTCAGTCTTCCCATCCCATCACTTTTTGAGGAGAGGACTTTTACTTGACCAAGAGTTGGCCTTTATGTGATGCAGAATGAAGAGGAAAGGAACAGGAGACACAGGAGCTTGGGATAATGGTGGAATTTTCACTAAGATATGGGATGGAGTGCAGGGAACAGCAGTTGTAGGTAAACCAAGGGGAAGAAAAAATGGGATAAGTACCTCCTTTGGGATGTTTAAAAAATCCAAAGTTCTTTTAACTAACTTTTGCTTGTTGACCTATTCATTTGACCCTGCACTGGATCAAGTGAATTCTGGTTTTATAAGATTACAGTGAATATAATAACCTAAAGCAATTACAATGATACATGAAAGCAATTTAGATGCTTTCTTAATAGAGAACCTCAGCTGCATTTCAAATCAACCAACGAAAGGAGGTGGCCACTCTGATTTCTCCAACCCCGATTTTGAATGGCAATTTGGGCAGGAACCATAGAAGTAGTTAGAAGGACTCTAAGAAGAGCAAACCAATCCCCAACATTGAGCACTGATGAAGCTTCACATGGATATCGAATGCCACTTCTGAGAGCCTCCTAAATTAGAAAAGGGGACAAACAAAGCATTCCATTCGTGCAGCTCTTGGTAGGTACGTATATTACAGTCTTCAAACCCAGGTTATACTCAGTGATACAAGGGGAAATTGAAGGAAGGAGATCATGAACAATTAATATAAAGAATCATTCTTTATATTATTATAATATCTGACATTTATTGAATGCTTATTATTATACTACCTTATACTTATGAGTATGAGGTACTGTGTTAAATACTCTTCATAGATATCTCAAGCCTCACATATTTGAGTTTGGTATTTGTGTTATTATCCCCATTTTAAAGGTGAAAAAAACTGAGAATGATTAGCACTTGTGACTTGTCAAAAGCTATACGGCTAGTAAATACAAGAGCTCGGCTTTAAACTCGCAAACCCCTGACTCCAGAGCCACAGTTTTCAGCTATGCTATGATGCTCCAGCAATTGTAATAATGATGATAATAACGAAACTTTGTTAATATCTACTCTGTGCACATCTAGATATGGCCCATCACTGAAACCCAGCCTTTGGATATGTTACAGCATCGTCTTCTCAGGATGTGACTTCCACAAAAGGTTATAACAACATTCACCATAATGTAGACTGAGCTTCGTTCTTAAAGGTACAAGAGGCCTCCCTCAGAGTTCCGGAGCCAACTTTCTTGGAGGGCACCTACCTCATGACGTGCATCAACTAATGAAGCTAATTATATAACTACATAGCCCCATCCTTTCTACCAACAGTGAATTTGTAGTCTAAGTGTTGAATTTAGAGAAAGTTCAAAAAATTAAATTTTCAGGAACTTGTTTCATATTTTATTCTTCCACAGAAGAAAATGTTTAAATTATCTTTGCTAGCTTTGTGACTCTTCTGACACCTTCTATGTGACTGCATTTTAAAAACAGAATAGGAACACATTTCTCAGAGCTAGACTTCTTCATGGACTGTTTGCCCCCTATGAAATTTTAGTGGAGAAATGAAGGCGTGTATATGTGTGGTTTAGTTCAAGATGAGGCTTAGTTCAGGATGAGAACGCTTCTCAAAACCAGGACTTATGATCAAAAGTTAAAGCTCAAAGGGGCAAGGTAAGATTTTTTTAAAAGAGGAACTTTTAAAAAAATGACTGTTTCATAAATATTCTTCTGCTAAAAAGTGTTTAAACTTGGTTACATCATTTTTACTGTACTTAGCTTTGGAAACTAAGTTGGACCCAACATAAAACAGTACACTAAAGAAGCAGTTATAAATACTTCATTTCACCAAGAGGTTGAGAAGAATCAGCTGCCAATACACAAACCCACAAACCACCAACTTTTCCAAACTTCAGTTCCATGATGTCTCAATATATTGAAACACACAAAGAATTGACATGAACTAGTAAACACCACGTGCTGTGTGGTCCTCCAGTTACAAAACTTAAACTACTACCTTAGAGTTAAATCTTTTCTATAAATTACTCAGATTTTAAACCAAGATCTTTAACTTTTACTTTATTAAAAAAGAAATATACTTTTTAATATACCTTGTGAAGAGTAAAATCTAGTCACGAAGATACTAAATGAAAAGAAGGCTCCTATATAAACATACTGGCAACTATTGGGAGGGGGATTTACTTCAGAAAGCTACGGACATGTACTTCTGAAGATGGGAAAGGTCCATGATACCACAGAAATGACGTTCCTAGTAACAAGGACAATTAAAAAGTGCCAGCCACACAGATCCCACATGCCCCCAATTTGCCAGGACAAAGCCACTTTCAAAAAGCCTGGTTTGTAGTCATATTATGTGTCTCCAGTGTTTTTATTTGGAGAGTATATCCCAGCATATACCAACTATTACATGGGCATAATAATTACTGCTTGAAATTAGGAGGTGGGGTGGGGTAGAAATCATTAACATAAAAATAACTACATTTTAATGATTTTAAATACCATCTACTAGTTATTATAAAAAGTTTTTAAAGGCCTGTCAATCTGATGGTCCAAACCTTTTATCTACCCAATTTCAGGCAAAATGGTAAAAGCACTGTGAAAAATTAACTTGTTTGATAATAAATCTCTTCTCACAAGGAAAAAAGCTCTAAATTGAAAATAGTAATATTATTGATTAAGCATTCAATAGAACTGATTTCAGTTTAAAAAATGATCTCTAATAACCATTTATTTTCTATCATTTGGGTTGCCGTTAATTCTTTACACTTAAACACAGCTGTATGTTTACTAAATGGAAACCAACATGGAATACGGAGTAGGGTTATAAGGCTAGGTGAAAATAAAACAAATTGGCACATTTTGCATTCTAAATAAATTTTCTACATTCAGTATTTAATTTGGGAAACTTTCTTCTGAAAGCTTCTGAGTAAAGAAAATGGCAAAAAAGAATTTGTGCACATCTGTTTATGTATTCAGGAAAAGAATATTCAAGCTGGGCATTAGTCCATGGGAAAGCCTGCACAACATAATCCAGCCCACCAAACACACTGCTCGTTTATTAATAAGAAAATTCCAGGTTAGATTCTTGCCAAGAGATGTTTTCTTTTCCAAAAATTATCTCTGGCTATATTTTATATTTGATTTACTTCCCTCGGTACATAAAAGAAATAAAAGAACTATTGTCCAATATTAGTGGTTGGAATCTATCTGAACTCTGGTGAAAGAAATATAAATCTATTCACTGAAACTGTTTTGAGAAATAATATAATTTATAAAATGTGCTGATTGCCTTTTATTTTTATTGTGCTATAAAATCCATAGTGATTTTGTTACAAACCATGTCCAAAACATCCTTCAAATGAGTATAATTCAATAAATCCTATGTCTTATTTTTATTACCAATAATAGGAACTCAAATTTCAGGTATTTATTTTTATTTATTAAGATATTTTCACATCAGCTAAAATGGGTTAATTAGGTTATTACTTATTTGTGGTGTTATCATCCTAGACTGATTTCTCTTAGGCCTTAGAAATATGCTATTGAAGGTTTATATGTAAAAGCCTTAAAAAGTGCAACTTCGCAATGTGAGTTAATGATACTTACTCTTCATGCAAGATGTCAAGGCGTAATAACAGGTCAATGTATTCTGAGGAATTACAAAAGAAGTAGACTCTTAGTTTATTTAGAATAGAAGGTCTGGACAATGAACCTAAAGCCCCACAAAAAAAACCCATAAACAGTGTTTTTAAGTAGAGGCCAGTTATAGCTAAACAAGAAAATGCTTATGTGTTAACAGATCTGTTGCAATCACAGGATCAGGTAGGACTTACTTTGAGATGGTAGAAGAGAAAAGATTTGGGGATGAAAACAAATCTGACTGACAAATAGCAAAGTGGGGAATACATTTAAAATGAAGTAATGGAATATTCTTCATTTTAAATAATACTTCATTTTAAATAATAATACTTCATTTTAACATAATGGAATATGTTACGAGTTTGCAATGCTGTTAGGAGAGAACACGTAGAAGACTATAAACATTTTTTACCCTTTTGGGATGGAGAATAAATAATTTGTAGAAAAAGTAAGAGCATTTGAGTTGGGGGAACCAAGTGGCAGAGGATCTCCCATGACCTGAATTTAATGACAGGTAAGGAAACTGGAGGTTTCCACATATTTTCATAAATGGAAATGATATGCTTAACTGAGCTCAAATTTTTAAAGACTACAATATGTTACCATGTGTTCAACCTACAGTATCCATGCCAGGCATATGGGTATTTCTGAATTTTATTTTAATATAAATAAAGCAAGAATTATATTATTATAAAAATAAAATGTTAAGCATATTGAAATGGACAATACACAAAAATCTATGCCAATTATCATCAGTAATTATCCTGTTTACTGGGCATAAAACACTGTGAAAGGTGTCACTGATTGGTAAAATGAATAACAGAGAAGATACAGCTTTTTTGTTATTATCAGCAATAGCAGCAACAAAACCAGACACTTATATACAGTGGTTTAGAGTTTGAAAGTTAAATCAAACTAGTAGGTAACCATCTAGAAACTCAGTATTTACATTAAGTAAGACAAAGATATGCAGGAGCCAAGTGTAAATAAATGAGCATCATTCTCAGAGAAGCAAGGGAATGACAAAGGAAGACAAATAGAGGGAATGATTCTCCAGAATTAGTCACTGTTCTAAGCCCAGTGGCTTAGAATTTGGGATTGTCTGTTACCACACCCTAGCCTAGCCTTAGTGACTGATACGCAGGGCATGATTAACACCATCGCAAACTTGTTACAAAAAAAAAAAGCCACTACATTCTCCCCCATTAGTTTTGACATTTTTTCTCAGTTCAGTCACCCCCTAAAAAGTTGCACACATACTAATAAAGTAAATTAATTATCACTTTTGGCCATGTGTCTAGTGGAAATTATCACTCTCCTTTGGCAAGCACTGATTTAATGGATGCCATGTCTAATTGAATACCCATGTTTTTAGCACCTTGAACAAAATACTAGTAGATCCCAGCTAAAGTAAAAGAAAGGGACCTTTTCCAGAGAAGGAGCCACATGAAGTTCAATACCCTTTGGGACAGTGGGTGTGGTTACATCATTGATTTGAAGTTCAAATCACAGGAACCAAGATTTATTTAAAACACTGAGACACCGAAAAAGACTTAGGGAAAGAAAAGTAGCCTGCAAGATGGAAAACAGTGCTCTAGGGGTGGGATTTGGGGTAGTTTTTTTTATTGTTAGCCTCTTTGTATAACAGACACAAATTTAGAAGGAAGATATAATTCAGCAATTGAACTATGAGTACTAAAATACATACATATGTACAAGGAAGGGAGGGAGCGAGGGAGGGAAGAAAGAAGGGAAAGGGGGGAGGGAGGGAGGCAGGAAGGGAGGGAGGGAGGGAAGATGGCTGTCACGGAGGACTGAAATCTGGTGGTGCAACATCTCCCATATTTTTGGGGAAAAGATAACAGATACGGTTTTATGTGAAATCTGTCAACTTTAGTATGTTATTCAATTTTTTTTTAAGTCAGGACCAAACTAAATAAACCCTCAAGCTCGATTTAGCTCAAGAGCCAGACACCCCACTTCTCCTAGCCACCCTTCTTGAAAACTGTCAGGTTACCCCCCTACAAATCAATTAGCATCATGGATTTCACATGATGGGCCAGGCAGTGGGCTAAGTGCTTTGCATAAATGTTCTTATTTGCTCTTTACAAGCACCCCATGAGTACAAACAAAAAAACTGAGGCTTACAGACTTTCAGAAATGCGCTTTAAGGTCAAGGTAAGTGATCAGAGTGGGGATTCTATCCCTGATGTAGCCCAGCCTTTTCACCACCTCTCACATTGTTTAGGCGCATATCCCAGACCAGAGACCTTGAGACTGTCACCTTCAGAGGGTATCAGCTTAAAGACTGAGAATTTACTACTAAGAAGGAAACACCCTACATTCCATGTGAGAGAAACATTTATTTCCCTTTCTTTGTTTTCTTTACTTAAATATTGTGGTCTGAAAAAAAATAATATTGTGGTCTGCTTTTCCAGAAAGAATATTGCATTGTTATCCCATTTTATCAAAAATGTCAAAGAAAGAACATGGGTATTTCTGATTGAGTTCCGAGCACCGATTCATCCCAGGAGCATCTGCTCCATCCCAGCAGCCTGACATTTCCAATTAAAGCACATTCCGAGCTTGCTCCAGGATGAGAATTGCCAACTTAGAGAGGCATGAATTGTCTGACAGTAATAAGAGCATTTAATATTCCCCAACTCTTCTTCCCAGCATTCTACAAAGACCCCGTCAAGCCTAATCGCAGTTTGTGCTGTCTGGCAGGGTTGACACATGTCTTCCACCCATGGGCTTTGACTGGCCAAAATCCCACAGGTTGAATATGGAAACCGTTTTCATTTCCGCTGGTCTGACAGTCTTGCAGTGTGTAGTGAACCTTGCAGCAGGCATCTGCTTAAGGCCTGTGGTCTTTCTGCAAAAGCCACAGCTCAAGCCTGTGCAAACTGAAGATGTGCTGCCAATGTAAAACTAATTTTTCTTTCCTAGAGAAGATTTAGCCCAGATTCTTTGACGATAACCTGATTTTCATCCTGATACTCTGGGCTTTCTTCAGAGTCAAGTGAGATTTATGTTGGACATTCTTTATCAACAAAACGCCCTAATTCATGGCCCAACACTGCCTTTCTGCTTAGATTTTTCTCAGAATGTATCTCTTAAACCAAGTGAAGCACTGCAGGACAATTTGGATTTTCAGGTTCAAAACTTCCATCAGCGGAGCCCATATTTTCAATGAGCAGCCCTTGCCTTTGGGTCTCCATACAGAGGACCCCCGAAAGCAATTCACTCAAATATGCAGACTGCACTTATTAGATGTGTTAAAATTATTAAACCCAATGCTGCTGAAGATGAAGAACAAGCTTCAGAGCGTAATTTAAGCAAGGTTCCTTTATAAACAATTGTTACAGACAGGAAGACAGTTTCGTGGGCTCTTTTATTCTGCAACCTCGTTGGCTTTGGTGGCATGTCTGACACGGGGTTTACATCCTGGTGCTACCACCCCCAGGAAAGCTTAGTGTCTGCCTCTACATACGCTGCTTAGTAAAAGGACAGCTTTAGTGCCTTTGTAGCCATAGAGTGTTTCACAACTTTTCAACATTAGGAATATTCTTCCAAGTCTTAAATGTAGAAAAAAATTATATATTTGTTGGTGATTTAAAATTATGTATTTAAATTATAAATAAATTGGGCCAGAGGGAATGATTAAGTCAGGCATATTGATTTAGCGGAAATTATGAATCCTTTAAAAATTATAATTATAAAGACTACAATAATGCAGAAATAACTTTATGACATGATGTTTAGTTTAAGATAAGCACCAAGTAGTACAGAGACTATGAGCACATTTGTGGAAAGGTACAGGTGCATATGGACCGGGACAGGGAAAAAAACTTGGAAAATGAAACCAGCTCATTTATAGTGGTAGGACGTAGGGCCTTAAAATATTTCCTCTACAGCAATTCTAAACAAAGAATCGTTTTTTAAATGTGTATATAATTTAAATAAAAGATTGTCTGACAGTCTTCAATCTAATTGTTCAGAATCAGATTTCTAGCAGTTTCTAAGCATGACCTAGAAGAATTTTTTGCTTGCCACTGTGAATTTTACTGTTTATTTCACCAAGCAGTAAAAATAAGTAAAGGTAAACATATTAAAAGTGTTTTAGGAGACAATTTTCATCCAAGAATAAAAATGTCTATTTTTCAAAACAACATACATCCCTTTCTACAGGAAGAGCTACCAAATAAATGCACTAAACTATCACAGCACAGCCTAATAATTGTCTCCGGTGTTTCTTTGGAAGCAGATCAAGTAAAATCCATCCCCTGACATTCGGCTTCCAAGACGCTTTTTTTTTTTTTTTTTTTTTTTAATGGCGTAATCATCAGGTACTCAAACTCTATCCAGTTTTCAAAGTCTTTCCTGGAAATAAAACAATTTAGGATTTCCTTAGGGGTTATCATTTTGGAGGAGAGTGGGATGCTTAGAAACAGCCATAAAAGGGCTCTCACCACAATCCCACCCAGCCCAACACTTCATAGGGTGCTAGGACAGCTTGACATTGGTCAGTGACTGACCCAAAGCATCACAGCCTACCTTCCCTACGAAGGGGAATCTCTGAGCTATCCCTCATGGAGAATACAGCTCTCCTGTTCTCTGTCTCCTCCAGTAAAAAAAATAAATATTTTTCCCTTTGCCTATGGAGCTCTGACTGAAAATGTTTAAGATTAGGTTTTGGGGTTTTTATTTATTTATTTATTTAGGCTGTGGTGGGTCTTAGTTGCGGGATCTTTTTTTTTTTTCTTTTAGTTGCAGCGTGCCGACTTCTTAGTTGCAGCATGTAAACTCTTTAATTGCAGCATGCATATGGGATCTAGTTCCCTGACCAGGGATCGAACCTGGGCCCCCTGCACTGGGAGCGCAGAGTCTTACCCACTGGACCCCCAGGGAAGTCCCAAGGTTAGGTTTTTGATGTAAGCATTTCCTGTAACTTTTCCAAGGGGCTAGCCTCCAGAGGACAGGAGGAAGAGCCTATGAGCGCCTGGGGAGCTCCACTGTGCGATCTCACTGCCCCTACCACCAGTCCCCATGCCTCCCTCCATGCCTAATCACAGGACTTATCACATGTTCTGCATCTCTAGTATGCACAGGAATATATTCACCAAAACTATTCTGAGAGCTGGACACCTTCAGTTCACTCATCCACATGACCTTCTCACAACCCAGTTTAGGCACATTTATCCACACAGAATCAAGCACAGGTAAGGACCCGAACATATAAAGAGGATCTGAGAGATTCAGAATGCCTGTTGAAAGAAAGGTGCAAAATACAAGAGTGAGTGAGTTGATCTTATCCTTGGGGAGAACAAAAGTCATGGAGAATAAAAGTCTATCACTTCTGTCATTGCAACTGTGTGACTTTGAGCAAGTTATCTAACTTCTCCACACCTCAGTTTCATCACCTGTAAATTGGAAATAGCGATAGTTATTTTCCTCATAGAGTTGTTATGAGAATTGACTGAATTACTGCATTTGAAGTGCTTTGACAAACGCTGGGCAGAGTGTACATGTAGCTAGTGTTACTCTGCACTGCATGTAATTGACTGGTCCTCCTTCAGGAGCTCTGATCACTGGCAGGGAACGCTATCAGGAGTCTGGGGCTCTCTGGACAGCCTTCCTATTCCAAGCCATTGTCTTTACTGTCCTTCCTCGGGGACATTTCAGCATTCATTCATTCATTCATACATTCACCCACCCAGCAAAGTGTTTATCAGTCTGACTACATTCCTGGTACTGTGCAATGGGATAAAAGTAGTAAACAAAACAGATCTTGACCCTATTCCTGTGGAGTCTGTAATATAAAGGGTAAGATAGGTGATTAAGCAGCCAATCAAAATATAGTGGGAAAAATACTTATAGTAAGCAAAGTACAAAGGCATGGGTTCCTGCCCCCTGCAGTCTAATGGGGAGACAGGAAAACACTGGAAATTGCATATTTTATAATAACTGCTACAACAGGATTAAGTAGACAGTGCTACGGAAGCAAAAGGGGTGGACAGTAGCCTACTTTAAGGTGGGAAGGGCACAGGCAGGGAAAGTTTTCCACAGGAGGTTACATATAAACTGAGACCTAAAGAATGAGTGTATGAGTGTGTGTGTGTGTGTGTGTGTGTGTGTGTGTGTGTGCGCGCGCGCGCACGCGCCACGTACGCGCGCACGTGAGTTAGATTTATCACAAGTGTCCTATGAGACAGTTATTTATATCTGTACTGGTAAAACCCTCAGATCCCCTGGTTCAGAACACAGTCACTTACTTATTCCCCAGTTGCTGGGGGCACTGGTGCCAACAGATTTCAGTTGAGTCCCTCTTTGGGACCAGCCCTCAGCTGAAGAGAACAGCCTCACTGAAGGTCACCCTGGCTTCCCAAGCGCTGCCACATCCACTGATTGGTCAATGAGGAGTATAAAGGTTTGGTCCCCTGGTCCCTGTTGGACACTCTGACGTGTCCCCTGTAGGACTGGCTGTGGCCTTCACTTAACTACAAGGCAGGAGACATTTGGCTCAGTCAAAGCCTGTTTTCTTCCCTCCTCTACAGATGTGGATCCTGAGAACCCTCCCCAATAAAGTTCTCACCTGCGAATCTGGGACAACATCTCTCTTTTAGGGATGAGAAAATAAGTTTGAAACGTTAAGCAACTTGTTGAGGATGAGACAGCATGGCTCATTCAGAGAATAAACGTAGCTCCGTATAGCTAAAGTGCAAAATCTGAAGGTAGAGGAGGCTAAAGGTAAACCATGTCTTGAATTATATCATGTCATAATAAGAAATTAAGAGGCAAACTATTATACATATGATGGATAAACAATAAGGTCCTACTGTATAGCACAGGGAACTATGTTCAATATCCAATGACAAACCGTAATGGAAAAAAATATGATAAAGAATATATTATATATATACTATATATATATATGAGTCACTTTGCTGTAAAGAAGAAATGAACACAACATTGTAAATCAACTATACGTTAATAAAATTTGTTTTTAAAGAAATTAGGGCTTTAACCTGAGGCAGTGGGAAGTATTAGAAGTACTGACAGTCAGATGATTGGCTAAGGGCTTTAGCATGACAAATTAGGTATTGTAGGCATAGTTTTAATGGGTGAAAGCATTTTCTTACCAGGGAGGGATTGCCAGGGTTTTTTTTTTTTTTTTTTTTCTGATTAACCCATTACTTGTTATTGTTTTCTATGAGTCAAAAATACTAGGAGGGAATGGTGTGCTGTGATTAAAAGAAAAGAGATGAACAAACACCTCAGAGACTGAGAGCACCATGTACAGTTCCTGGCCAAACAAGCCGAGTCTGTCAATGTGTATAAAAAGGGGACAACCGCTTACCTACTCCACTGTACTGGCTCAGAGGACATGGTCTAAAAATGGGGCTCTGGTTCAGGTGAGGGGTTGCCTCCCCTCCTCCACTGCTTCCCACTCAATAGCAGCGGTACCTTGACCATAAGTGAGCGGGAGGCCTTGAAAACTACTGGGTGTGAAGACTCCACTTACCCTCTCCACTTGAGACTGTATGTGTTCAAGGTATTATGTGTTAAAAATATGAAGTTGTTCAAAGCAAACCAAAATAGGTGGCACCACCCCTTGTATCCATGCCCTTTCCCACATGACTTGGCAGTCCCTCCCATTAAAAGGCAGAGTGGGGCTTCCCTGGTGGCGCAGTGGTTGAGAGTCCGCCTGCCGATGCAGGGGACACGGGTTCGTGCCCCAGTCCGGGAAGATCCCACATGCCGCAGGGTGGCTAGGCCCGTGAACCATGGCCGCTGAGCCTGTGCGTCGGAGCCTGTGCTCCGCAGCGGGAGAGGCCACAACAGTGAGAGGCCGCGTACTGCAAAAAAAGAAAAAAAAAAAAAAAAGGCAGAGTATACTTCTTTGACTCCTGATCTTGGATTCAGCCATTTGACTTGATTTGGCCAATGGAATGTTAGTAGATACAATGTAATGGGAAACCTGAAATATGCATGCGTACTGGGGCTTGCACTCTTATTTCCACCATCACCAGGAGAGTCATGTGGAGCAGAATTGTTCCAATGGACACATGGACTTTCAGTGAGAAGCAGACCCTCCCAAGCTTGAAGCCAAGCCCTCGGTGAAGCTCAGGGGAACCCCAGCCAACCCACAGACAATATTTATTCATCTCCAACTACATGCTCTGCAAGAACGTGAAAGACAGGTTCTTCAAGACCGAGTCCCAGAAAGCAAACTCTTTATTTCTGCTTGAGAATAAAAGAAACAATAAATTCTGAAGAAAACAAAACATAAAATGATGCCAAGTTACCAAATATAAAATCCAATGTGAGTACAACATGTTACCAGGATAACGTTTTAAAAGATTATAAACATTAGGTCGGTGCTTATGACTATGCCGAAGACTAACTGTGAGGTTAAAAAGTGAGCTTTAAAATTATACTTAGGATGCGCCCAGAAGGGTCTCTTAAAATATGAAAAACAGCCAGACTAAAATAAAGGAAAAACAATGGGATCATTTTCAAAACACAGAACAACTGATTTAATTTGACATACGATCCTTATAACTTCTTCTGTTAAAATCATTGACGTCTCCTAGCTAAAAGCAAAAGTCTAATAACACTACTAATAATTTTCATCTCTAGTTACCAAAAAGGATGTTACAAATATGGGGAGTGGACAATAAACAGCCAGTAAGATTTATGCAAAACACCTGAGCACCCTCCTTCATACCGTATCAATGGTAGGAATGACTAGAAATGAACTTACGATTTGAGAATTGAGAATTTATAAGTGTGTGTCTGTAACTATCTTGCTAAGTTGACCACAGTGTGTAAAGTAAGAACCCCAGCAGAAAAAAAAAAAATGGTTTTATTAAAGCCTATAAGCAGAAACAGGCTTGAACAACTCTGTGTTGTCAACTGGCAACTTCCCAACAAGGGGGGTAAGAAAACCTTGGTTCTGGCCTGAAATTTAGTAACTAAGAAAGAAAAACTCTTACTGAATTGAAAAATAATAAAGTCAAAATTTTATAATCCCTGTTAGGTTCATAGACTTTTGATTAAAATAAAATAAATATGAAAAAGGCACTCTTACTAAATGTTTAAAGTGTAAGGCCATTTAATTAATTACCTTTGAATGAAGTCTTTATAAGTACAATCTTTTTGGTCTAAAAATTCTTTTAATTTTTTTATACATCTCCTGCGGGTATCAGTAAAATGGGTTTTTAAGTGATTTTATTTCTAATATTAATGTTTTAATTTACCACTTTCTAAACTAATTCATAAATCAGAATTCAAGCCACGCCTAAAACAGTTTCCTCGTGAAACAGAATTTAGAACTTGTTTACATTCACTATAAGTCATTCCTTCATTTCATCCAAGAATTCATTCTAATATTTTGACATGGGAAAGCAGACTCAGGAGTCATAGTCCAGGGTTGAATTCAGGTCCCTCCTCAATAATTCTTACTTCTCAGAGTTGTTGAGCAGACTGAATGCAATGATGTAGGAAAATCACCAGCATATTATAGGCACTCCATAAATATTAGTCCCTTCCCTTTCCTACTACCATGTGCCAGACAGAAAGCTGGAATATTTTCAGTCAAGTCAGAAGCTTGGAATTGGATTCTTTGACTATAACTAGGGTAGGAGTATACATGTCTCCATTTACTTAATCCCCCAATAAATAAATGTTTCCCTTCCCATTACTTCCAAGAATTTTATTCTAAAGGTCAGGGGGACGCACTGAAGCTCTTGATGGAAAATGTGAAGGTAAAAGATGAGTCAACAGAAAATTGTTCACTCCCCTTCCCAGAGTCCTTCTCTCTGTTATCAGCTCTCAGCCTCGGAACTCTCCCCAGCTTGCCCTGCCCACCTCTCAGCTTCATACCATTCCTGAAAGATCATATCCCAAACACACCCAGCTCCCAACAACAAACCTTCACAGGAACTTTCAGAATCGATCTTCTAGCATTATGAGATGAAAACAGTACCTTTCACGTACTTATTCAACAAATATACATTGAGCACCCTTTAAGAGTGAAGCAGTATACTAGAAACTAAGGTTACAATGATGAAACTACAAAGGGCCTGGTGGAAAAAGAAAGGACAAGCAGATCAACAGATAATTATTCAAGTAGACTCCGTAGGTGTAACAGGGACTTTGATAAGCCAAGAGAAGAGTACTATGGGAACACACTGGCAGGGAGGAGGGGACAGCAAGAGGCACATCTGGTAATATTTAACAATGGTGATATTAATACAGAAGCACAAAATTGAGTACAATCTAAATGCTGAAGAATTAACATTAGGTAACTTGTATTACATTAATTAAAAATAATGTTTCAGAAGAATATGTGATTACAGGGTGAATATTAATTGTATGTTATTGGACTTCCCTGGTGGCACAGTGGTTAAGAATCCGCCTGCCAATGCAGTGGACACAGGTTTGAGCCCTGGTCCGGGAAGATCCCACATGCCGTGGAGCAACGAAGCCTGTGCACCACAACTACTGAGCCTGTGTTCTAGAGCCTGCGAGCCACAACCACTGAGCCCACATGGCACAACTACTGAAGCCCGCACTCCTGGAGCCCATGCTCCAAAGGGAAGCCACCGCAATGAGAAGTCCATGAACCGAAACGAAGATGGCCCCCGCTCACAGCAACTAGAGAAAGCCTGCGTGCAGCAATGAAGACCCAACGCAGCCAAAAATAAAATAAATAAATATTTTAAAGTACTGTATATTATTTCATGAGTTAAGTAGCAAAAGTCTTTACTGTATTATTCCATTTTTTGTTTAAAACAAAAGTGTGTATGTATAGAAAATAATAGAGAGATATATAATAAAATGCTAGTGGTTTATCTCTGGGTAGCAAGATTATAAGTAATTTCACTTTTTAAAACTTGTCTATAGTTTCTAAATTATCCACAAAGAACACATAGTAATTTGGTACTTTATTAAAGATACATTTTAAATTTTAAATATTTTTTTAAAGTTTATCTGAGCAACACACATTTACCAAATGCTTACCACACATATAAAGCACTGTGCTAAGTGCTGTGGCCACAGAGCTATAAAAGGAATGTCCTGTGCCCTGGAGCAGCTCCCAGCACTGGGATGCAGACATGTAGTAAATACCCACAGTAAGATATTGTCCAGATATTATGTTAATAATGCCTGATTATTTACCCAGAACTGATTGTTCCCTAAACACTACAACCAAGACAACAGGAAGGCAATGCTGCCTGTGAGTTTTGTGATCAACAAATTATGAAACAGGTTGTTGAAAATACTCTTCTGCTGTCCCCTGTTCTAACATCTATCATCATCAGGAAACTTTTTTTTTTTAACGGGGTGGGGTAATTATTTTTTTAATTAATTTTTATTGGAGTATAGTTGATTTACAATGTTATATTAGTTTCTGCTGTACAGCAAAGTGAATCAGTTATATGTTATATGTATACATATACCCACTCTTTTCTAGATTCTATTCTCATATAGGTCATTATTATTGAATATTGAATTGAATTATTATTGAATATTGAATATTGAATAAAGTTCCCTGTATTATACAATAGGTCCTTATTATTTTATATATAGTAGTGTGTATATGTCAATCTCAATGTCCTAATTTATCCCTCCCCCTACCTTCTCCTTGGTAACCATAAGTTTGTTTTCCACATCTGTAACTCTATTTCCATTTTGTAAGTAGGCTCATTTGTACCATTTTTTTAGATTCCGCCTATAAGCGATATCATATGATATTTGACTTTCTCTGTCTGACTTACTTCACTCAGTATGACAATCTCTAGGTCCATCCATGTTGCTGCAAATGGCATTATTTCCTTCTTTTTTATGGCTGACTAATATTCCATTGTATATATATACCACATCTTCTTTATCCATTCCTCTGTTGACGGACATTTAGGTTGCTTCCATGTCCTGGCTATTGCAAATAGTGCTGCAATGAACATTGGGGTACATGTATCTTTTTGAATTATGGTTTTCTCTAGATATATGCCCAGGCGTGGGATTATAGGATCATATGGTAGCTCTATTTTTAGTCTTTAAGAACCTCCATACTGTACTCCATAGTGGCTATACCAATTTACATTCCCACCAACAGTGCAAGAGGGTTCCCTTTTCTCCACACCCTCTCCAGCATTTATTGTTTGTAGACTTTTTGATGATGGCCATTCTGACCAGTGTGAGGTAACACCTCACTGTAGTTTTGATTTGCATTTCTCTAATGATTAGTGATGTTGAGCATCTTTTCATGTGCCTCTTGGCCATCTGTATGTCTTCTTTGGAGAAGGAAGCTGTTAATACTGTTCGTTACACTGTGATAACCAGATTTAATTGAGCACTCTTTCACATAATAATTAAACAATACTATGAATTAACTAGCATTATTATTCCCATTTTACAGATGTGGAACTGAGTTGCAGAGAGGTTAAGGTCAAAGCTGCACTGCTGACAAATAAAGGAGCCAAGATTTGAACGCCGGCAGCCTGAACCCAGAGCCCAGACCCTTGATCATTATGCTCTACTGTCTCCCTTTTATGACCATCCGCATCGTCTCTGTCCCTTTCCTGCCACATACCTACTTTCAAAATTCGAAATAAGAATAAGCCATCACACAGAGCTGGCGTTAGAGAGAGAAGGTTAGGGAGAACAGTCTGAGGGCAGGGTTGGTGTCCTCAGCTCCCAGCATAGGCTTGGGGCACAACAAAGCTCAATAAATAATTTGCTGTATGAATGATGCAGAAAGACATTCAGTCTTGAAGCCCTCCCAGTCCCAACAGCAGCTTAATTTTTAAAAATATTTTCCTCTTTCTTCTAAAAAACAAGTGTAGAACAGGGAAAGGTCTCTTTATCTAGGATTTTCAATCTATATTTTTCTGAATTTTAATACCAATTTTATAGTAATCCTAAAGGTAAATATATTATATATATTATATAACTTTAATTGCTTATTTGATTATTTTGAGTAAAAATGATGTGAACTCTAAGTGTAAATTCCTCTAGTTAGCATAGACAGCACTTAAACTTTTTTCAGTTGGGATAGATTTTATTGGAGCATTATGACAAGTCAACTTTATGAATTGTGGACAAAACTAAGTTGCCGTCAAATGACTGTACAAATTAAGGTTTTCATGAAAAAAGACATATGGATAATTGTATATTTCTAGAAATGGCAGCACTGCTGGCACAGACTGTGAAGTGCGAGATAATATTCTGTCTGTCTCACATTTAGATTAACATAAGTCACCAACAAACTCCTCATTATTCATTGCCTGTGGAATAAAGATATCAAGTCACTTCCATTAGTTCCTGTCCTGATGCACTCTGCAACTTAACCACTGCTCAGAAACAGAGAAAGCATCCCATTTTCAAACCTTGATGAAAAAGTAATTAAAGTATAAACAAATATATTATGGGTCTTAATGCCTAGGTCCCTGAAGAGTACTTGCTACATAATAAAAAAAAAAATTAAACACTTTTAATTTCCAAGTGTGATTTTTCATATATTTCACTTAATCATTGCATCCCTTTTCCTCTACTTGAATTCTAAGCATTGTCTAGAAGCATTTTATTGCTTCTGGTGTGAGGCAATGCTGTGCCCTATATAACACTCAAAGTAAGTTAAAGAGAAGAGGTCCTCTCAAAAGATTTAAATATTAAAAGAGACAACAGGGATACTGGAAGCCATAAAAATAAATGAACAAACTTGAAATAAGAGCAAACGTTAAAAGGGTATAACGGGATGGAATGCTTAAATGCAATGAGTTGGGGGTATTTGCTTTCTTTCCTTCCTCCGTGTAGTCAATTAGGTTAGTGTAAAACAGTGTTTACTTTTCAAACCTAGCTCTCTGTATGACAGATATTTTCTGCAGAAATTATCATTACTAATGTTTGGAAACGATACCTGTACGAGACGTGGTTTAAAACCATTCTTCATGCTGAAATATGCCTAGAGGACTGTGTGGTGGATACAACACATATTAACTGAATATCTCCCACGTGCAAGGCAGCGTCTAAATTAACCAGCTTAAATGCCTTTCACCCTGACATGAATGAGGGTATGCAGTTCCCTCATTCAAGGACAAGGATAAAGCAAAGTAGTGTGGATAAGGGCACATGTCATATAGTCAGACCAATGTCAAATTCTAGCTCCATCACTTATGACTTACTAGCTGTTTCCTTAGAAAAGGAAGCTAGGTTAATGGCTGGTCCAGTGGCTTTCAGTAAATGTTTACTGTAATTATTTATTATTATTATTATTAATTATTGAGAAATGACAATACAAAAATGGAAATGGGGTGCCACTTTTGTAAGGATATGATGGAGTGAGTATTAGCTATTTAAGGCAAGAGCAGCTCATCCAAATGGAGATGTCCTATGAGTAGCTGGACATAGGAGTCTGAGACTCAAAGATCAGAATAAGAGTAAGTTTGGAGAGATGAGAATGTAAGCTTTGAGAACAATGAGGGTTCTAAGACAGGGAATATAGAAAGACATGGAAGTTAGGGTACAGGAAGAGGAGAAAGAATACAGAGTAATTAGACAAGTAATTAGGAACTTTAATATAAATAAGACACCTCAGAATGAGTGCATGCACGCACGCACACACACACACACACAATTTTTTCGGTGTCTGAGTGTGTATGTATGTATTACATTGAACACATGCATTTATCTCCACTGTCTCAGGAAATAAAATCTATTAAAGTATAGAAATTAAAAACAAAACCAGCAAGGGCAAAGAAGATGAGAGAGGAAATAATAATAATTAATAGCAAGCAGTCAGCAGAAGTTTGGGAGAAAAATCAGCAGAGCAGCAGAACTGAGAATGCCAATACCAAATACCTGCAGAGGGCGGCGCCAACGAGCAGCAAGTCAAAGAACGTGGGAGGGGCAGGAATCAGAGATAACAGGTAGACCCAGCCGCTCCAGTCTGCTGTCTCTCTGCTCAGCTCTAAGAACACTGGCAGCTGCTTCAGGAGACTGGAATGTTCTCAGCAGTCACTGAACAGCTGAAAGGTTTCCCAACAACACCTCCACTTCCCCCACTGAATTGCACTACAGTGAAGCCCACCAATTTTAATGTTCTTCCCATGCGGAGTATCCGGCCAGCTCTGGAATAAACTTGATTTATATAAATAATATTCTGTAATGCTTTCTAACCCTTTTATTACAATAGAGACCTCAACATTTCTTTAGGCTTTCTTCTTCAACTGAGAAAAATCACAGGGTTAGTTAATTTCATAGTTCAGGGTCTAACACTGTATCTTTTCCTGCTTAACATCCCCAGTAGTTTTATAGTCATATGATGAGATGTACAATACAATAAACATTTATATGGTATAATCCTGTGTTAACAAGAAAACATAGGCAGGTATGAGGCAAACCTGCATTTTGACTTCTAATTTTGCCACATACTAGCTGTGTGATCCTGAATAAGTCACCTAACTTCTCTGACCCTTAGTTTCCCTACAAAATTGAGTCACAGATCTACTTTTCAGGGCTGATAAGATAAAATGAGATACCGCATGTAGATAGTAAAGAATGATATGCTTGATACATAGAAGTCACTTAATAAACATTAGTTTCCTTCTTTTCTACTCTTTCTCATCCACCCCATACCCTCCACTCCAACCCTTGTGCCTAGGAAACAAATATTTAGAGGCTCTTTGTTTGCAACCATTCTAAACCCTTTATTGAAAATGTGCCACCTCTTTGTCTTTCTGCTAAGTCTCAGATCTATGAGAAGGTCTATGAAGAGGAGCTTGTCCTCAAGAAACTTTGCATTTAGTTGAGGAAATCAACATCACACAAATTGAAGGGTTAGAGCTGACTCATTTTACAAACAGGATAAATATGACTCTACGTAAGAACAGCATAGGGAATTAATTCTAATAACCCCTTTAATCTTTATTTTTGAAGTACAGTTGATTTACAATATTGTGTTAGTTTCACGTGTACAGCAAAGTGATTCACTCCTGGGTATATATCCGGAAAAGACAAAAACTCTAGTTTGAAAAGATACAGCCACTCCTATGTTCATAGTGCATTATTTACAATAGCCAAGACCTGGAAGCAACTAAGTGTCCATCAACAGATGAACGGATAAAGAAGATGTGGTACATATATACAATGGAATATTACTCAGCCAGAAAAAAGAGTGAAATATTTTCTTTGCAGCACCATGGATGGACCTGGAGAATACCTAGCAACCTTTTATTCATCCCCTATGAATCCAATCTACCAGCTAGGAATCTATAAGAAGCAAAACTGAATTCTGAAGGAAAATTTTAGAAGGCTCATCAATGAATACTTTCAAAAATGGAATTAGAGTCAAGTCTGATTTTTCTTAACGGTGGGAGGCACTCTAGGAACCAGGTGACCTCTTGAGTCCCATCTCATCAGGGTCTCTAATTGGTAAACAGATTAAAACCAATGGATCAAATGGGACCTTCCAAAACTGAAGGATGGTGCACCTGAAGAAACCTGCACATATGTTTCTTTCTTTGATTATGGAAAGTAAGTTGCATCAGGAGGTACTTTCTATCATAAATAATTTAAGCAAACTTTAAAGGACAAGTCATCTTCTGGGGTAAAATATGATGCTTTGAATCAATTTCTTCTCTGATTTTGGAGTGCCACTATAAGTTATGCAGTCCCCTGCAGTAGCAGGTAAGCAAGAACAAGTGACAATGGTCCACATGTTTAGACCTTCATAATTGCTCTGAATAGTATGAAGTGCTATCATCCTTTGAAAGAGAAGAACCTATGTTTGAGAAATGTAACTTATGAATTACTGACCCCAAGGCTTCCTATAAAAAAAAAAAAAGTGCATACTGTCATTGGTGTTCATTTGAACCCAAAGATAAATACAGTGGTCAGCTTACTACTTTTCCAACATTTAATTATTGAACATCTACTATGAGGGAGGCATCACAGAAAAAAGTGTACTAAATGCACTGAATGACTTGTATTTCTGTTTTTCAACAACAGCAAAAATTCATATTTCTTGGCTGCTTTCCCTGTCAGGAGAGTGTTAATTACTTGACAGGCAGAATCCTGATCTTCAAATAGTTCTAGGAGACAGAAGTTCATTACTATTATTTTCATCACAATCATTATCATCCCCATTATGCACATGAGAGGTTACATGACTTGCCCCAGGTTCCCCAGCCAACAAATAGTGGGGTCCTGGTTTGAACCATCGCAGTTTAACCCCTGTGCTTACACTCCTACATCTGCATAAACATTTTAGACTTCCATCAAAGCCATGATTTCACTTGAGCCTCCCCAGAAATGAATGAAATGGCAAAGGAGTGTGTCTGTCTGAAAGTTCGCTTGTCTGGAAGAAGTCATCCACGGTCACAACTTGTCTGTGCCACAGTCGGCACTGGAGTCCTGCTCTGTGGTCAGCGGTCAGTTCAGCAGGTTCTCCTAGAGCTGAATCTGATGAGCGCAAACTTTCACGTCTCTTATAACACATCCTCTAAAATCTCACAAGGTTTATGACTTCTGACGTTCTGGCTTAAGGAATATGGCAATAAAGGAAACAGAAGAGCTGGCTTTTAAAAACAGTTACGAGCTAATGATATGGATTGTTAAACTCTGGGTGCTGAGACCTCTCTCAAATGTAAACCATTAGGCAAAGAGGAGGAGCTTCTTTCCAGGGAAGCAGATGCTGATCTGGTGACACAGCCCTTGGTGATAATGCTTTCATTTCTCTGATGCCACATGAATAATACCTGTGCGATCATGCTGTGTGATGGATGCTGGTGCGGTCCAGTGACCTGGCTCACCTCCCTTTTATTGTATTGTTGCCATAAAGGTTGAGTCTTCAATTTCCTGCCATTCTTTTGAAGCAGATGTGCCCAAAATGAATTGGCAGCTTGTGCTTTTTTGTAACCTTACACTGCAAATCTGACACCAAACTGAAATAATAAAATGCCTTTATATGGTATCTTTCCACTCCTACATTGTCTGTGGACAGAGGGAGTATGAAGAAAGGAAGTTGTCTTGCATCCTTTGAGAGGGCAGCTGCTAATAATCTATTGATTATTTTTTAAATAAAATTTTGATTAAAATAAGCACAGATAGGATCCTACTTATGGGGCTTTGAAACACAATTAAATTTAATGAGGCAAGTTAGTTTAGGTGATTGTCAAACTGTAAGATTACAGATCATTCTAGAATGATCAAACATCTAACTGAAGATCGCTGCAAAAATAACCAACCAACCAACCAGATGTATTTCTTTTTTTTTTTTTTTTTTTTTTCGGTACATGGGCCTCTGACTGTTGTGGCCTCTCCCGTTGCGAAGCACAGGCTCCAGACACGCAGGTTCAGCGGCCATGGCTCACGGGCCCAGCCGCTCCGCGGCACGTGGGATCCTCCCGGCCCGGGGCACGAACCCGTGTCCCCTGCATCGGCAGGCAGACTCTCAACCACTGCGCCATGAGCGAAGCCCAACCAGATATATTTCTAAAGGAAAAGTACTCTGTCTCATGTTGCCAGTCTTCCAGGGTAGGAGTTTCTCACTTATTTGGGCCAACAAGCTTAAGTCCATTGTGGGTTTGATCTGGTACCTTATTTGTTCTTCTTTCCTGACAATCTTCTACATCTCCTTTTATTTCTTTGTCTTTCCATTCCACCATCTGCATTCTTCTTGGTTTTTCCATTTTTTGTTTCTTTATTCTTCTGACTTCTCTTCCCTCTCTTCTCCTAGTGATATGATTAAGCAGGTATTCTAATTTTGTTGTTAAGTCTCCCCATACTCCTGCCAAGCTCATTCATTTCTAAAGCTCTAGGCTTTCATTGAGAATACAGCCAAATTAAATCAACAGAGAGTTACTGGCTGACTTACATGTAAGCACACAGTGGAGCAGTGCCACTAATTCTCACTGGGTCCCTCGCTTTTTCACCTGGATTAAAAAATATGAAAAAGTCCTTTTATGCCCTCTGATATTTAATCATTGCATTTCATTCCTGAAAGCCAGGAGGAAAATAATTGGAGGATTCCTCAAAGACATTTCTCATTTGGAAATCCTGTATTTTAATAAATTAGCATATCTGATTTTTAAACCAGGATTTTTTTTTTTTTTTTAGGAGTAATACAGACCACCGGAGCTATGGGTCTTTCTCAAACATTCATTAGTTTCCCCTTAGCGGTTTTGAATAACAGAAATAAGGTCACTGGAATAAAGCTGCTTCACAAGAAAAAAGATCTCTCACTTTGATTGTCTCAGTCCTGCCTTAGTGTGTGTATCTGTGATAAATGCCTTGTCTTTGTCCAGCATTAGCTACCAAAGAGAAATCAACTGTATATAATTACTACAACCAGGCGATCATTTCTCTTCAGTTTGATATTTTAAAAAATGAATCCCTGTCAAAACAAGCTGACAGTGAGGACAATTAAGGAGTTCGATTCCTGGGTTGCATACAAGGAACTAAGAGTCTTACAGAGCAAAATATGGTTAGTAGATAATCACTTTCCACTTGGTGTAGCGCCGTTTTGTTCTGGTTGACTTAACGATCTCTGAAACTCTGGGGATTCTTTTCCTGTCCTATGGTATCCCTAAGGAGATCCAGTAAAAAATTAGGATTCTCTTACATGTTTTTAAAGCTTTATTTGCTTTCATCTTGGGAAAATATTGAAAATAGCAAGCTTTAATGATAACGACCTTGATGTGATCATTTTAATTTCTATTAGAAAGTGTTGCTAAATATTAACTTTTAAATAGATCTCAACAAAAATTAGGTTAATGCTAACAAAATCAATGAGGGGCTGCAAAAGGGTTGTGAATAAGAGTAAGTACCAAACTTGATTATGCAGTAATTGTATTCAGAAACCTTGATGGCCCATAAACAAGCAAGGTAAATGGCCTGTCCATTGAAAAATCCATGGAGCACTAACCTTTCAAAAAGAACAGTAGGTCAATATACCTTTGAGAAGTGTAGTGATACAGATACCACCTTATTTCTCCCTTGAAACACACAGGATCAATGAGATGCTCAATCCACTAATAAGAATTTGTGAGACATTCAGATCTGTCAACTATTTCACCAGCAGGCTGTTGGGGAAGCATCAGAGCCTGGGCATGTAACCTGGGCAGACACATAGGACCAACTGGCTTAATGCTCTACGGTCATCATTCTAAGACTCTTCATAATTTTTTAACAAGGAGCCTTGCCTTTTCATTTTGTACTTGGTCCTACAACCTATGTAGCCAGTCCTGAGCCAGAGATTTGGATTCAGACAGATGAAGAGTTGATTCTGGGTCTAGCACTGCCTGAGTGAAATGGGGTGCATCTGCACAATCTCTGAGCCCCCATTTCCTTTGGGGGAAATATGAATATCCACTTTCAGAGTTTTAATAGTTAAGGAAGATAACGCATATAAAATGTGCAGCACGGCCCCTATCACACAAAAGTCTTCAATAAATGTTAGTTCTCTGTCTTCTCCTCCACCCTGTTTAATTCCTCACCATCACTGAAAATTATTGCAAGGATGTTACTGTGAGGCTGATCTGTCTTTAAGGTCAGTATCCTGAAGTTATCAACTAGCTGGCCTGACTCGGAAAGATAAAAGAAAACAGAGATCAGATTTAAGCCACATCTCAACATACAGCCTGAATGCAAGGCAATGTGGGTCAGCAGCTGTCACCTGGCACTTATCCCTCCCATTAGTGAAGAAACTAGTGTAGCTGATGGGCCTTAGGTTCCCTCATATTGTAAAGTGAGGCGCCGGACCATCTAGGTGGGACTTCTAAAGGGAGGGTTTAAAATCTCTTCTGTTCATTTCAGCTAATCCCCCACCTCAAACTGATGTAAGAGGTTGACTGTGTAGACTGAAAGAGAATTTTTTTGGCATTCTCTATTCCATCCCTACCCATGTGGTCATGAGAAAGAGACAGGATATTTCTTTCCCTCTGTACTAGTTTCCTAGGGCTGCCATAACAAAAGACTGCAAACTGGGTGGTTTTAACAACAGAGATTTCTTGCCTCATATTTCTGGAGGCTAGAAGTGCAACATCAAGGTGTTGGCAGGGGAGGTTCCTTCTGAGGACTGTGAGGGAGCATCCATCCCATGCATCTCCTAGTTTCTGGTAACTTGCTGGTAGTGGCTGGCATTCCTTGGCTTGTAGACGCATCACACTGACCTCTGCCTTTATATCCACAGGACATTCTCTCTGTGTGCATGTTTGTGTCCAAATTTCTTCTTTTTATAAGAACACCAGTCATACTGGCTTAGCACTCACCCTACTGCAGTATGACCTCATCTTAACTGAACTAATTACATCTGCAATGATCCTATTTCCAAATAAGGTCACATTCTGAGGTAACAGGGGTTAGGACTCCAACATAGGGATTTGGGGGCACAACATTCAACACACAACATCCTCCCTCAAGCCAAGTATGACAGTCTGCTTTATGAGGCTCAAAAGACTTTGCCCTTGTCTTCTGTAGTTTGAAGGACTTGGATGCCCAGAGGTCTAAAGCTACGCCCGGAGCAGATTTGGCCCGATGACAGAGTAAAGGTGGCTACATCGGGATCTACTTATTCTCCCACTGACATCAGGACAAAGGGGAGTGTTTTCAGGGGACCAAACTTGAATGTAACCTAAAGCCAGCCTAACAATATCATCTGGAGGGGCACAGGGATGCCAGCAAAGGGTTTGATCAGGACAGAGGCAAGTAATCAACCAAAGGAGAAGTGTGCCCCAATGAAAAGAGCTATTCCCAGCCAGAGTGCCTCTGAGGAATCTGAACAAGTGTCCAAAACAGAAAGAGTCAGCTTTGGTTATCAGCCTTCTATCAGAAGGTGTCAACATCCCGTGGCACCAGAACCAGCCAGTTAAGACAGCTCCGCACCCCTCTCCCCCATCAGATCCAGCAGCTAATGAGTACAGCAGAGAGCAAGCAAGAAAACAGAAGCCAGACACACTACCCCTTTTAATGCAACGTTCAAGCCTGACAGACGATATAGATGGGGGAAGGAGAAATTTTAAATTTGAGTGAGTTTGGAATTTTGATGTTCCATCAGATGGGAAATTTTAATTTACTAAAATGGGACTATTCTTGTGATTGAAAGAGACTACAACGGTATAGTACCTACGCCAGATGTCATCCAGGAAAGAGGAAGAAGAGATCTATGGAGCAAGTTTAGAAGGGAATGGTGAAATTTTTTTAAACAGCTTTTAAGCCTATACCCTATCAGTCCGGCTGGTCAATCACCTGGGTACCTGGGCTTTACAGTGCTCAAGGGGGGAAGGGTAGCACGTCAGGTAGGGGCTCTGTGTTTATGGTTACACTATATATATATATATATATATATTTTTTTTTAAATTACCTCATCCCTCAGCCTCAACTTTTTCATCTAAAAAGTATCCATATCATAAGGTTATTATAAAATGAAATTAAATAGAATCTAAATAAAATGTGTAAAACTTAGCACCATCTTAATACGTATGTGGGGAAGGTACATTTGCTACCAATGATCCAGACAAAGGAGAGGAAATAAAAGTCTGCTCTATTTACCAATGACCCCCAACATAATTAACTATCCATAATTGGCTATAATTTGGGTTTCAACAAGAAAACAATGATTACTCATAGAGGTAAAGGTTTATTTTAAAGGTACAAATTATTAGAAGTACTGTATTATAACTAATACTCAAGAAGATCCTGATTTAAATTTAGAAGCACTTCCTTTATGTATAAATGAAAATCAACCCCATTTGATTGATGCTGTCCTGCCCAGCAGTTACAGCTGCTTGGACATCAGGAGTTCTGATATAGAAGTTGTGTTTGATCAGTGGAGCTGTTAAAATTTGAATATCATCTACTACCCTAATATGCTGGAAATAACACGGTCAATTAAAATGACAGAAATGTTTCACCATTTAAAATTATAATGCTTAAAACATGGAATATTACCCTGGAAATCTTTGGAATAGCAGAATCTCTGCCAGTTCTGAATGTTCTTGGCTCAATTTTAAAGTGAAAATTATTTTGTGCTACACAGCTTTCTTTTTGTTTGTTTTCCTCACTGCACAACCAGGGGTATCAGAACTATAAAGATACGTTGGTAAATACTAGCGGAAAACCTTGTCTTAAATTCAAATTGGAATTAAATTATGAAAAGCAGTGAATTCTGAGAGCCCATAGAAAACGCCCAGGTTATGCATTATTTCTAATCTGTTTTTTTGCATGATTTAAGAGATTAATTTAAACAACTCCATATGATTTGATTTACTGGAAACCATCTCTGTGAATTTACCCAGTAACAAGACAAAAGTCAGTGCAGGATGGTATTAGTACCCAGGTCACGATTTCTTCTAGCTTCCTGGGTTTCACCTCTGCTTTCATAAGCCTGACTTTTGACACGATTACGGCACCAAATGTCTCAATGCCTTATAGATAAAGCCCATTGGAAAGGTCACTGTGGAGGCTGCAGCTTTCCTTATGTCCTTACGTAGGGTTGTGTAGCGTATATAAAAGGCACAGTGTTCAGGCTGAATTTTTCACATGGCAAATTTAGGCAAGTGCCTTTATTTAGCATATGATGTTCTTACCGGTAGAACAGCTATTAAAATCATAGAGGGTTTGAACTATTAGGGCATTAGAGATGGTCTCACTACCTCGTTTGACCTCAGTGGAAACTGAGGTCCCGAACTGAGGTCCACTTAGTCAGGCTGCCTCACTGGATATGTGAATGCCTGCTATGGATACTCATATTTTATCTCTTAGTTTATCCGAAGTTATTTTAGCATATATGTTAAATCCTATGTTCTACTTTGGATCAATCCATTTATACCACTGTATTTGTTATTCAGAGTAGAAGTGAACAAGGATCACTTTTTTTTCTAACAGGTGCAATAAAATTAATTCAAATATCAAGGTGTGCATGTTCTTCCTATATTGTGTTCATTTCTCAAATGTCAAGCAGCTCACCTGGGCTCAGAGGAGGTTTATATTAAAGTGCTGAGAGTATAGACACTCCCTTCCTATCTTTGGTGAAATCCCATCATACTAAGTGCCCAGGAAGAAGTAGGGAGAGAAGGGAGGACCTTGGAGAGGCAGCAAAAGGAAGGAGACATTCTCAGACCTGGCAGGGAAGAGAAATCAGTGTCCCACAGGAGAGAGGGATCTGCACAAGGCTGAGAAGCAGCGCCCTAAAGAGGAGATGTCCAGCGATAAGGTGTGCCTGGGAGGCGAAACCCAGACACAGGGGGTTCCAGCCACACCAAACATTCCTAAGCCCTAAGGGTGGCCCAGAAACAGCAGAGCCCCAGACCTGAGGTCCTCATGCAAACTCGGACAATGGGTATCTCAGCAATGACCAGCCCAGTCTGATGCCTGGAAGGACCTCTCCAATGTTTTAGTGATGGGTCAAGATCCTAGGACCTTGGCACTGCCCCAAGGAAGAGAGAACTCTGGTAATGACTAGGAGTGAATATCCCAACAGGGGCTCGAGGTCAGATGTCCATTGATTTAATAAAAATAAAGAGATGTGTTTCTCGCACATCTCAGTTTGTGAAATAAGATTCATACCCACTACACGAACCAGGCTTTTCTTTTTAGTTGATAGAAGATCTGCAGGCAATTAGACATGGAGAAAAAGAAACCATTTTATGTTTTATGTATTCCAAGAAGTCTGGCAAATCTGGTAAAGATAAAAGACTTCCAACCAAGGCACTTGACCAAGCGGGCAAGAATTTGTCCTGTCTTTTTGGAAACACATCAGAATTATTAACTGAAAATTGTGATGGAGAGACATGTTGAATAAACAAATAGGGCCGTTTCCTAGATTTGGTAGCAAGTTTTAGAAGTTATCTTTGCTGAGAAATGCAATGGGAACCAAGAGGCTGGACTGGTCTTTGGTAAACATGAAGCATAGTTTGTCATCAGGACCTAACTCTATGGGATCCTTCTACCCTGTTAGATTCCCATCAGAAGCACTAATCCTGCAGTGACTCTGTCTCCATAAGATTTCTTTGGACTTTATTTTTCTTCCTTCTATTCAAAATTTACCTCTTCTTCCAGGACCCTGCAAAACAATCTGAATACATAAACTGTATTTGATAACTTCTGGTCTTGATTTAACAGACTGAACTCAATAAAACATATACTGCTATAGGGATCTTCATAATAAAATATACATTTTTATATGGATCTTCACTATTTTCACTAACACACACACACACACACTTAGGTATTTCAATAGGAACAGTTTGGGGACACGAGAAACACTTCATTAAACTAAATATGATCTCCAAATTTCTCTCACGCTCTTATTATGAAGTGACACTGACATTCCTCCATTAAGAGATGGGATCTAAGGCTTCTGCCTGGTCTTATGGGGATGATACCCATTTGGGACCCAGTTACCATGCTGTGAGGAAGTGAAGCAGCAATGCAAGGGTCAGGGCTATGTGTTCCAACACCAGCCTCAAATGAGGAACCATTCAACATCCGGGATCAATGGCCAGACACGTAAGTAAGCAAGGCCTCAGATGATTCCAACTCCCAGTTCACGATAGATGGGTAGAGATGAGCTATAGTGCAGATTTGTGAGCAAAATAAATGTTGTGGCTATTTTAAGTTATTGAATTTTTTTAATGTGGCCATACCTCACTATAATACCCTCAAATCTTAACATATGAGTGATCATCCAATTTGCTTTTCTGTTTAAACGGCCTTTTTGGATTAAAAAAAAATTTAAGTATAAACATTTGTGAAGGTTTGAAATATGATATAGCAGCCTTGGGATTCACTTAAGGTTTACTTGCTTTACTTGCCAGTGTGAAGCCAGGCATCATAGTTCCTTCATAGTTAGACACTGGAGAAGAAGAAAGCTTCCTTCTAGAAATTAAGATTGTTTAGATTTGAGAATGAAAACTAATTGGTGAACACAGATGTCATTACCCCTACAGAAGTAGTTCTGACACAGGCAGGTTTTTAGTATTAAAGGCAAATGGGGAATGCTGAGAAATTACTGCCCTGAAGAAGGAAGCACTGATTAAGAGGCTATAGATCTCTTACAAGGAGCTATAGATGCTGAGATATAAAAATCACTTCCTAACTCCACTTCTTAAATGGAAGGTCTCTTGGCCCCTAAAAGTAACTGGCCCTTCCCTCTCCCCACTGGTAAACAGTTTGTTCTCTATCTGTGAGTCTGTTTCTGTTTTGTTATATACATTTGTCTGTTTCATTTTTAAGATTCCACATATACGTAATAACATATCTGTCTTTGTCTGACTTATTTCACTAGGCATAATACTCTCTAGGTCCATCCACGTTGTTGCAAAAGGCAGAATTTCATTCTTTTTTATGGCTGAGTAATATTCCTGTCTGTGTGTGTGTGTGTGTGTGTGTGTGTGTGTGTGTGTGTACACACACACACACATATATATATATATATACACACACCACATCTTCTTTATCCATTCATCTATTGATGGACACTTAGGCTGCTTCCATATCTTGGCTATTGTAAATAGAGCTGCACTGGGGAGCATGTATCTTTTCAAATTAGTACATTCATTTTCTTCAGATATATACCTAGGAGTGGGATTGCTGGATCATCTGGTATTTCTACTTGCAGGTTTTTTTGTTTTTTGTTTTTTGCGGTACGCGGGCCTCTCAGTGTTCTGCCCTCTCCCGTTGCGCAGCACAGGCTCCAGACGCGCAGGCTCAGCGGCCATGGCTCACGGGCCTAGCTGCTCCGCGGCATGTGAGATCTTCCCGGACCGAGGCACGAACCCGTGTCCCCTGCATCGGCAGGCGGACTCTCAACCTCTGCGCCACCAGGGAAGCCCCTAAAGACAGCTTTTGCTTCCATAGTGCAGAGAAATGACACAATAGGTGTAGAGGGCAGCTGGAGGTCTATTCCTTTTCTTAATTCACTAAGAAGCACTGGATAAATTATTCATCATTACATGTTTCTCAAGTGTAGACCATAGCCCCAGGAGGCTCCTTGGTATTTTACAAGTTAATTTGTTTTTAAAAGTCAGCCTACCTTTAGTTTTGTAAGATAGGTAAGTAACCTGACTTCATAGATGTATTTAATATATGATATGATTAAGGATTATTTACTTGTAACTTACCAAGTGAAGTATTAAGGTTACTAAGTATTAATGAACTAAAATTAGTACATTATGAGAATGTACTGACTTTTCTCATTCAGCATTTTACCATGAAATTTGCCATTCGATGCTTGGCGACTTTGGAAAGCTTGGCTGCACATGCAACATGCAGATGCTTGGAATTTCTATGATCTTCTTCAAGACAGCATAGCAAAATGCTGCCTTGACTTGGCCATGGTTTCCAATTACTGCTGTTCTTTTTAATACAAATTACTGTCATTGTGAACACATCATCATTGTGCATTTCATTCGTGAAGGGTTGTTTTGTTAATCCTGCAATGATGCGTATATGACTGTAACTAGACATTAAGTCATAATTTTCCAATTATTAGTTTCTAAGACATGTACGCAATGTATCATCTATAACCCTATTGTTACTGCAAATCTATAAATAATACCTATCACTCAACCCACCCATTCAATTTTAATTGGCCATAACTTTCTTGGTGATGAACAACCTACGAATTTATGTGAGCAAAAACAACTTGCTGCATGACATATAAATTAGCATGTGAAAGTTTACAGTTATTTTTATATTTTTAGTCTATTTTTATTACACAAAATCATGAATACAGGCTCATACTTCAATATTTTATTTTCTCCTTTTCCAATCCCTTCATAGCATTGTATTCTTTTTCCACTAGAAAGAAGGACTGTTGGGGGAGAGGAGCTGTAAATGGGCTGAATTTTTTTATATATAATCTTTTAACTTTATAGAGTTTATAATAAGAAGGTAAGATTCCAGACAACTAATTCCCAACATTTTCACCATCAAGGGTCCCTTTTGAAATCTTTACTCATGAATCCCATTATTTGAAAGTGTTTTGTCCTACAAAACACATTTCTTAAGTAAAACTTAATTTTTATTTCCCTATTTCAACACCCAAATACATATGTGATTACCAATCAGAGTTGTTGATGTATGAGAGAAAACTAGATTAGCACAGAGTTATTTTGATCCCAAATGTTTCCATATTTATATCACAAGTCAATTTATGATTTACAATTTTTAAATTCTCAAACTTCCTAATAGATCCCTATTTTCTGCAGATCGGGGGGACACAGGATTGGAAATAACTGTCCTGACCTTTTGCAAAACATTCAAAAAATATTTATAGAAAAAGTCAGGTATGATCCCATTCTCAGTGCTTAATGGAAATGAGCACAGTGACCTGAGAATCAGGAGACCCAAATTCACCCCTCTCTGCTTCAGTGGCCTTAGCAAAATACTGATGGCTAACCTTAAAGAGGCAGCATAGTTAAGAGCATGGCCATTAAGAAAAACTGCCTGAAGCCAAATCTTAATGCCACAAATTCACTTAACCTCACCAAGGCCATCATAATCAAACTGCTGAAAACCCTTGCTAAGAGAAAATCTTAAGAGCAGACAGAGAGAAGGAAAAAAAAAAAAAAAAAGACGTATTGCATATAGAGGAACAAATATAAAAATTTTCACAGACTTTGTGTCAAAAAAACATTGCAAGCCAGAAGACAATGCAATGGCACCTTTAAAGTGCTAAAAGAAGAAAGAAGCCAACATAGAATTCTATATCCAGCAAAAATATCCTTCAATCATCAAGGGGAAATAGAGACACGTTTCTCATTTGGACAAGGTAAATAATAATAGCACCTACTTCCTATAGTTGTTACGGGTGTTAAGTTACTCAATATACGTGGAATACTCCAGATAATGTCTGGGCAGAGAATAAGCCAGCTAACCTTAAGAATAAAATTTACACTAAAATAAGCAACTGAAGCTTTTCCAACTCTTTTATTTTATCTTGTGATCTAAAAATGGTGATTTAAAATGGGACATTTCCCAATGAAAAGACAGTAAGAATGGGAGGTCAGGGCAACTGTTGGTTGTATATCTGGGTCACTCCAATAGTATGTCTCCCTGAGTCAACTTGGGCTGCTGTAACAAAGTACACAGACTAGGTGGCTTATAAACAACAAAAATGTATTTCTTACACTTCTGAAGCCCAGAAGCCTCAGATCAGGGTGCCAGCATGGTTGGGTTTTGGCGAGAGTGCTCTTCTGAGTTGCAGACTGCTGACCAATGTCTTGTACATTCACTTGGCAGAAAGAGGGCTAGCTAGCTCTTAGGGCTCATCTTATAAGGACGCTAATCCCATTCTGAAGCTCCACCCCCCTAACCTAATTACCTCCCTAAGGCCTACCCCACCATCACATTGAAGGGTAGGGTTTCAATACATGAATTTTGAAGGGATACAAACATTCAGTCTAAAACAGGGTCCATTCAACGAGAAACTAAACTCTTCAAAAGTTTGAAATTACATCTTAGTATCATGCTTTGTCCTCAACGATTTGACAAAGAATATCTCATACCGTAAGTCATTAACAAAACACTTTCACATACACTATTTCATTTTAATTATGACAAGGTTTTAATTATTGGGTTGGCCCAAAAGTTCATTTGGGGTTTTCAGTAACATCTTATAGAAAACCCGAACGAACTTTTTGGTCAATCCAATACGTAGTTTTCTCATCCAATAAATGGTTATTGGACATCTTCTCTGTGGCAAGTACTCCACTAGGTTTGGGGATCCCGTGAGAACAAGACAGGTTGTTTGGAGATCCCGTGAGAACAAGACAGGTTGTTTGGAGAGAGAGTGCAGGAGACAGACTAGCAAACATGCAAATAAAACATCAAATCGCAGGCACTACAATATGAGCAAGTGCAGGGTATTATGGGAGCACACAGGAGGGACGGCCAAGCAGTGCTGAGGGATCAAGGAAGGCTTTTTAGAGGAGGTGCACGTAAGCAGTAGCCTAAACAACAAAAACAATAACTTAGTCAAAACTGATCGGAGGCTCAAAGAGTTAAAGGAAGAGAGTTTCTTATGGCATCTCGAGCAAGTCATCTGATCCATCTCAGCCTCACTTTGCTAAGCTTTAAAATGGAGATAGTATCTTCTTCGCAGAGCTGTGGTTAGAATTAATGAAGTCAGAGAAAATTGCTTTAAAAACTGCAAAGCCCTATGTGGAGGTAACACACAAATACTGGCAAAAGGTATTGCCCATTGTCCCTTGAACTGCGTTAGGAAACAAATGATATTCAGTAAAAGTGGAGAAGCAACGTAGCATTTTCCATTTATTATAAAAGCCTGAAATGAATTTTTAGTTAACTATTCTAGCCTGAAATATGCACTTCATTGCTGTCAGCATAAAATAATAATTTTACTCAATCATAACAACAAAGATTTACTAACAGTGAAAAGCAAGACAGGGCCACTGGCTGAGAAGAGAGACAGAAAATATAAGTTTAAAACTTGCAAGTGGGGGCTCCCTGGTGGCGCAGTGGTTGGGAGTCCACCGCCAATGCAGGAGACGCGGGTTCGTGCCCCGGTCCGGGAGGATCCCGCGTGCCGCGGAGCGGCTCGGCCCGTGAGCCATGGCCGCTGAGCCTGAGCGTCCGGAGCCTGTGCTCCGCAACGGGAGAGGCCACAGCGGTGAGAGGCCCACGTACTGCAAAAAACAAAACAAAACAAAACAAAACAACTTGCAAGTGAAACATATAGCTAGCAGAGCACTGAATACAGTACAATCTGATAATGCTTTAATGCTTAACTAAAAGATGAAACAAAGGGACCCTGGCTCACTCATCTCTAAACCTATGTCCCTGTCCCATTGCCAAATAAAATGCATTCAATAAAAGATGTATACCACATGTTTGTTGACGTGAAATTAATTACTTTCTGGAAGCTTGATGTCCTCCACACACATATGTGGAAATACCTAGCACCTAGACGATGATCCCTTACAGGAAGCTTTCCTGACACCCACTCATTGCTATAGTGCACATGTTCTCTTTCCTCTTAGTCCCCTCCCCCGTCCGCCAATGTGCTTCAATCATAGTACTTAGCCTATAAAAATACTCTCTTGAGTAAGCTCCCTCCACCCATTTCTCTGAGCTCCTCAACAACTGTAACTGGCTGGATTTTGTTCCCACGGATCTTAACACAGTGCCTGGAATGTTGTAGACACTTATTTAAACATTTACTGAGCTACACTCACCCAAAATAGAACTAAGATTGGGGTCTTAAGGAATGGCTCTTTGACTTCAGAGATAAAGGGAGACCTTCTCTTCCTAACCTCCAACTGGAATGGATAATTTACCGATGAAATTTCTAAGACCGTTGATATACAACAGTCTTAGAAGACAATGCAATATCTTGAACATAGTAGGTATTAAATAAATATTTGATGAAGATAAAGTGAGAAACAATGCTTAGTAGTTAGAACTCTTGCAAGAGCCTGGGAAAACAATTTAACTGCAATCTGGACATTCTTTCACAATTAAGTAAAGATATTATTGTCCTTAGAAACTTTTTCAACAAGAGTTGCAATGAAAATGTTTTCTCAATGAAAAAGAAATGTTATTTAGCCAGAAGACACTGTTCCATAGCAATACCAGTGTGGTCTTTTTGCTGGATTACTTAGTAACAGTTTCTCAACGTAGTAAAACGTACTTGGTAGGAAATTATTTGAGTTCAGATCATATAATCATCAAAGATACTTCTTGCTCTAAGAAGTAAGTATCAGCCTTACCCTATATCACTTGAAAAACAGGAAACACAGGAGCCAAATATTTCAACCCAGTCTCTGTACTTGGTTTATTTTTAGCCCAGAGCCACATCTAAGTCACACTGCACTATGGAATTGGTCAGAATTGCAGGATTAAACAAGTAAGTGTGAGGCCACAGATCAGCTTTCTCAGTCCTTCATCTCTTTAGTGTCCACCACCCTTGGTAATATGTGCAGTAAGACCAAAGAGTGACCAGCATTTAACTACACACACAGCTTCGTCGCTGATCGGGGGTGCCCCTGAGATGTGAAGTCTGAAAAAAAAAATGTTTCCAAGATAGTTTTTCCCTCCCAAAACCCTATTACTTACAGCTAGGATTTGATTACTATCGTTACTCTTTTAAGGACTGATTATCTTCACTTCAAGCTACAGCAGATAATTCTGGTTCATAAAAGTAAACACCATCTTCCATTGACTAATGGGGTAAGAAACTGATAGTGCCCTTTGCGGCATCTCAGAACTTGAAGGAGAGAATGCCTGCACCCAGCGGTGGTTCCCAGAGGGCAACATTACCTTCTTCCACCAACAGTAATCAATAACCTAACGCCCTGGCACACTTCTATCAGAAAGGGAACATCAAGGACTTAAAAGCAGAACCAAAAGCAATAGGAAGAGATGAGAATGCAACATAACTAAAGACACAGTCCTACAGAAACCCAATTAACATACATTAGCCATGTTCACAGTCAAAAGTTAAGGTCTTTCATGCTTCCATAGCTTTTTAAAATGTCTAAAATTTCCTATTTTTAGGGACCCAGACGCTTATTCCTAATAATTAGATTTTATTATTATGCAAGTATCCCTTCCTGCGTATTGTGACAGCTTTTTATAAACCTAGAAAACATGCTGGCACCGCTGACTGAAGTGTTTTAAAACAAATCCTCTTCAGGTGTTGAGTGGCCTGTCTACATTATTTGCTGGTTGATTCCTAAATTACTTATAGACAGTACCTAAATCTTTCACAAATGCTTCCATGAGGTCACTTTTAATTGTGAAATTTGTTTCATGGCTTCTTCCAGGGAAAAGTTTTTTCCCCACTTTCCTATTAAAACGTATTTTTGTTCAGTTCAGTGTTCTCCATTGTGGGTGAATATGCCCCCCAGGAGGTGACAGGCAATGTCTGGAGATATTTTTAGTTGTCCTAACTGGTGGTGAAGATGGACGCTATTAGCACCTACAAGAGGCTCAGATGCTGCTAAATACCCTACGATGCACAGGACTGCACCATCTCCCACGCTCTTATGCCCCCCACACACAAGATAAAGAATTATCCCCCCCGCAAAAATGGATAGTTACAGAGAAACTCTTAGCCCAGCGATTCTCAGTGGGGGCAGTACTGCCCCCTTGTGGGAACTCTGGAAATCTGCAGGGTGCTTTTTTGTTACGGTTATCACCATGTCCCTCAATCCACAGAAAACCACATACTTGAAGAATTACAGCTCTAAATTTCATTCTTCATTCATGCAGAAGAAAAATTCATATATAATTATCTAAGCCTATGATCTAAATCTGTTTTACTACATTTAAATGAAATACTTATTTTTGCATGGCTTTAAATTATATTTTGTTTGCCAGAAGTAAAACTACCATGTAAATTAAGGGAAGTAGTTTCCTTTATTTTGTAAGAAACTTTACAGAGGGTTGCTTACCATTTTGGAAAATTAGGTCACTTGACAGAAACACCATTAGTGACACTAGAGTGTCCAGTACCAATTACCTGTTTTCAGTTGTTACATGAAATGACCCTAGGAAAAGTGCAAGCCCTTCACACCTTTAGTTCAGCTTACTGTGTAGTCCTGTCCTGTGGTCATCTCCAACTTAGACAATCCAAAAACTTACTTATTAAGCCATACATTATTTCAGTATACATTATTTTTTCTTTTGTTTAATATTATTGTTAGGATACTATGCACATATACACACATAATTATGTCTGTGGATGGATTATATTATCTGTGAATTTCATTTCAGGATAGTCAGGGAGTTTTAGGGAATACTTGACATGAAGAAGAGAGCTTTGGGTGTATTAGGATTATAAACCATTTCTCTTGCTCATCACAGCCTTTTGGGAATCTTGATTCTGTTTCCAATATAATTACCAACTCATACAGCATCTTGCTCTCTGCAAATATGACTAAGATGCCATTGATATTTTCACCCAAATAACTGATAAAGATGTTTATTACAGAGCCAATGACTAATGTTAGGTAGTAGAATTCATTTCACTGCACTTGCTCCATGGAATTTCCTATCTACCTTTTAAATTACTTTTTATACAACTAAGTACCAAAGATGGCCCTTGAAAATTTCCACAAAACAGGAGCCAGTTACCCATTGCAGGGAAGCCACCCTTTGCTGACCCCTCCTCCCACTACTGGGAGGATATTTCCAGTAAAGAAAAGTAAGAAAAACAAATAAAAATCAGATGGCAGATGGACAGGAAGCAAGCAAAGCAAAGGAACACACAATCTCGAGGAGAACACATACATATATCTGGATAGCACAAGTGTTCTGACAGATTTTTTCTTTCCAAAAAGTCTCAATGAGTCCATACTGAGCAATACATCATTAAATATTCTATATCATCAATAAGCTCAAAACCATCCCTAGAAACCTGGATTCTTTGAAGCATCTTGGATAAGGAGTGTTTCAGAATTAAATATATTCAAACAGAAATAGACCCATGCTATCATACATTTTTAAATTATATTTTCAGATGATAAGTGGACTTCCTTTATTACATAATTTACTTTATATAAAACCAAATCTCCAATAGACTGTTTAATTCATACTGTCTTTCAAACACTTCTTAAGTGTTTAAGGCGAAGTTTAAATTCTGAGTAGTAGGAAGACAATTTCTATTACAGGATACATTAACAAAAACCCTCTAATTAGGTTACAAAGTATGTGTGTGTGCACCTTAGCTTGGGGGTAGAAGTAAGAGAACTGGGCTTCCCTAGTGGCACAGTGGTTAAGAATCTGCCTGCCAATGCAGGGGACATGGGTTCGAGCCCTGGTCCGGGAAGATCCCACATGCCACAGAACAACTAAGCCCGTGCGCCACAGCTACTGAGCCTGTGGTCTAGAGCCTGTGAGCCACAACTACTGAGCCCGCGAGCCACAACTACTGAAGCCTGCGCACCTAGAGCCCGTGCTCTGCAATAAGAGAAGCCACCGCAATGAGAAGCCCACGCACCACAACGAAGAATAGCCCCTGCTCGCCACAACTAGAGAAATCCCGCGTGCAGCAGCAAACAGCCAACACAGCCAAAAATAAATGAATAACATAAATTCTTTTAAAAGTGAGAGAACTACTTAAATTCTACTTCAAAATATATAAAATAATGTCAGCCTAAAAAATAGTCTATACCTAAATATAACCCCGTTGTTTTAAAATGTATAATTCTAATTGACTGAAACATTTAGAGATTTTCTAAATGAGTTTGCATGTTGACACTGTCTAGATAAATGTGCCAAAGAAAAATTGCCTTTATCGTAATACCTATATTTGAGGTTTATTCTACTTGTTCCTTGTAACCCTAAGGAAACAATTTACCAAAATTATAGGGAAGTGTTGAAATTATAGCATAAAAGTTTCTTTCCCCCTAAAATTACAGGTAAGAAAACTACAGCCTACAGCAATGAAAATCACTAGCTGTCTCTGGTTTTAAGCCCAATTTTGGTTTCCTGTAAATCTTTACACAAGTCACACCTCGAAAACAAGAGAACCATAAACCACCAGAGATCTGTGACATTTCATGGAACCACAAGAGACTAATACTTTCATCTGAACCAAAAGAACTATCAATCAACACCTAACCGTTAATCCCTTGCATTTAAGGATCTGAAGACCAGTAACATCAGCATCACGTGAGACTTAATTACAAAGGCAGTCTCTCAGGCCCCTTCCCAGAGCTGTTGAATGAGAAACTGCAGTTAATAAGATTCCCCAGGTGATTCAAATGCAATTTAGAGTTTGAGAAGCCCTGGGTTTATTTAACTCCAAGAGCAGAGCGCTACAGAGGGGACCTTAACGCAGCTAAATCCAGTACAAGAGTGGTTTCTAATATGACGGGGTAGTGGAGGAGGGGTGTAAAATCCGTAGAAAGAAAACTGAGACTACGCTGCAGATGAAAAATAGGAGAATAACTCCGAAATATGGCCTCTGTCAGGGGGCCATCTGTGATTCAGGAAATGACTCCGAAAATAGGGTCAGAGTTATTTCAATGAGCAGAATTAGAACCAAGAATGGAGTAGAAATATGGGAAGACTATGTATGGATATCCTGGCACGGCATTAGAAGTCATGATATATTTTGTGAATGAAGTCAGAATCAGTAACTAATGACAATGAGAGCTAAAGTTTACTGCATAACTGTACTCCAGGACGCAAGGAGCTAAATCTACTACATGAGCGAGCTCACTTTCGCCTCTCAACAACCTCACAGGGTTTTCAACAATTGAAGAAGCTGAGGCTTTGGAAGTATTTTACATGATAGTGTCAGGCTGGTAAGGAAAGAACCTGGCTTTGGTTATCACGTATGTGACTTCATATATCTTCCCCCATCTGAGCTGACTGACTGACAGATGAAACTGCCCTGGGAGAAATAAAATCTGGACTAGTATTTGTCCAAATTGAAAAGCTCTAACATAGTCAAATCAGCCTCTAAATTGCGAACAGGCACTGACATATAAGCTTAATGTCGACCTGGGGAAACAGGCACAGGAATGTCTAGTGACATTCCTCTCCAGCCTGCAGGCTGTTAGAACACCTACAAAGGGCCTCCACCCAAACCTCTAGATCTACAGCTCCACTAGATATGAAAAGTAACGCCTTCATCATTTATGAGGACTGAACAATAGACAATGAAAGGAGGAACAGAAAAGCTCCTGGGAAATAAGGCTTCCAGCCAGATGGCATATGAAACCTGTCAATAACCCCTAGCCATGGAGATGCTCCCGCTGTGCAGGACCTCCACTCCGAAAGACCCTTCCGGGGACTTCAGAGTCTTTCCCTGAGCCTGACATAGCTGGTCCCCCCAGCATTCCTGTCTTATTATCATCCTTTTTGGGCAATTCACGGCAGTGTTTCATTTAAACCCAGGGCCTTTAAGAAACAGCTCTTCTGGGCTTCCCTGGTGGCACAGTGGTTGAGAGTCCGCCTGCCGATGCAGGGGACACGGGTTCGTGCCCCGGTCCGGGAAGATCCCACATGCCGCGGAGCGGCTGGGCCCGTGAGCCATGGGCGCTGAGCCTGCGCGTCCGGAGCCTGTGCTCCGCAACGGGAGGGGCCCCAACAGTGAGAGGCCCGCGTACCGCAAAAAAAAAAAGAAAAAAGAAAAAAAAAGAAACAGCTCTTCTAAGAAACTTACACAGTCTTCTAGAGTTGCTTGGGGTGTTAAACTGGGTAACAGCACATTTTGAGTCCCTCTGCCTGATCATACATGAACACTGTATATTTTTTATAAAATGCAGACAGCATCTAACCATCTCATTTCCACTTGTCCCATTGTTCCAACTTATAAACGTCTAGTTTTCCTCATGTCACTCATCACTTAAGATGTTTACAATGGATTTAAGGAGAATGGCAAATAAGACACAGGGGGATCTAATCTCAGTTTTGTCACTAATAAGCTTCACGTCATTGGAAAATCACAGTATTTCTGAACCACTAGATTTTTTAAAAAAATTTTTGTCATTACTGTTTTGTTCATCAAAGGGGATGAACAAGGATATCTCCTAAAATCCTTTCTAGGCATGAGGTTCTATAATGTGTTAATACCAGAACTAACGTTGTAAAGAATCTCTACAACTTTTCAAACCTTTCACTGTTATACATTTGCTAGCACTCTTACTTAGCACTTTACGCTCATCATTTTTTATTCCACAAACACATATGGAGAGAGTATTCCTGTATGCAAAGCCTTAGGGGAGGAAGTAGCATCATCCCAATTTTATAGAAATTAGAAACTAAAGCTCAGAGAGGTAAAGCAATTTGTTTAAAATCACACAGCCAGGGACTTCCCTGGTGGTGCAATGGTTAAGAATCCGCCTGCCATTGCAGGGGGCACGGGTTCGAGCCCTGGTCCAGGAAGATCCCACATGCCGCGGAGCAACTAACTACTGAGCCTGCACTCTAGAGCCCACGAGCCACAACTACTGAGCCCACATGCCACAACTACTGAAGCCCGCCGGCCTACAGCCTGTGCTCCACCACAACAGAAGCCACCACAATGAGAAGCCCACGCACTGCAACGAAGAATAGCCCCTGCTCGCCGCAACTAGAGAAAGCCAACGCGCAGCAACAAAGACCCAGTGCCGCCAAAAATAAATAAATAAATAAAATTAAAAAGAGGATATAAAGATTACATTAACAGTCATATTAATTAAAAAAAATCACACAGCCATATGTGCAGGAAGAGTCAGAGGTCAGCCTCAGGTCTGTGGTGCCACAGCCCATTGTTTTAATCTTCATGACAGTTTCAGGTCATTTTTCTATTAGACTGGGCTAAAATCTCTCAGATTACTCCTCTGACTCTCCAAAATCAGTTTCACTTTTTGGCTTCAACCTCATGATTGATTATATGTGAAATGACTGAATTCTGGTCGAAATAAATGTTTGCAAAGTTACCTTTCAGTAAATCTAGTTCAATACCATAACAATGATCAAAAAAAGGACAGAAAACTCTCCCAGAAGTTGCCATCCTATAAAAAGAAAGCTCCTCTCAGTAGTTCCAATACCATATATGTCCAAATCTTCCCACTGGCCTTTTAAAAAAATGTAACTGAGAGATTTGGAATTTGTTATTTTCCCAAGTGGGAACAAGTTCCCCAGAATCTTTAAAGTATCAAAAATGTATTTTGATGAAAAACAAAACAAAACAAACCACTGTGATTCTTGATGATGGACTTTAGCGATTTAAGAGCAGTATATACGAACAATTTTATCCTTACTTTCAATATCACATTGTAGGAATTCAAAAGTTTTATTCAACTTAAAAAAAAATCAAGCCAAAACACAATATGGACTTGATAAATCTGAAAAGCAAAAGGGCATGTAAACATTACTTCAAAAAAGAGCGTTCTCATGAATGCAACTCAAGTGTAAAAAAGAAATAACTTTCCGCATGTTTCTGCTATAGTTGTATGTTTGATTTTTTAAAAATTGTCTTTAATGTAGAAAATTGATTTTGTAAATGCCACTCACATGCCTTTTATTTTTAATTGAAAAGGCTAGAGATCATTTATCTGATACAGAAAGTTTATGCATAGTCACAAACTAAAAACTTCACACTGAAAATTAGCAACATTTTTGACCTACCACTCTCACTGTTTAGAATTTATCCCGTATATAAATTAAAGACATATGAGAAAATGTGTACAAGAATGTTAGCTGCAGTGTGGTTTATGCTTACAAGAAACAAAACAAACAACTATCACTATTAATAAGCTGAAGTACATGGATACAATAGCACAGTACATGGTTATTAGACCAATACGGACTGATCTGGAAAGAAAGGAGCTATAGTTAAGGGGGAAAAAAAAAAAAGCAGGTTGTTGAGGACTGTTACGGGATGATTCTACTTCAGGTAGAAAAACAAACAACAAACTAGAAATATCAAGAAGCATGTCCAGATTTTAACATGGTGAATACGGGTGCAGAGCCACACAAAAGAAACTTTTTAAAAAATTGCTATAGGGACTTCCCTGATCGTCCAGTGGGTAAGACTCCACTCTCCCAATGCAGGGGGCCCAGGTTCGATCCCTGGTCGGGGAACTAGACCCTGCATTCATACCACAACTAAAAGCCTGCATGCCGCAATGAAGATCCCGCGTGCTGCAACTAAGACCCAGCACAGCCAAAATAAATAATAAAATTAATAAAGAAATATTTTTTTAAAAATTGCTCTAATATCAAGAAGCTCAGTGGGTCCAAGGCCTGTCTCATCCTGTGTGGACATCCCTCGTAATGCCCTGGAGAGGCTAGATAACCAGAGGATTTCAAGGCAGTATGTTTCCAGCCCTGCTTCCACACTTCAGAAATCTGTCTTGCCTTGATAACAAACCAGAAAAAAACAAAATGTATTGCTACTTATCTCTTGCTTCACCGTGTCTAATAGGGACTAGATTTCCTCCTTTTTTTAACCCTACAGACAACAGAAAGCATACCCTACATTTGATCTACCCTTGATCCTTTCTTGCAGTCATCGACTGTTGAACATTTTTTTTCCTATCCTAGGAAAAATATAAATGACTGCCCCAAAGAGCAGTTTTGCATACTGACAGCTTCAAATAAACATATTTCAGAGTTTCAAAACACTTTTTACAAAGGCAGCTTATTGTCAAATAGGGTATCAAATTGTGCAGTGTTAAATATTCTCTATTTCCCCTGTTGCTTGTTTATCTAAGTACAATATAACATAATATCTGAGCGAAGAAACCCATGAAAGAGGCCATGTGATCATGCGTGAATTCTTTTTTATGCACAGTACAACTTCATTTTGGCATTGACCCTTGGTTACTGGGACAGACCAAAATAAGTACATTTCTCCTCAGTGTTAAATCACAAATGCTGTCATCAGCGAGACTATTTAACTTCCAGTCCCCTGGGGGCTTTCACATGCGAGGGGTCACAGACTGAATGAAATAGCCTTTTACAGGAAGACTGAATGGCACTTTCCAAGGGAATATTGATTCAAAAACTTACAGTCCATTAAGTACGACCCACAGTCTATCCCTTTGCGGTAGTTCAGACTACACTCATTTCTTTTTACCCTAGAATTGAGAGGCAGTTTATATTTAGGGCATCCCATAAAACATTTGGCTTTTCTCTTAAAAAATACTTAATGCATATAAATAATCATATCAACTGGAGAGTATTAAAATGTTTTCTAAAAAGGACCTCAGACTGCAACAGGCCATGTTAAGATTTACCTAATTATGTTCGAGAATCACAGAGTTATCAAGGAGATCAAACAACCTATTAGAAGCTATTAGAAGTTTCGTCTCATAGCTCATTTTTTCTTATAATAATTGTCTTTTAGTTCGTTATGCGGGGAGACGGGAGTGCGTAGGAAACCATTCCCTTTACTCTCTCTCCTCACACATATATTTTTTTACTACTATTAATTTTCCATTCTTTCTCTCAGTTTTCTTTTCTCTGCCAAATATGAGTCCAGAGGTTTCCTCACAGGGGTTTTAGGAATCTCCCTCAGACCAACATCAATGTAAAAGAGCTCTCTATGCAAAGTGCACTATTGGTTTCTCTTTTGGTTTAGACTAAACACTAAAGAAGAACACTGCACCATGGCTTTTTAAGCACATTCCCCCAAATCACTACTAATTGGAAAACTATAATACTATATGTATTCAATGATACACTTTCCAAACACCTGAATCCTCATATTAAGAAAGTTATGTTTTCATTTATATGTGGAGCTAAAAAAAAATAAAGCAAACGAACGAATATAACAAAACAGAAACAGACACACAGATAGAGAAATCAAATTAGTGGTTACCAGTGGGGAGAGGGAAGCGGGGGCAGATAGGGGTAGGGGATTAAGAGGCACAAACTACCATGTATAAAAGCTACAAGGATATATTGTACAGCACAAGGAATATAGCCAATATTTTATAATCACTTTAAACAGAGTACAGTCTCTAAAAATATTGAATCACCATGCTGTACTAATATAATATTGTGAATCAATTTTACTTCAATAAAAAAAGAAAGTTATATGTTTGAGAATATATTTTAATATTCAACTAAAGGACATTCCAAACTACTAGTTGTACAATTGCTAAATATTATACTCCTGCTGCCATCTTGTGGTAGTTTTTGGAATCTTCTTGCTTGCTGTCTTTTCCTCCCTCCCTCTCCCTCCCTTCCTCTCCCTCACCTTCCTTTTCCCCCTACCTTTTGGAGGGTACCTATATCCAAACCTTAATGAGTCCCTTTCTTAAGTAGGTAGGGAGACAACCTGCACTATATTCTGAAAGAAGAACGGATTTTTGCCAATTCCTCCTCCTGTAATATATTCTCTCCTTTCTCCTTATATTTTTCTCATTTTTCCACAAAACCATTCTTTTAACAATAATACTTTTTAAACAAATATCTATCTTTTAGATTAATCTAGTTTCCTACAAGTAAAGGGAATACAGATTATAGGAAAATATATGTGTATCTTATGAAAGACTTTTCCTTCCAAACTTTTTCCAAATTGTACTTTTACAGAGAAAGAAAGAAAGAAAGAAAGCATCCTGTATTTCTGGCTACAAGATGCCACACAGCCACAGGTACCGACTCTCAGGGTCCAAGGAGGAGCCCTGGGGACACACTCTGGAAAGAGAGAGCTGCCCAGCAACCCCAGGCTGGATGGAGACCGGAGGCCTGGCATCCCTTTATTACTTCCCGACTGTCCCCTTCACCTATGGGCCCTGCTGTGGCATGGCAAAGGAATTCACAAATCTGGGGGTACATCACACATTTCTCTGATGATATATTAAAGTGAGTAATTCTCAACCAGACTGATTTACCATCAGAGCAAGGGTATATTTTATAAAAACCACCTTTCCCATCTAACTCTATGTCCCCACTCCAATTCCTGTGGAGAAACTTACAGACAGCCATCCAAGGAGTCACCCAAAGACAGGTATAGTGAGAACTCGATTAGCCAGAATCTTCCACAACATGGAGGAGATGAGGATGGAAACAATCTGTTTCATTCCTTGTTGAAAATGACTTTAAAACCATCTCTCCCTCTTTTGTGTTATTTATATCTATGTTATTCACAATCTGTATTTTTCTATATTTTCCTTTAAAATCTATGAACCCGTAAAATGAAGCATTATTCTAAGCAACAGTAGCCACATGGCATAGATTTAATGTGATTGTTACATCTTTTCCCTCAGTACATTAAAACTCCTTACTGTTAATATAAAATAAATTAACTTGTGTGCCACCTAGAAGCATCCCTGATGCCACCAGTATATGAACATCACACTTTGGGAAATGGGGCTCTGACGTATACATGCTAAGTAGGGTACAGTAAATCTAACAACCATTATTTATAGATAAGTAGCTTTAAGTGTCACAGCATCAAGATTTTGATATTTTAGAGCCGTAGTTCAGATCAGAAGTTCTCAAACATTTTTTCTGCAGTGACTCACGGGATGAATGATGTTCTCACGTGCAACACACTCTTGTGAAAAGACCGACTGTGGGTTCTGTGCAATTTCCTGCCATATATTTGTCATCCTCCCAGTCGGGGAAGCCAATCGGAATGCAAGTCAAAAACCATCCCTAGGGAGGTGCCTGTGGATGCACTCAACCTTATTTCCTAAGAAGCAAATAATTCATGAAGTTTGATTTTTAACCTATTATTTACTCATTTTAACCTTACAGCTACTCAAACACACACCACTTTGTGCCGTGACACCACAGCTGAAATCTGCGGAAGTAAGACATGAAATTTGGTCCTGAATATTTTAGAGGGAACTTATTCTCTAGAGGAGACTGAATTGAATATGAAGTGGTTCTATCCTCTAGAAGGTTTCAGGGTGGGTGTTTTTTTTTAAAATTTGTTTGTTTTTAATACATTCTAGATATGTGCTGTTCTTACCCTGCCTCTGAAAATTAGCACGTGGGAAGAGAAATGTATGGTAAGCTGAGCGTTGTATAGGGTTGGAATTTTTACTATAAACAGACCTGGTTTCTACCCAGGGGTTTACAGCCTAACATATAAAAGAATTTTCTATTTTGAGAATTTTTAGCATATGTAGTGAAGTTCCTTGGTGGTCCTGTGAGACATGAAATTAACATTACCCACACCATGAGGGCAATGAAAGTCATCATGAAAAATACTGACATTTACTCAAAGGCTTTGGATTTGCTCATCAGGCAATACAGTTGAACAAACAGACCTACAAGTATTTGTAAGAGGCAAATATACAAGTACTTTTAAGACTCCCTATAAGGTTTGTCAGTAGCATTTTTGCAGCATTTGAGGTCAAAGTGCTCAAATAAAGACACATCTGAGGATTTAAAACACATTTTGAAGCCCTCTCTAAACTGATCTATAAAGGAGGAGCAGTTTGAATTAGCAACAAGTCAGAGAGCATATTTAAGAACTGTACTTGTATAATCTTTATCACAAGTAAAAAAAATTCAAACGAAGTCCTAACAAAGTAATTACAGCAGATGTCTTACTGGATTTGCCTTATTAAGGCAAATTCATTTATTAAATAAACACTCAGGTGAAATCAGCATGTTACCCCCTTACACACCAAAGTGCTATCAGCATGCTCATCCGCGTAATAAAATCAGCCCAAATCAACTCCTAGTATCAACATGTTGACTGTTTAGGACTAATTTCCAAGAACATGTCAAATCAACATGCACTAAAAAAAAGGTTAACCACACAGCCAACACATTGGACAGGACAAATTATATAAAGTATTTTACAACTTTCTAGCTAATATAAACTTTATATTGATTGAATTTAAAACTCCACTATTTTCTAAGGTAGCATGGGTTTCTATTATATGCCCACATAAAAAAACAATATGAAAATGTTTAAAATAAAAGCAACATAACGTACACTGAAGTCTGCGGTCCACCAACGATGTTTAGGGAGTAGTGCAGAGTAAGGTTAAGAGTTTTTTAAAAGGAAATCTGTTGTTCAGAACAACAATAAAGGGATTAGTTCTATCAGCCTTTATATAATAAAACAAATCTATTTCAAAGATACACATTTTCTGGAAATATCTATTTTTCATTGAGAAATATTTTAAAGCATTGTATATTTTCAATATGAGCAATTATTTTTAAAACCTTAGGAAATTCAAATTGTACACTATCTAAAAAATCTGAAATATCTGAAGACATGAAAGATTTTAAAAGGTTAGAGTACTATTCTGAACAAGACCTCTGTTCTACGTTTGCGGTTGTATGAGTTTTGCAAATGAGAGATCTGGCAGGAGTTCCACATGTCAAGCTAGAAGAGAGGAACCAGGGACCCAAAAGAGAGATGCACAACACAGGCAGATCCAAGAACAAAGAAAAAGAAGGTAAAAAAAATCATCACTGGGTAAAAGCAGGAGGTAGTAAGTACTTCGATAAAAAGCAACAGAGACTGGTTCTAGCACCCTGCTCTGGGAGACAGTATTGGACTGTGTGTCTTAATACCAAGCACAAGCATTTGACAAGCGGCAAGATGCTGTCATCTATTGCATGATAATAGCCCAGGAAGTAAATCCTCCTTCCCCAAGAAACTGATTGGGCCAAACTAGAGGAGTTTCAGAATAATAACTACCATAAGAAGTATAAAATCATGAACTGAATAAATCAGCAATTTGTGTGTGTATACATATATGTACATACTCATATACATACACAGTACTCATACACATATACATATAGCCCCTTTTCTCTTCGGGGATCCTACAGCACAGGACACTAACAAAGCTAGTAGTCATTTTTGATAATTTCCAAGCTTCTGAGCTTTCACTTTTGTGAAACAGGATATGCTATCCCTGGTTTATCTCAGAACTCACAGTAACTTCCAAGAGCTACAAGAATCTGAGATAACATAGGGTCCTGAACTCTGATAAGCAAATTCTCAGTGGCAAATGAAAATAATTATTCCTACTCAGAGCAACCATGAAATCACCTGAAAATCTTATCAAAAGAGAGGGTTTTAATGCACTCTCAGCATCTCCTACACAGTGTAGGGAAAGGGCACTGGGCAACAGCCACTTAGCAAGGAAAGAGGAAAAAGATAGAACATCTTTTGTTTTCTCAGGTCTTTTAGAAATATTTTCAGGAGGGTCAGTCAAATCTCTAATGAACACATGATTAAATGAAAACTTGCAACCTATACATGTATCAAGGATTCGGATGGAACGAGAACTCCTGGTGTATTACAAATATATCTGGAAAATGTACTTGATCCCAGAGCCCAAACGAACACCAAAGCAAAGTGGATATGTCTTAAATAATAAGTATAAATAGATAATAACTTGGAGATATCAATTCACCAACTCCAGTACTGATGCAAAATTAAGAAACCTATATTGTCTTTCTGGTCCCATTTCCGAGATCTTTTAAAAGGCACTTCAGTAATGATTTGCTCAGTTTTCTCATCACTAAAACCAGAGTACTATCTACCTCCTGTACCTCTTTGACTGAATGTAGGTGTGAGGTGCTTACGCTCGGAACCTGTCCTCTTCAAATTACATGCGGCAAGACACAAGGATCTTGACAAGCAAGCCTGCCTAAAAATCCTCCCCTCACCTCCTCAGCTTTTCTCCCTTTCAACTCTCATCATAAATATGACTCCTCTGAGTAAACTAAACGAATGTTCTCTCCCAGAAGCTCCTGTTAAAACATTACTGCGTTAATCCAGAAAGGATAACTGGTTAACATATTGGTACGCTGTCAGGTAGTAATAAAGTCCTTTGGATGGAAGGATTGGTAGGGATGAAGGAATCAGCAGGAGGGGTCTGTAAGGCAAAAGGCAAAGGGTATAGTGAATGATATCCAAAGGCAGCAACCAAGATCCTTTTCACATCCTTCCTGACTGCACTATTCATCGGCGCCACCTATGACATGACACTGAGCTAGAGAAGTTGAGTGAGGAAGGAAGAAGAGGGAATGATTAGGAAATGACAATCCCCAGAGCAGGACGGCCTGGGGAAATTCTGGCCTGGCACAGCACACCCAGGGCGTATGTGCTGGATACAAGGGCTCATTGGTCACTTTTTCATAAGGTCAGTTTCGTGCTGGCTCTAAGACTTCTCAAAAAAAAAAAAAAAATCCTATTCTAATTTAGGGCAGGTTCTTTTCTTCCTATTTGGAAGGATTCACCAGTTAGTAAGATGGAACTGGCCAGATTCCAAGGCTACAGAATATAACTGCTGAGAACTGGGGCTCTAAAGACTGCAAGATTGGGGTTTCAAACACGGCTGCCATTTCCTAGCTTTGAGATCTCAGGTAAGTGAATTAACTTCTTCAAGCCTCAGTGTCCTCACATGAAAAGTACGTATGTGATCTAGGACCACTGGTAGAAAAACAATGAGCTACTGAAAGTAAAGAGCTTAGCACTGTGTTAACATCACTAAGATTAGCTATCTTTATTATTCTTAGCATCGCTAGTTTAAAGCATTGTGTATTTTCTATGTGAACAATTAATAAGCTGGGCCCAGAATTCCACCGGTACCCGCTCATTTCACTGAAGTTGCTTATATCAAAATTAGGCCAAATCCCTTGATTTAGTCTGAAGGTTAAACCAGCTGAAATGAATCAGAGATGCAAAAGGCAAAGAGTTTTCTGGGGCATCCATTCCAAAGCATCCGTGTCCCAGTGGAAGAAGGTACAAGTTCCAAAGGATGAATTACATCATCAAGAATCAAGGGATTTGTGACGGGAAATGCTCAAGTGGCTTGGAATACAATACATTATTCCTGTAACAGATTAATATTGATTCCAGCCTTTGCCTAAGCTAATTTAAAAAACAACAACTGTATGCAGTCTTCTGAGCTAACTGGGTGGTCAAAATAAGGAATTTAGGTGTGTATAAAAAGTTAAGGGGGAGAATTAGGATAGTAGGTAATTCTTGATGTGGAATATATGCATGCACGGAATCAGAAGTTCACAGAAAACCATGTGAAATACTCAGTTATTTGGCAGAAAGTTATATATATAAGTGTAAAGTATCATCATCGTCATCCAAAACAGCCTACAGTTTTCAGTGATTATCACTTGATCTCTACTGGGCATTTCTAAGGGGTCTGAAAATGAGGACTGCAATAAGTCGGATGTTTTCTTTTTAAACATGATCATCATACTGTACACTTGATACTTATGCTGTGAGCTCAGATCTTCCCTTTCCCTAGTATAATTTTCATCTAAGCATTCCTTAGATACTTAGATCATTCTTAATGGAGATTGTGCATTATACCCTCTGTGGACACATGGAAATCTGGCTAATTGGACTGACTTGATTACAATAGTCGGTGAATTCTCCCATTTCCTTCCACTGCAATAAATGCTGAAGATATTTTTACCACCGATTATGTAAATATTTCAGATTGCAATCATTTTCTAAAACAGTGGTTACAGGCAAAAGTTCTTTTATCATTCTGCCCACCAAACAATTCCTACACTTTCAAAATATGTTTCTTTTCTTGTTAGTATAAAAACTGGGTGTCCTAGTAAAGTCTGAAACAAACCTATAGCATGAATAGCTATCACTAAATCCTACAGCAATTGCAATTGAACACTAGCTTTGTGATAAAGCAGTCTCCTTCAGCCCCAGTGAGTGCATCAGGATGGCACAACTTTTAACAAAGGATGCACAAGCTGATGGAATGTCTACTCCCCAAATCCAAATATCTGAAAATTAGCAAATACACTATTATTTTGAAAGCATCTTGTTTGCTGTTAAATGTTGTATCCCAGATATACTTTTTAAATTATTTCTTTTCTTGGCCAAAATAAGGTGTCTCACCAATAATTAAGTTAGTACTGTCTCTTTAAACTCTAGGATGAGTACCTAATTCCAGAGGTTACTATGCCCATATATTATACTTGTCAAAATTCTTTAAACTCTAATGAGTCAGCTTGCTGAAAATACACTCCACGCTTCCATTTGAAAGTATAAAGCTAAGTGCTGAGCTGGGAAAAGTTTACACTCAGTCCCAGCGTAAATCAGCGCACAGAGGAAGTAGAAAAGCACTTCAGCTAGCTGTTGCAGACACAAATACGCGCCCGACCGACCGCTACTGCGCATGATCCACTCTTTTGATGAATGTTCCTACCCCTAACCCGAAAACGTCGGGAGTGTGTGCGCGGGGGCGGGGGAGGGGGCGGGGGAGGAATAAAAAAAAAAAAGGAAGATGATGTGTACGTTTGAAAGATCAGCCATTTCCTCTCAGTACACACAAAAACGCCTCTCATTCCTAGAGAGATTTCTTATCAAGGAAAATAAAAGTGCCTCTTTGAGAGCTAGCTCCTGGATGAGAGTGGACTCTGCGAGAGACAGTTTCCTCTCCTGTCCTCTCTAGACCCCAGTGAAATCTCCTCTTTGCTACGAGGTGGTGCTGGTTACTCTTTGAGGGGCACAGTCCAGACACAGAGATCTGAAATTTCAAAAATGCGATAAAGCCCCAGCCGGTCAGCCCTAGGAGGCGAACAGCTGCCGGGTGACCGCTGATGAAGTGGCTTCTTCAGGAGGTGGGCAGATTGATTCCAGCTGCTGAGAGCGGGGCAGGGCAGCGGCCGAGGAATGCGCAGCTCAGCTGAGGCAAGACACAGCAGCTTCCCAACCAAGGGCAAGGCCAAATGTTAGCTCTGATTGCAGTCTTGGCCTGAGAGAAGTAAGGATGCCATTGTTCCATTTGATAGGGACTTCCAAGGCAGCCTGGGCCAAAAGGTGCTATGTGCACGGTGTCATTTTATATGTGGAGCGTCGCTCAGGAAATCTGAAAGCTGTCCCTCAAGACGTTGGTTCAGAGTGGGCCTGCAGTTCCCAAGGTGAATCCTTTCTGCCTGATTCCCGTTTTTCTCCCTCAACCCACTCCCAGCTCCTGGCCCTTTTCTAACACCTCTCAACCCCTACCCAGACTCCTTTGCTCCCCTCTCCCCCACTCCCACATGCAAACACTGTAATCAGTACACAACTGAAACAGACAAGGAAGGGGTGCAGCGGAGAAGTGGGGGACATCCAGGGCCCTGCAAGTGGCCTGGATGGAGACATACAAGAGGACATGCTCTTTAGAAGTACTGGCCTCAAAGTCAGAGAGCTCAGGAGGAAGGACTAATGTAGGGGTCCCCTGAGGGCCCCAAACTCAGACGCCAAGTGATCTAACAACAGGGAAGGGGTAAGAGGTAGGTGGGCATGAAGGCACGCCTAATGGAATATTCAATATCCTGAGAAATGCACTTTCGGCCGTGCACTTCCAGAGACTAAAAGCCAGTAATGGGCTCTGGAGCCTGCACTTCCTCTCCCTAATGTCCAGAGGCGCTTTAATGCTGCAGCCAATCGATCAGGCTTCTCCGGTGAAGGCGGCCAGTGGAGAGCAAAAGCTTCCTACTTGTGGCCAAAATCGCCCGGCCTCCTCTGCACACCACGAAAGAGTGACAACAACTTTGAACTGTCAGGACTTGGCTCTCAACGTGCTGGGAGAAGGAAAGGAAGGAGCCTGGAGGCGTCCAGAGAAATAGCTCCCCTCCCTCTTAATCCCAGCTTTTCCAGGGAGACTCAGAAGGAAGACAAACAAGGAGGGGGCATTATCCACCCTGAGACAGGGCTGACCAGTAGCCCCAAACCTGCTTCAGGTGCAAGGTCACCGAACCGCCTCCAAGCCCTGGGCAGCCCAAGATGTGGCGCTTCTGGAAGGGACACAAACTGAGCAAAAGAACATCCAGAAAGTGGGGTTTCTTTACAATCTTCTGCTGACATCGCTTGCTGCCTGGAAAGTGACCCTCAGAGGCTGATTCCTGCCGCGGAGACGCATCCCAGTCCCGCCTCCCTCCCCCCACCCCCTCAGCGCCTTCCCAGCAGGGCTTGGGCTCCGGGCGAGTTCAGTCCCTAAATTGAACCCAACCCTGTCCAGCCTCCCGTCGCCGCTCCCAAATGGCTCCAGCGGCGCACTGAGCATGCCCTGTGGCCTGGGTTTGGGGGTCACCTCCGGGAAACTTTCCGGGCCCCGGGATGGGCCGGGTTCTGTCCCCCGCGGGCGCCCCCCCAGGGGTGTGCGAAGGAAAGACCGCGCGACTGCAGCCGCGTGCGGAGCGGCCAAGTTAGCGAGCGCGACAAAACTTTCCACGCTCCTTCTTCCCACCCCACCTCACCCCGCCACAGGGGCGCGTCTCCCCGAGGAGCTCGCCTTTCCCAGCCCGGCGGAGACAAGCACAGCACGTGATGGGCAGAAATAAAAATAAACACTTCCCATTCCCGGCCCGCGAGGGCCAGCCCCCACTCGGCGCGCTGCGGAGAACTAGGGGCGCCCTGCGTCGAGCAGCCCCCGAGCCGCCGCGGCCCGGAGCCCCCAGCCCCCCAAGCCGCCGCCAGGACGGCCACCCGGCCCGCCCGCCGCGAGGGGTGGCCCCGCTCCGGCCCTCCGCGCCGAGCCCAGGCGCCTACCTTTCAGATTTGGTGAACTTCCGGAATGCCTGTCGGAGGTCGTGGAAGGACCTGTACGTCTGCGGCTCGGCCGAGATGCCCTGTGCCCGGGTGGTCCGGGGGCCGATGTGGGTCGAGGGCACGGGCAGCACCGACTGGCACTTATGGAGCTTCCTCTTCAGCTCCTGGATTTCTTCCTCCTTCTCTGACAGCCGCTTCTCCAGCTCTTTGATCCTCTCTTCCTTGAGCATGAGAATCTTGGCAAAGTCTTCCTCTAGCTCGCTCATGTTTTCCCTGAGCCCCTCCGCGAAACTTTGTCTCGGGCGGCGGCGGCGGCGGCGGCGGCGGCTGGGACGACAGCCGGGCGAGGCGAGCGCGGAGTGAGCGAGTGAACGGGCGCTAAGTACTCGAGCGCAGCGGTGCTGCTCCTAGTGCGGCGCGAGAAGCCGCTTTCTTCGAGCCGCTTCTGCTGAAGGGACTAAAAGCACCAAGGGGAGGATGAGAAGTCTAAAAGCGAAGGAGAGGAGAGGCAGAGTGCTAATCGCCCGTCTCTCCGGGGAATAGGTGATTATCTTTCATTGAGAAACCAATTAGAGCTGCCCTTCCTCCCCTGAGACCCCCTCCCCCGTCCCCCTTTCCCAATCACTTCGTGAGAACACGGCGCGCGCGCCACCCCACCGAGAGCCTGCTTTCTAGCTGGGAGGGTTAGACCAGTGAGCCTGGTCTCACCTCATCACATAATAATCACTCTTGCACGCTGTATAGTGCCAAAGGAAAGGGGTGGGGTGGAGGTGGAGGGGAGAGCTTTATGCCACTTGATCCTTGAAATAGCAACAATTACCATGTGATCTGGCAGATGACGCAGCGCTTGTAACTGGAGCCTAAAGACTTTGTGGTGTGTGTACGTGCGTTTGTGTGTGTGTGTGTGTGTGACATTTCATAAATATTAAACTGCCTTTAGACAATAACCTGCGTGAATTCATCTTTGCTTTCACCTTTTACTTCTGCTCTGGATGATAAGGGGGTGTGTGTGTGTTTCTAACTGGGAAGTTCTGTGGTTGTGACCCCGAGTAATAAGAATGACAGAGCACTCGCAGTTCCAGGTGTTTTCAGCATAAACTTTTAGTGGAAATAGTAAACTAAAATTGTTGGTGGGTAAGTTGGATGAATTACTCATAGGGCAATGAGCCAATGTTTACCGAAAAGAATAAAAGGTCCATGCATCCATCGTAAACTTCTTAGAGTTTGGATTCTATTTCATCTGCTACAGTTAAAATTTGTATATTGAGCAGCCAAATTATATTACCATACCATCTTATATGGTTGCGAATTGAGGGCTACCAGTGCTAAGCTGCTGGCTCACCCTACCAGCTCCTGTTTTAGGGAAAAATAGCTTCTGTTATCTGTATTTCTCCCTCACCTGGGCATCCATCACCACACTCTCTGCTAAAGGGATTTTCATACTCATTTGAACCCGGAGTATTTGCTATTTCCTACACTCTATTTTTTGTATATGTATATGTCACAGGGAGCATTTCTTTATAACATAAATCAGTTTAAGAGTTTGTCTGGGTAGGTGGGAGGAGCATTTCCTCAGGTAATGATCCACAAATTAACATAGCTTTTTTAAAGGAAAAAAAATGGATGCAAACTAAGATACCAAAGGGTTTTTGTAGAAATAGTAATTTTCCTTAAAAAGAAAGATCAATGTACAATCCACTGGCTACTTATTAAAAACAAATCTTTCTACCTTGTCTGAAACACCTCAGTAAAGGAAAAAGCAGGCATATACTTTCATTTATAAATAAACCCTGAAATATATTTTACTCTGAAGATGTCTTTATTATTTACTGTTAGTTCTACTCATCTATTTTAAATTAAAAACATTTTAAGCCACATCTGAATTTTTAATCACACCAGATGCTCAAGACTGGCTTCATCTACTCATATTTGAGAAGGAGTTCTCTGTCTTGTTGATAGTTACTATTCTATTGCTTCTATCTATAAACAATTGGCTATAATCCTTTTAGAAACACTCAAAATAATTGGCATTTAAAAATACATTAGAAAAAATTTTTATCACCTTCAAATATCTAGGCATAGGTTCAATTTTATTTATGGGAGATATAGTTTTTAAATGATTCTTAAATGGGCAGGTTATTTTCAAGTCTTATACTAATCTTAAATGCAGATATTCAGATGTTTATCTTGCTTATTAAAAAAAGAAACCTTTAGACCAATATTTTACACACATCTCAAAACCCTAAATTTACCCCTATCTTCCAAAATTAATCTTATTTTTTTTAATAAATCAGTTTTAACTTAGGTAATGTTGACACCCGGTGACCTTAAATCGTGTGCATTGGCTTAGGAAATACTTAGAGCACAGGAACGCTTGAGAAAATACAGACTGGTAGAAGAGTATACACTGATTTATTAAAAATCATAGCATTTTAAATCTGTAAGCAACTTTGAAGATGATCTAACCCAACCACTTCATATTATAAAGGAGGAAAATGAAATCTTGAAAGGTGAAGTCCCAGATCACCCAAGGGCAAAAGTTTGAAGCCAGGATTCCCCAGGCCATGCTGCTCCTAGCTTGAAGCCTGAAAATCTAGAAATTCTATGATTCTGAGACTCTAGTGTTCAAAGATGTGACTTTACCCTTTGTTCTTTGCATTTAAATCTGTAGCAGAAAGTTTCAACTGTCAAAGCAAAAAGTGTTAATGAAACTTTAGATTTTTTTTTTCTTAAAGGAGAAGGTCGCCATCTAGTGCCCTTGGAGATATTTGCTAAATAAATATCTTAATCACAGGGAAGTGAGGCTAGGTCCTTAAATACCTGTGCGAGAGTTTTCATGTTCCATGTTTGAACGAAATAAAGAAAATATACAGAATTTTGTGTCAGAATAAAACACTTTTTAAAATGACAAATTTAAAAATCTTTTAGCTACTGGATAATGACAGTGACGGTACATATCCATTGAGTGTTTAATATGCACCAGCGCAGGGCTAAACCCTTTATGTGACTAGATGGTTTTATCCCCAAGATGACTCTGTAAGGTAGGTACTATTATTTATTCTCATTTTATAGATGGAGAAACTTAGCCAGATTAATTTGCCCATGGCCACACTGTCCAGATTTGACCCAGGCTGTCTTAATCCCCATGCATACTGCTTCTACCTGAAATACATTAAAATGTCCACTTCTCTATGAGCCCAGTGACAAGCAAAACTAGAAGTTCTTTATTGATGAGAACATACTAAATTTAAAATCCCATATAAGCTCAGGTAAGTATCTAAGACTCTGGCTTCTCAGCAACCAATCTCTTTACCAAAGTTGTTTTCCTTATGATACTTTGGGATCTACTATACATTTCATATACAGTTTCAAAAGTACATGTACCTTCACATGTTATGATGGCGCTTTGCCTCTCCACCTCCACCCCGCTAATAAGGAACACTTTCTAAAGAACTTGAAGCCGTATGGATGTGAGTAGCTCATAGGGAATTCCTGTCCTTTAATCCAGGTCAGTGTCACATGGGGCAATGGGAAGACAGTATCTATATATTTTTAAAAAGTCAATAATAATAATAAAACAGACTAATAGTCTGCTTTTTATTATCACTATATGCCAGGAGTTCTCACCAATGTCTGTGATAAAATACTCCTCTCCCCACCCCCAAAGAATATTGTTGGTCTAAGTTCAAGCAATTGCTGCATTTATTGTTGAGTGGGTGGACCACTCCCATTGCCCCACCCTTGGAACAACACTGACCTTGTTGCATGTTACAAGGATCCAGAGTGAAGAAAATAGTCATGTGCAGATGGTTTGAGTGAGGTCCCACGGATGGCAGTAGAGGAGTGCAGAGAAAGTTTTGGGGAAATGAAAATATAGACAAGGGTCTAAGCTTTTGGGAATGGGTGAGATGAGGGGAATTTAAACCATCTATTTTCAATACCTTACATCCAAACACCGCTCTTGGCTACAAAGATGACAGTATTTGTGGGAAATTGCACGCAATACATTTTCCATCAAGGGATGCAATTAGTAAGCTAAGAGTACTGGACTGGATCCAAAAACTATATTTATTTCTCAGCTCTGTCACTTCCCAAGCTGTGTGCTCTCAGGCAAATCCCTAAACTTATCTGGGATTCACTTTCCTCATTTGTAAAATGGGGAATGGGAGTCACCTTGGGTCCATTTCACCTTTCTATCTTTAAAGAGTCTATGGAATTCTGCTCTCCCTATGACTTACATTTTGAAATTATCAGTCTGTTTTTATAGACAACATCCATTTGTGTACTTCCGCTGAGTTTAAAGCTGAAAAGAAAGATTTATGATGGAGTCTGGTTGGTCCTATAAAGATTACAGTGACTTTGTGATTAACAGAAACTTGGACCATTTTCAGTTAATTCTACATCATACTTGATGTGGCTTCAACATTATCACCTAAATCATTCTGGTGACCATAAAGTGTGGTCACACCTTAGGCGAGATAAAAGCTTGAAGTCTTGAAATACAACCACATCTATGTTAACCACCACACAGAACATGAAAATAGCAAATGAAGTGTTGCCTCAGTTAAACTTCAAAACTGGTTTCAATGTATTGAATTTACTTAATGTAGCACAGATTATGTTTTCTTGTAAAACATGTTCCTACAGAAAAGCATGCATAAATGTTTTTCACCATGTGGTCCTATTGGTGTAAATGGAGTTCTTTTTCATGCTGCATGCAATAGGAAAACCACTGCCTTTTACAATTTTCTGTGGTAGCTGTCTAAAGGTTTGAAAAAAATTTTTTCCTAGGAATTCTGAAAATAAAACTAAGAGATTATGGTACTTATATATTGTAGAAATCAAGTTCTGCCATATATTAAGAACCTTGAACCTGAAACATGGAGGTACACGTGCTATGGAACTTCAGGCAATTAATTTCATCCCCCTGAGACTCAGTTTTCCCAACTATAAATTGGACTTACGGATATTCAATTCTCACATCTGCATCTTTAAGGCTCAAATGCAGTGAGATGAAAACAAGATGTTGTTATCATTTAAATGTGACCCTACATAAATAATATAAATAAAATGGTAATGGATCCTCTGCTTTGATTCTTGGTGGAGAAAGTAGCCCATCAGGGGACTGAACAGACTGGTGTGGTGGTGATGATGCTGGTAATATTTATACTAATTCAGCCTACTCGTTACTTGTGTAGGCAGGATTCAAAGACAGCCCCCAAGCGTCTCACCGCTTGGTGATATGTACCTTCTCCCGGTTATCCAAACACTAACCAAGGTGCCGCTGTGAAGGCACTTTGCAGAAGTAACTAAAGTATCTTAAAGTTGGCTTTAATATAAGATCTACTGGGTGGGTCTGACCTAATCAGGCGAGCCTTTAAAAGGGACTGGGCTTTTCCTGGAGACTGGGATTCTCAGTATGAGAGGGACTCGACTCGGGGGAGATTCTCCACTGCTGCCTTTAAAGACAGAAGGGGCCATGTGACAAGGAATGCAGGTGGAACCTAGGTGATGAGAATAACCACTGACAGATGGCCAGCAAGGGAATGGGGACCTCAGTCCTACAACAGAAGGCAACTGACCCCTATCACAACCACTAGAGTGAGGAAGAGGACCCTGTACGCCAGATGAGAGTACAGCATGGCTGACACCTTGATCTCACCTTGATCAGAGGACCCAGTCATGCTATGCCCAGACTTCTCACCTCCACAACTGTGAGATAAAAAGCAAGTGTAGCTTTAAGTCTCTAAGTTTGCAGTAATTGGTTAGACAACAAGATAAAACTAATGAATTACTCAGCTACCACTTTAAAATGGCCATTAAAAATGCCAGAAGTGTTCTGCCACTCTCAGAAAGCCTGACTTTACAAGAGTCATTTTCAGTGAAGCTACTTTAGCACGTTTCAAGCAGGTACTTGGGGACATCAAAAGTTGTTATAAATTACAAATTGCTTAAAGCACACTGATGACAACACAGATAGCCTTCTGAGTATGACAAACTCTCTTCCATAAAAGATATTCATGTTTAAAAGTTGTGTCTTATTATGACTGAAGTGTAAATCCTTCCAACCATACATTCTAGAAGGGATTGGAACCACTCACTAGTTTAAACTTTTATGGGGTAGAAATGCTACCATAGTTTACCTTGGGTAAGTGAACTTGCTCTGTGAGCTTGGGCAAATTATTTCATCTGCTGAGCCTTATAGTTTTCTCATCTGTAAAATAGTAATAACTCTTGTACAGCAGTATGTGTTTTTATAATATGTTCAGCTCTGGAAATACATTTAAATATCTTGGATTCTTATTAATTGGATACTTCCATAGCCATTCATGGAAATTAAGTGCCCCCACATCATATTGCCTTTCAGGTTCCGGTTCTAATCAAATATTTGAGAAGAGGGGCTGGAAAGAATACAAGTCCTTTGAGTCTATCTTTTTATTTGATTTGACTTGACGTTTTGGTTTGATTTTTTTATTGAGGTATAGCTGATTTATAATGTTGTGTTAGTTTCAAGTGTATAGCACAGTGGTTCAGTTATATATATACATACACATATTCTTTTAAAGAATCTTTTCCATTATAGGTTATTACAAGATATTGAATATAGTTCCCTGTGCTATATAGTAGGTCTTTGTTGGTTTGATTTTTAAAGTGAGAGACACTGGACTCATCTACATGGAACTTCTTTATATAAACTGTTATAAAATTTAGAAAACAGATGTACATGATACAGAATTCAAAAAACAAAGGATATGCAGTGAAAGGTAGGTCTCCTTCTCATCCCTGTTCCCCAGCTACACAGACCCCCTTTTATGGAGGCAGCCACTCACTGTTACCATTTATTTGTGCATGCCTCATTCAATAGCATATTCATATAAAAGCATAATTGTATATAAATACATATTTTTATACAACTTTGACACAAAAGATTTAATATCTGGTTTGTATGTTAGCCTACTGCCTAACTTAGTGCTGTCATTTCCTGACTTTCAGAACCGTTAGTCCAATGCAATATGACACAGCAGTCCCATTTTGTGATAAAATGCTCAGTAACAAGGGACAAAGACGAGAGTATGCCCTTTCTTCACATAGATGCTATAGGATTATAGTTCTTCTTACCTTAAAAAAATGGCATTTGGTGTCTTATTAAATATTTTTAATAACAACTCAGAACGTTCTGATATTTTAAAAGAAAAAGCTAAATATTATTACATATGTATGTTTTTTAAGAATATGATAAAATCATCTCTGGTCTTAATTCTCACCACCTGCTTTTTATTGATAGAGACATTCATCTGTGCTTAACTCAGGTTATTTCAAATTAACAGTCCCCATGTAAAAAAGCTAACAAACCATTACCAGGCATAAGGAACCCTATATTTTGACAATCACTCAAATTGTTATAACTATCATTATTTTTCTTGGTCTCTAATCAAAACTGCATAGTTAGTTCAATAGTTCATTTACTATTTCTGATGCAAAGGGGACACATTTATTTGGAAATTATTTTCTCAAAATGTCTAGTCATTTATTATAAAAATATATTATAACTTGTTTTTATAAAAAAAATAGTTCCACTGAACCTACAGTATTCCAGGAGATATTAAAACTCCCATATTTACAGGTAACGTCCCCAAGTGCCGTGTTGATGATATTTTTCCCATCTGTGTTATATAGGGCTCCATTTCGGCAGCCTTAATAAGAGTGAGAAGGTGGTAGAAACACTCAAAACTGTCCGATAATAATCTTAAATATTGCATTAGTTACAATGAAGAATCTTTTTTTGTGTGTTGAAAAACACTTTGGCTCAGCAGAATTCTCCCCTTCCCACAGCATCCTTTCCAGCCACCCACAATTTGCAGAGAGGTGGCAGAAAGACAGAAGGTATTGAACTACGAAGACACAGTACCATGCCACCTTTCATTCAAGACTTCATCTAATAAAGGGAGATCACTTTACAATGCTCGGGCAAGCAGACATTACTCAGACTGTGGCTAAAATCATCAGCAAGAAACTCTGCCAGGAATACTTTGGGTAACATGAGGTGGTGCTGGAGCGTGTGTGTGTGTGTGTGTGTGTGTGTGTGTGTGTGTGTGTGTGTGTGTGTGTGTGTGTGTGTGTGTGTGTGTGTGTGTGTGTGTGTGTGTGTGTGTGTGTGTGTGTGTGTGTGTGTGTGTGTGTGTGTGTTTCAGTCATTGTACTTTTCTTCTAAATCATTTTTCTAGCTTGGGTATGTCAGTAAAAACAAACTCTTCCTTTAAAAATGTCTCCATTCAAAATATTTGGATATTTTAATGTTAAGAGCATAAATGGAGTAATGTTAAGAACAGATGGGAAATGCCACAAGTTGCTGGGGATTAGATGCTAGCGCACTGTTATTAATCAGGAGTGACAACTTCCTCTCCTCCATAGCTAAACAAACTGATTTACCTTTTGCGTAAATGTCAAATTAGCATTCTAGGAAAGATGCTGGAGAAGGGCCATTTATGTCAGGAATCTTTTTATTAAGAAAGATATCATAAATCTGGCATTCTTCCTTTGAATGGGAAACTAAAAATAAATGTTTGTATTACCTGATCAAATGCACTTGGTTTCATTTATTCAACAAATATGTTTTGCTCACTTTCTACAGATCCCAGGCATTCCCCTAGACACTAAGGATAAACAGACACAAATTAGAGCATCTGCCCTAAAAAAAGAAATGATACAAATGAACTTATTTACAAAAGAGAGACAGACTCACAGATCTGGAAATCAAATTTATGGTTACCAAAGGGGATACGTGGGGGGAAGTGATAAATTAGGAGACTGGGATTAACATATACACACTACTATATATAAAATAGATAACCAATAAGGACCTACTGTATAGCACAGGGAATTCTACTCAATATTCTGTAATAACTTAGATTGGAAAAAAATCTGAAAAAAATTGAGATATATATATATATGATATATATATGACTGCTTCACCCTACTGTACACCTGAAACTAACACAACGTTGTAAATCAACTATACCCCAATAAAAAAGTGAAAAAAAAAAACAAGAAGCTTATGATAGTGTAGGAGGAGCAGCTTAGGGGGAGGGATAATAGATACGGAAATGACTAACTTTAAAGCAAAAGTGAAAAAAGTAAAAGCTTATCATAATACAGAATAAGGGGAAGGAAAAGTAATAAGCCATGTGTGTGTGTGAGACAGACAGAGACAGAGAGAGAGAGACACCTACAGAAAGCTTAAATCACCAAATAACCAATTGACATAAGCCCACTTGGTTGAAACCAAAGGATTAGTTTGCCAAATTAATGCACTAGTTGAATTTCTGTAACTTACAGTTGACGAAAAACTTTTATTAAGGAAGAGCCTTTTTGAATATATGTATAATCCCTTAGAATGGATTCTTCTATGAACATGTCCTGGAAACCACAGGTAATTTTTTGGTCAGGGGAATCTCAAAGTGGGGGGCAGCAGCTGGCATGCGAGGAACAAAGCCACATGCTTGCCAGAAAGTACACCTGGAGTACCTTTCCCGCAAAAGTGAAATTTATCCTAGGAGGCACCAAGGATTTCATAAAACGCCATAACCAGGGAAATTTTACAGTAAGTAACATATGGAAGATTCCAAAGTGACATTTGGAAATAGCAAAATACCTGTCGCACCTATGAAATGATACTATAGTCTCTTCACTGGGTTTCGTGTTTCATCTAAAATTAGCCTCCTTTTATCCTTCTTCTATAAAGACTGCTCTTTCCTTGTGAGTGCGAAAATCTATTCACCAGGAAAATCAGGTAAAAATAATTAGATAGCTTAAAGAAACAGACTATCCTGACAGAGCTAACCTTGGAAATTCAAACACATTTATTTGTTTAATAGAAAAACATACCATACATTTGTATTATCATTATTCCATTTCTTAGAGAACAAAGAGATCCATTTTTACTTTAAAAGATTAACTCATTTTTCCAATAAAGACAAAAGTAATAATTCAAACACTTGTAATAGAGAATGCTCATTAGTATATAGCATGGGATAAGCAGCTTTTCAATTGCTATTACTGATGAGTTACTGTATGAAAGAGATTACAGGCAAACTGGAGAATATGGGCATAAAAAATTATAAACCATTGTATCAATAAGAGTAATTTTTAATAGTAAAAACAGATTATTCTATACTTAGAAAACTAAGAGTAGTATGATTAATCAAAATTGCATTTACATATTATAATATCACCCCAGATAGATTTATCTCTAAATTCAACGCAATTCCAACAATAGTTTTAAAAATAGAAGTTGATGAATTGATTTTAAAATTCATACAAAACAGATGTTGCAGAAAAATAAAGATATTTGAAAAGCAACAAAAATAATGGTCAAGAGTGGCCCCCACTTGCCGCAACTAGAGAAAGCCCTCACACAGAAATGAAGACCCAACACAGCCAAAAATAATAATAATTAATTAATTTTAAAAAACGTATAGGTGTAATTACATGTTGTCTCGGAGCTGCTTCAAGATAATACGGAATGGAGTGAAACAGGTGGGGGTATAGATAAAACATGACAGCCATCAATCAGTTGGTAAATATTAAAGCTGGATGAGTTCATGGATATACAAGGAACACTTACAGTATTTTGCATACTTTTGTATATGTTTAAAATTTGTGATAACTGTTTAAAAACAAGACGACACTGTAGAAAACAGTTCGGCAGTTTCTCAAAGGTTAAGCGTAGAGCTACCGTATGATCCAACAACTCTGCTACTACCAACACTGCACATCTAACAGAACTGAAAGCAGGGATTTGGACAAATATTTGTACACCAATGATCATAGCAGCATGACTCACAATAGCTACAAGGTGGAAACAACCCAAGAGTCAATCAACCGATGAATAACAAAATATGATATATACACACAGTGGGATTTATTAAGCCAAAAAAGGAATGGCATTTTGTTACACGCTATAACATGGATGAACCTTGAAAACACTATGTTTAGTGAAATAAGCCAGACATAGAAGGATAAATGTTGTAGATTCCACTTAAACGAGGTACCTAGAATAGGCAAATTCATAGAGACAGAAAATAGAGGTTACTAAGGGCTGGTGGGAGGGAAAATGGGGTTGTTACTGTTTGATGGTTACAGAGTTTTTGTTGAGGATGATGAAAAAGTTTTGGTTATAGACAGTGGTGATGGTTACACAACACTGTGACTATTTAATGCCACTGAACTGCATATTTATAAATGGTCAAAATAAATATGATTTATGTATATTTTACCACAATAAAAAAGAGAGGAATAAAAAAATAAATAATAATAATAATGGTCTTGTCCTACTGCCTATCAAGTGTACTATAAAGCTATAGTAATTAAACTAATGTGATGAGCAATTTAAAAAATGAGCTAATAACAATGCATAGCGAGATGGCGGAAGACTAAGACGCGGAGATCACCTTCCTCCCCACAGATACACCAGAAATACATCTACACGTGGAACAACTCCTACAGAACACCTACTGAACGCTGGCAGAAGACCTCAGACCTCCCAAAAGGCAAGAAACCCCCCCACATACCTGGGCAGGGAAAAAGAAAAAAGAATAAACAGAGACAAAAGGATACAGACGCGACCTGCACCAGTGGGAGGGAGCTGTGAAGAAGGAAAGGTTCCCACACACTAGGAAGCCCCTTCGCGGGCAGAGACGGAAGGTGGCGGAGGGGGAAAGCTTCGGAGCCGCGGAGGAGAGCACAGCAACAGGGGTGCGGGGGACAAAGCGGAGAGATTCCCGCACAGAGGATCAGGGCCGACCGGCACTCACCAGCCCGAGAGGCTTGTCTGCTCACCCGCCAGGGCGGGCGGGGCTGGGAGCTGAGGCTTGGGCTTCGGTCAGAGCGCAGGGAGAGGAGGGGGGTTGGCGGCGTGAACACAGTGCGCCACGGCTGGCTGGGAGGGAGTCCGGGGAAAAGTCTGGACCTGCCGAAGAGGCAAGAGACTTTTTCTTACCTCTTTGTTTCCTGGTGCACGAGGAGAGGGGATTAAGAGCGTCGCTTAAAGGAGCTCCAGAGACGGGAGCGAGCCGCGGCTAAAAGCGCGGACCCCAGAGACGGGCATGAGACGCTAAGGCTGCTGCTGCCGCCACCAAGAAGCCTGTGTGCGAGCACAGGTCACTCTCCACACCCCGCTTCCGGGGAGCCTGTGCAGCCAGCCGCTGCCAGGGTCCCGGGATCCAGGGACAACTCCCGCAGGAGAACGCATGGCGCGCCTCAGGCTGGTGCAACGTCACACGGCTTCTGCCGCAGGCCCGCCCCGCACTCCGTGCCCCTCCCTCCCCGCCGGCCTGAGTGCGCCAGAGCCCCTGAATCAGCGGCTCCTTTAAACCCGTCCTGTCTGAGCGAAGAACAGATGCCCTCCGGCGACCTACATGCACAGGCGGGGCCAAATCCAAAGCTGAGCCCCTGGGAGCTGTGAGAACAAAGAAGAGAAAGGGAAATCTCTCCCAGCAGCCGCAGAAGCAGCGGATTAAAGCTCCACAATCAACTAGATGTACCCTGCATCTGTGGAATACATGAATAGACAACGAATCATCCCAAATTAAGGAGCTGGACTTTGAGAGCAAGATTTATGATTTTTTCCCCTTTTCCTTTTTTTGTGAGTGTGTATGTGTATGCTTCTGTGTGAGATTTTGTCTGTATAGCGTTGCTTCCACCATTTGTCTGAGGGTTCTATCCGTCCGTTTTTTGTTTTATCTTAATAATTACTTTTTATTTTAATAACGTTATTTTATTTTACTTTATCTTTGTTCTTTCCTTCCCTCCTTTAGACAACGAATCATCACAAATTGAGAAGGTGGACTTTGAGAGCAAGATTTATGATTTTTTCCCCTTTTCCTCTTTTTGTGAGTGTGTATGTGTATGCTTCTATGTGAGATTTTGTCTGTATATCTTTGCTTCCACCATTTGTCCTAGGGCTCTATCCATCCGTTTTTTTTCTCTTAATAATTATTTTTTTATTTTAATAACTTTATTATATTTTATCTTACTTTATTTTATTTTACTTTATCTTCTTTCTTTCTTTTTTCCTTCCTTCCCTCCTTCCTTCCTCCCTCCTTTCTTTTTTTCCTTCTTTCCTTCTTTTCTTCTTTCTTTCCTTCTTTCTTCCTTCCTTCCTTCCCTCCTTTCTCTCTTTCTTCCTACTTCTATTAATTCTTTCTCTCTACTTTTTCTCCCTTTTATTCTGAGCCATGTGGATGAAAGGCTCTTGGTGCTGCAGCCAGGAGTCAGTGCTGTGCCTCTGAGGTGGGAGAGCCACCTTCAGGACACTGGTCAACAAGAGACCTCCCAGCTCCACATAATATCAAACGGTGAAAATCTCCCAGAGATCTCCATCTCAATTCCAGCACCCAGCTTCACTCAACAACCAGCAAGCTACAGTGCTGGACACCCTATGCCAAACAACTAGCAAGACAGGAACACAACCCCACCCATTAGCAGAGCGGCTGCCTAAAATCATAATAAGTCCACAGACACCCCAAAACACACCAACAGACGTGGACCTGCCCACCAGAGAGACAAGATCCAGCCTCATCCACCAGAACACAGGCACTAGTCCCCTCCACCAGGAAGCCTACACAACCCACTGAACCAACCTTAGCCACTGGGGACAGACATCAAAAACAACGGAAACTACGAGCCTGCAGTCTGCAAAAAGGAGACCCCAAACACAGTAAGATAAGCAAAATGAGAAGACAGAAAAACACACCGCAGATGAAGGAGCAAGATAAAAACCCACCAGACCTAACAAATAAAGAGGAAATAGGCAGTCTACCTGAAAAAGAATTCAGAATAATGACAGTAAAGATGATCCAAAATCTTGGAAATAGAATAGACAAAATGCAAGAAACATTTAACAAGGACCTAGAAGAACTAAAGATGAAACAAACAATGATGAACAACACAATAAATGAAATGAAAATTACTCTAGATGGGATCAATAGCAGAATAACTGAGGCAGAAGAACGGATAAGTGACCTGGAAGATAAAACAGTGAAAATAACTACTGCAGAGCAGAATAAAGAAAAAAGAATGAAAAGAACTGAGGACAGTCTCAGAGATCTCTGCAACAACATTAAATGCACCAACTTTCAAATTATAGTGGTTCCAGAAGAAGAAGAGAAAAAGAAAGGGACTGAGAAAATATTTGAAAAGATTATAGTTGAAAATTTCCGTAATATGGGAAAGGAAATAGTTAATCAAGTCCAGGAAGCACATAGAGTCCCATACAGGATAAATCCAAGGAGAAATACGCCAAGACACATATTAATCAAACTGTCAAAAATTAAATACAAAGAAAACATATTAAAAGCAGCAAGGGAAAAACAACAAATAACACACAAGGGAATCCCCATAAGGTTAACAGCTGATCTCTCAGCAGAAACTCTGCAAGCCAGAAGGGAGTGGCAGGACATATTTAAAGTGATGAAGGAGAAAAACCTGCAACAAAGATTACTCTACCCAGCAAGGATCTCATTCAGATTTGACAGAGAAATTAAAAGCTTTACAGACAAGCAAAAGCTAAGAGAATTCAGCACCACCAAACCAGCTTTACAACAAATGTGAAAGGAACTTCTCTAGGCAAGAAACACAAGAGAAGGCAAAGACCTACAATAACGAACCCAGAACAATTAAGAAAATGGGAATAGGAACATACATATCGATAATTACCATAAATGTAAATGTACTAAATGCTCCCACCAAAAGACACAGACTGGCTGAATGGATACAAAAACAAGACCCATATATTTGCTGTCTACAAGAGACCCACTTCAGACCTAGAGACACATACAGACTCAAAGTAAGGGGACGGAAAAAGATATTTCATGCAAATGGAAACCAAAAGAAAACTGGAGTAGCAATTCTCATATCAGACAAAATAGTCTTTAAAATAAAGACTATTAGAAGAGACAAAGAAGGACACTACATAATGATCAAGGGATCAATCCAAGAAGAAGATATAACAATTGTAAATATTTATGCACCCAACAGAGGAGCACCTCATTACATAAGGCAAATACTAACAGCCATAAAAGGGGAAATCGACAGTAACACATTCATTCTAGGGGACTTCAACACCCCACTTTCACCAATGCACAGATCATTCAAAATGAAAATAAATAAGTAAACACAAGCTTTAAATGATACATTAAACAAGGTGGACTTAATTGATATTTATAGGACATTCCATCCAAAAACAACAGAATACACATTTTTCTCTAGTGCTCATGGAACATTCTCCAGGATAGATCATATCTTGGGTCACAAATCAAGCCTTGGTATATTTAAGAAAATTGAAATTGTATCAAGTATCTTTTCCGACCACAATGCTATGAGACTAGATATCAGTTACAGGAAAAGATCTGTAAAAAATACAAACACATGGAGGCTAAACAATACACTACTTAATAACGAAGTGATCACTGAAGAAATCAAAGAGGAAATTAAAAAACACGTAGAAACAAATGACAATGGAGACACGACGACCCAAAATCTAAGGGATGCAGCAAAAGCAGTTCTAAGAGGGAAGTTTATAGCAATACAATCCTACCTTAAGAAACAGGAAACATCTCTAATAAACAACCTAACCTTGTACCTAAAGCAATTAGAGAAAGAAGAAAAAAAACCCCCAAAGTTAGCAGAAGAAAAGAAATCATAAAAATCAGATCAGAACTAAATGAAAAAGAAATGAAGGAAACGATAGCCAAGATCAATAAAACTAAAAGCTGGTTCTTTGAGAAGATAAACAAAATTGATAAACCATTAGCCAGACTCATCAAGAAAAAAGGGAGAAGACTAAAACCAATAGGATTAGAAATGAAAAAGGAGAAGTAACAACTGACACTGCAGAAATACAAAAGATCATGAGAGATTACTACAAGCAACTCTATGCCAATAAAGTGGACAATCTGGAAGAAATGGACAAATTCTTAGAAAAGCACAACCTGCCAAGACTGAATCAGGAAGAAACAGAAAATATGAACAGACCAATCACAAGCACTGAAATTGAAACTGTGATTAAAAATCTTCCAACAAACAAAAGCCCAGGACCAGATGGCTTCACAGGCGAATTCTATCAAACATTTAGAGAAGAGATAACACCTATCCTTCTCAAAATCTTCCAAAATATAGCAGAGGGAGGAACACTCCCAAACTCATTCTACGAGGCCACCATCACCCTGATACCAAAACCAGACAAAGATGTCACGAAGAACGATAACTACAGGCCAATATCACTGATGAATATAGATGCAAAAATCCTCAACAAAATACTAGCAAACAGAATCCAACAGCACATTAAATGGATCATACACCATGATCAAGTGGGGTTTATTCCAGGAATGCAAGGATTCTACAATATACGCAAATCAATCAACATCATATACCATATTAACAAATTGAAGGAGAAAAACCATATGATCATCTCAATAGATGCAGAGGAAGCTTTTGACAAAATTCAACAGCCATTTATGATAAAAACCCTCCAGAAAGTAGGCATAGAGGGAACTTTCCTCAACATAATAAAGGCCATATATCACAAACCCACAGCCAACATCGTCCTCAATGGTGAAAAACTTAATGCATTTCCACTAAGATCAGGAACAAGACAAGGTGCCCACTCTCACCACTATTAGTCAACATACTTTTGGAAGTTTTAGCCACAGCAATCAGAGAAGAAAAGGAAATAAAAGGAATCCAAATCGGAAAAGAAGAAGTAAAGTTCCACTGTTTGCAGATGACATGATAATATACATAGAGAATCCAAAAGATGCTACCAGAAAACTACTAGAGCTAATCAATGAATTTGGTAAAGTAGCAAGATACAAAAGTAATGCACAGAAATCTCTGGCATTCCTATACACTAATGATGAAAAATCTGAAAGTGAAATCAAGAAAACACTCCCATTTACCATTGCAACAAAAAGAATAAAATATCTAGGAATAAACCTACCTAAGGAGACAAAAGACCTGTATGCAGAAAATTATAAGACACTGATGAAAGAAATTAAAGATGATACAAATAGATGGAGAGATATACCATGTACTTGGATTGGAAGAATCAACATTATGAAAATGACTCTACTACCCAAAGCAATCTACAGATTCAATGCAATCCCTATCAAACTACCAATGGTATTTTTCACAGAACTAGAACAAAAAATTTCACAATTTGTATGGAAACACAAAAGACCCCGAATAGCCAAAGCAATCTTGAGAACGAAAAACGGAGCTGGAGGAATCAGTCTCTCAGACTTCAGACTATACTACAAAGCTACAGTAATCAAGACAGTATGGTACTGGCACAAAAACAGAAAGATAGATCAATGGAACAGGATAGAAAGACCAGAGATAAACCCACGCACATATGGTCACCTTTTCTTTGATAAAGGAGGCAGGAATGTACAGTGGAGAAAGGACAGCCTCTTCAATAAGTGATGCTGGGAAAACTGGATAGGTACATGTAAAAGTAGGAGATTAGATCACTCCCTAACACCATACACAAAAATAAGCTCAAAATGTATTAAAGACCTAAATATAAGGCCAGAAACTATCAAACTCTTAGAGGAAAACATAGGCAGGACACTCTATGATATCAATCACAGCAAGATCCTTTTTGACCCACATCCTAGAGAAAGGGAAATAAAAAGAAAAATAAATAAATGGGACCTAATGAAACTTAAAAGCTTTTGCACAGCAAAGGAAACCCTAAACAAGACCAAAAAACAACCCTCAGAATGGGAGAAAATATTTGCAAATGAAGCAACTGACAAAGGATTAATCTCCAAAGTTTATAAGCAGCTCATGCAGCTTAATAACAAAAACACAAACAACCCATTCCAAAAATGGGCAGAAAACCTAAATAGACATTTCTCCAAAGAAGATATACAGACTGACAACAAACACATGAAAGAATGCTCAACACCCCTAATCATTAGAGAAATGCAAATCAAAACTACAATGAGATATCATCTCACACCAGTCAGAATGGCCATCATCAAAAAATCTAGAAACAATAAATGCTGGAGAGGGTGTGGAGAAAAGGGAACCCTCTTGCACTGTTGGTGGGAATGTAAATTGATAGAGCCACTGTGGAGAATAGTATGGAGGTTCCTTAGAAAACTACAAATAGAACTACCATATGACCTAGCAATCCTACTACTGGGCATATACCCAGAGAAAACCATAATTCAAAAAGAGTCATGTACCAAAATGTTCATTGCAGCTCTATTTACAATAGCCCGGAGATGGAAACAACCTAAGGGTCCATCATCGGATGAATGGATAAAGAAGATGTGGCACATATATACAATGGAATATTACTCAGCCAAAGAAAGAAACCAAATTGAGCTATTTGTAATGAGGTGGATAAACCTAGAGTCTGTCATACAGAGTGAAGTAAGTCAGAAAGAGAGAAACAAATACCAGATGCTAACATATATATATGGAATTTAAGAAAAAAAAAATGTCATGAGGAACCTAGGGGTAAGACAGGAATAAAGACACAGACCTACTAAAGAATGGACTTGAGGATATGAGGAGGGGGCAGGGTAAGCTGTGACAAAGCACGAGAGAGGCATGGACATATACACACTACCAAACGTAAGGTAGATAGCTAGTGGGAAGCAGCCACATAGCACAGGGAGATCAGCTCCGTGCTTTGTGATCATCTGGAGGGGTGGGATAGGGAGGGTGGGAGGGAGGGAGACGCAACAGGGAAGAGATATGGGAACATATGTATATATATACGTGATTCATTTTGTTGTAAAGCAGAAACTAACACACCATTGTAATGCAATTATACTCCAATAAAGATGTTAAAAAAAAACAATGCATAGCTTACAAACAGATTCATATCTATAGGGAAGTACTGTTTATTATAGAAGTAGCATTTCAAATTACTGGAGAAAGAACTCACGTTAACAGATTAGGAGAAAATATTTATGTAACATATATTTTGAATATATTATGTACCTGTTTATTCAAATTTATGTTATTTATATAAACAATGTTTTCTCACTTTCTTCATACAGTAAAATAGACATAATATAAAAGTTACCACTTTAACCATTTTTAAGCTTATAGCTCAGTGGAATTAAGTACACTCACACTGTTGTATGACCATCTCCACCATCTGTCTCCAGCACTTTTTCATTTTCCCAAAGCGAAACTCTGTACCCATTAAACAATAACTCTCCATCTCTTCTCCCTAGCCCTTGGTATAACCACCATTCTGCCTTCCATTTCTATTAATTTAACTATTCTAGATACCTCATATAAATGGAATCATACAGTGTTTTCTCCATTTTATTTGGCTTATTTCACTTAGCATAATGTCCTCAAGGTTTATTCATGTTGTGTTATGTATCAAAATTACCCTTCTTTTTAAAGCTGGATAATATTCTTTTGTATGTATATACCACATTTTGTTTATACACTCATCTCTTATACACTGATGGACACTCAGGATGCTTCCACCTTTTGGCTACTGTGAATAAGACTAAGAACAGGGAGACCTTCAAGATGGCAGAGGAATAAGATGCAGAGATCACCTTCCTCCCCACAAATACATCAGAAATATACCTACATGTGGAACAACTCCTACAGAACACCTACTCAACCCTGGCAGAAGACCTCAGACTTCCCAAAAGGCAAGAAACTCCCCACGTACCTAGGTAGGGCAAAAGAAAAAAGAACAAAACAGAGACAAAAGAATAGGGACGGGACCTGCACCTCAGGGAGGGAGCTGTGAAGGAGGAAAAGTTTCCACACACTAGGAAGGCCCTTCACTGGTGGAGACGCGGGGTGGTGGGGTGGAAGCTTCGGAGCCACGGAGGAGAGCGCAGCAACAGGGGTGCAGAGGGCAAAGTGGAGAGATTCCCACACAGAGGATCAGTGCCGACCAGCACTCACCAGCCCGAGAGGCTTGTTTGCTCAGCCGCCAGGATGGGTGGGGGCTGGGAACTGAGGCTCGGGTTTCGGTTGGATCCCAGGGAGAGGACTGGGGTTGGCGGCGTGAACACAGCCTGACGGGGGCTAGTGCACCACAGTTAGCCAGGAGGGAGTCCGTGAAGAAGGCTTGTACTTGCCTAAGATGCAAGAGACCTCTGCTTCAGGATGTGCGAGGACAGGGGATTCAGAGCACCGCCTAAAACGAGCTCCAGAGACGGGCTCGAGCCGCAGCTATCAGCATGGACCTCAGAGAAGGGCATGAGATGCTAAGGCTGCTTCTGCCGCCACCAAGAAGCCTGGGTGCAATCACAAGTCAATCCACACCTCCCCTCCCGGGAGCCTATGCAGCCCGCCACTGCCAGGGTCCCGTGATCCAGGGACAACTTCCCTGGTAGAACACATGGCACGCCTCAGGCTGGTGCAACGTCACGCTGGCCTCTGACACCGCAGGCTCGCCCCGCACTCCATGCCCCTCCCTCCCCCCAGTCTGAGTGAGCCAGAGCCCCCAAATCAGCTGCTCCTTTAACCTCGTCTGGGCGGGGAACAGACGCACTCAGGTGACCTACACACAGAGGCAGGGCCAAATCCAAATCTGAGCCCCAGGAGCTGTGCAAACAAAGAAGAGAAAGGAAAATCTCTCCCAGTAGCCTCAGGAGCAGCGGATTAAATCTCCACAATCACCTTGATGTGCCCTACATCTGTGGAATACCTGAATAGACAACGAATCATCCCAAAATTGAGGCAGTGGACTTTGGGAGCAACTGTAGACTTGGGGTTTGCTTTCTGCATCTAATTTGTTTCTGGTTTTATGTTTATTTTAGTTTAGTATTTAGAGCTTATTATCATAGGTAGATTTGTTTATTGATTTGGTTGCTCTCTTCATTTTATATATATTTTTTCCTTTTTCTCTTCTTGTGAGTGTGTATGCTTCTTTGTGTGATTTTGTCTGTATAGGTTTTCTTTTACCATTTGCCCTAGGGTTCTGTCTGACCTTTTTTGTTTGTGTGTGTGTGTGTGTGTGTGTGTGTGTATAATTTTTAGCACTTGTTATCTTTTGTGGATTTGTTCTTTGGTTTGGTTGTTCTCTTCTTCCTATTTTATTTATTACTTCTTGTTTATAATATTTTTAAAATTTCTAATTTTAATTATTTTATATTCTTTCTTTCTTTTTTCTCTCTTTTCTTCTGAATGGAGTGGCAGAGCCAAGTTGAGGACATTGGTCCACCAGAGACCTCCTGACCCTACGTAATCTCAAACAGCAAAAGCTCTCCCAGATATCTCCATCTCAATGATAAGACCCAGCTACACTTAACAACGAGCAAGCTACAGTGCTGGACACCCTCATGCCAAACAACTAGCAAGACAGGAACACAACCCCACCCATTAGCAGAGAGGCTGCCTAAAATCATAATAAGTTCACAGACACCCCAAACACACCACTGGACGCAGTCCTGCCCACCAGAAAGACAAGATCCAGTCTCCTCCACCAGAACACAGACACCAGTCTCCTCCACCAGGAAGCCTACACAACCCACTGAACCAACCTTACCCACTGGGGGCAGACACCAAAAACAAAGGGAACTACGAACCTGAAGCCTGGAAAACGAGACCACAAACACAGTAAGTTAAGCAAAATGAAAAGACAGAGAAATACACAGCAGATGAAGGAGCAAGGTAAAAACCCACCAAACCCAACAAATGAAGAGAAAATAAGCAATCTACCTGAAAACGAATTCAGAGTAACGATGGTAAAGATGATGCAAAATCTTGGAAACAGAATGAAGAATATACAAGAAACGTTTAACACAGATGTAGAAGAACTAAAGAGCAAACAAACAATGATGAACAACACAATAAAAGAAATAAAAAATTCTCTAGAAGGAATCAATAGCAGAATAACTGAGGCAGAAGAACGGATAAGTGACCTGGAAGATAAATAGTGGAAATAACTACCACAGAGCAGAATAAACAAAAAAGAATGAAAAGAATTGAGGACAGTCTCAGAGACCTCTGAGACAACATTAAATGCACAAACATTTGCATTACAGAGGTCCCAAAAGAAGAAGAGGAAAAAAAAAGGGACTGAGAAAATATTTGAAGAGATTATAGTTAAAAACTCCCCTAATAAGGGAAAGGAAATAGTCAAGTCCAGGAAGCGCAGAGAGTCCCATACAGGATAAATCCAAGGGAAAACACGCCAAGACACATATTAATCAAACTATCAAAAATTAAATACAAAGGAAAAATATTAAAAGCAGCAAGGGAAAAGCAATAAATAACACACAAGGGAATCCCCATAAGGTTAACAGCTGATCTCTCAGCAGAAACTCTGCAAGCCAGAAGGGAGTGGCAGGACATATTTAAAGTGATGAAAGGGAAAAACCTACAACCAAGATTACTCTACCCAGCAAGAATCTTTCAGATTCGACAGAGAAATTAAAACCTTTACAGACAAGCAAAAGCTAAGAGAATTCAGCACCACCAAACCAGCTTTACAACAAATGTGAAAGGAACTTCTCTAGGTGGGAAAGACAAGAGAAAGAAAAGACCTATAATAACAAACCCAGAACAATTAAGAAAATGGTAATAGGAACATACATACTGATAACTACCTTAATTGTAAATGGACTAAATGCTCAAACCAAAAGACACATACTGGATGAATGGACAAAAACAAGACCCATATATATACTGTCTACAAGAGACCCACTTCAGACCTAGAGGCACATACAGACTGAAAGTGAGGAGATGGACAAAGATATTCCATACAAATGTAAATCAAAAGAAAGAGGTAGTAGCAATTCTCATATCAGACAAAATAGACGTTAAAATAAAGACCATTACAAGAGACAAAGGAGGACACTACATAATGATCAAGGGATCAATCCAAGAAAAAGATGTAACAATTGTAAATATTTATGCACCCAACACAGGAGCACTGCAATACATAAGTTAAATGCTAATAACTATAAAAGGGGAAATCGACAAAACACAATAATAGTAGGGGACTTTAACACGCCACTTTCACCAATGGACATATCATCCAAAATGAATATAAATAAGGAAACACAAGCTTTAATAGATATATTAAACAAGATGGATTTAATTGATATTTATAGGACATTCCATCCAAAACCAGCAGATTACACTGTCTTCTCAAGTGCACACAGAACATTCCCCAGCATAGAGCACATCCTGAGTCACAAATCAAGCCTTGGTAAATTTAAGAAAATTGAAATCCTATCAAGTATCTTTTCCAACCACAATACTATGAGACTAGATATCAGTTACAGGAAAATATCTGTAAAAAAAAAAAAAATACATGGAGGCTAAACAATACACTACTAAATAACCAAGAGATCACTGAAGAAATCAAAGAGGAAATAAAAAAATACCTAGAATCAAATGACAGTGAAAACATGATGACCCAAAACCTATGGGATGCAGCAAAAGTAGTTATAAGAGGGAAGTTTAGAGCAATACAATCCTACCTCAAGAAAAAACAAACATCTCAAATAAACAACCTAACCTTTCACCTAAAGCAATTAGAGAAAGGAGAACAAAAAACCCCCAAAATTAGCAGAAGGAAAGAAATCATAAAGATCAGATTAGAAATAAATCAAAAAGAAATGAAGAAAACAACAGCAAAGATCAATAAATGTAAAAGCTGGTTCTTTGAGAAGATAAACAAAATTGATGAACCATTAGCCTGGGTCATCAAGAAAAAAAAGAGAGAAGACTCAAATCAATAGGATTAGAAATGAAAAAGGAGAAGTAACAACTGACACTGCAGAAATACAAAGGATCATGCGAGATTACTACAAGCAACTATATACCAATAAAATGGACAACCTGGAAGAAACGGACAAATTCTTAGAAAAGCACAACCTTTCGAGACTGAACAAGGAAGAGATAGAAAATATAAACAGACCAATCACAAGCACTAAAATTGAAACTGTGATTAAAAATCTTCCAACAATCAAAAGCCCAGGACCAGATGGCTTCACAGGCGAATTCTATCAAACATTTAGAGAAGAGCTAATACCTATCCTTCTCAAACTCCTCCAAAAAATTGCAGAGGAAGAAACACTCCCAAAGTCATTCTATGAGGCCACCATCACCCTGATATCAAAACCAGACAAAGATGTCACAAAAAAAGAAAACTACAGGCCGATATCACAGATGAACATGGATGCAAAACTCTTCAACAAAATACTGGCAATCGGAATCCAACAGCACATTATAGGGATCATACACCATGATCAAGTGGGATTTATCCCAGGAATGCAAGGATTCTTCAATATATGCAGATCAATGTGATATACCATATTAACAAACTGAAGGATAAAAACCATAAGATCATTGCAACAGATTCAGGAAAAGCTTTCAACAAAATTCAACACCCACTTATGATAAAAATCCTCCAGAAAGTAGGCATAGAGGGAACTTACCTCAACATAATACAGGCCATACATGACAAACCCACAGCCAACATCATTCTCAATGGTGAAAAACTGAAACCATTTCCACTAAGATCAGGAACAAGACAATGTTGCCCACTCTCACCACTATTAGTCAACATACTTTTGGAAGTTTTAGCCACAGCAATCAGAGAAGAAAAAGAAATAAAAGGAATCCAACTCGGAAAAGAAGAAGTAAAACTGTCACTGTTTGCAGATGACATGCTACTATACATAGAGAATCCTAAAGATGCTACCAGAAAACTACTAGAGCTAATCAATGAATTAGGTAAATAGCAGGATACAAAATTAATGCCCAGAAATCTCTTGCATTCCTATACATTAATGGTGAAAAATCTGAAAGAGAAATTAAGGAAACACTCCCATTTACCATTTCAACAAAAAGAATAAAATATCTAGGAATAAACCTGCCTAGGGAGACAAAACATCTGTATGCAGAAAACTATAAGACACTGATGAAAGAAATTAAAGATGATACAAACAGATGGAGAGATATACCATGTTCTTGGATTGGAAGAATCAACATTATGAAAATGACTCTACTACCCAAAGCAATCTACATATTCAATGCAATCCCTATCAAACTACCAATGGCATTTTTCACATAACTAGAAAAAAATTTTCACAATTTGTATGGAAATACAAAAGACCCCGAATAGCCAAAGCAAACTTGCATAAAAAAATGGAGCTGGAGGAATCAGTCTCTCAGACTTCAGACTATACTACAAAGCTACAGTAATCAAGACAGTATGGTAGTGGTACAAAACCAGAAATATAGTTCCAATGAAACAGGATAGAAAGCCCAGAGATAAACCTACACACATATGGTCACCTTATCTTTGATAAAGGATGCAAGAGTATACAATGGAGAAAAGACAGCCTGTTCAACAAGTGGTGCTGGGAAAACTGGACAGCTACATGTAAAGGATTGAAGTTAGAACACCCCCTAACACCATACACAAAAATAAACTCAAAATGGATTAAAGACCTAAATGTAAGGCCAGACACTATAAAACTCTTAGAGGAAAACATAGGCAGAACACTCTATGAAATAAATAACAGCAAGATCCTTTTTGACCCACCTCCTTGAGAATTGGAAATAAACACAAAAATAAACAAATAGGACCTAATGAAACTTAAAAGCTTTTGCACAGCAAAGGAAACTATAAACAAGATGAAAAGACAACCCTCAGAATGGGAGAAAATATTTGCAAAGGAAGCAACTGACAAAGGATTAATCTCCAAAATGTACAAGCAGCTCATGCAGCTCAATATAAAAAAACAAACAAACAAACAATGCAATCCAAAAATGGGCAGAAGACCTAAATAGACATTTCTCCAAAGAAGATATACAGATTGCCAACAAACACATGAAAGGATGCTCAACATCACTAATCATTAGAGAAATGCAAATCAAAACTACAATAAGATATCACCTCACACTGGTCAGAATGGCCATCATCAAAAAATCTACAAATAATAAATGCTGGAGAGGGTGTGGAGAAAATGGAACCCTCCTACACTGTTGGTGGGAATGTAAATTGATACAGCCACTATGGAGAACAGTATGGAGGTTCCTTAAAAAACTAAAAATAGAACTGTCATATGACCCTGCAATCCCACTACTGGGCAAATACCCTGAGAAAACCATAATTCAAAAAGAGTCATGCACCACAATGTTCACTGCAGCACTATTTACAATAGCCAGGACATGGAGGCAACCTAAGGGTCCATCGACAGATGAATGGATAAAGAAGATGTGGCACAATATATATAATGGAATATTACTCAGCCATATAAAGAAAGGAAATTGAGTTATTTGCAGTGAGGTGGATGGACCTAGTGACTGTCATACAGAGTGAAGTAAGTCAGAAAAAGAAAAACAAATACTGTATGCAGACACATATATATGGGGGAATAAAAAAAGATTCTGCAGAATCTAGGGGCAGGACAGGAATAGAGACGCAGATGTAGAGAATAGACTTGAGGACACTGGGAGGGGGAAGGGTAAGCTGGGATGAAGTGAGAGAGTGGCATGCACATATATACACTACCAAATGTAAAATAGATAACTAGTGGGAAGCAGCCGCATAGCACAGGGAGACCAGCTCGGTGATTTGTGACCACCTAGAGGGGTGGGATAGGGAGGGTGGGAGGGAGATGCAAGAGGGAGGACAAATGGGGATAAATGTGTATGTATATCTGATTCACTCTGTTATACAGCAGAAACTAACACACCAGTGTAAAGCAATTATACTCTAATAAAGGTGTTAAAAAAGAAAGACAAATTATCCAATTAAAAAACAAAAAGACCGCAAAGAACACTGATGTGCAAACAGCTGTTCGAGTCTCTGCTTTCAGTTCTTTTGGGTATATACCCAGAAGTGGAATTGCTAGGTCTTATGGTAATTCTCTGTTTAATCATAGATAGTCTTATAAATATATAAAAGAGAGTTAATATCCATTACATGCAAAGAGCTTTTAAAAGTACATAAAAATACCAAAATTCCAATTCAAAATGACAAAAGTAAAGATGTACATCTTTGCCAGTAAAAGTCCTGTTTGCCTATCAAATTGGGAAAATTTAAGAGACTTGTCAAATTGTGATAAATGGGTTCTCCTAAATACTGATGAGAGCCTAAGTTATTAAAGTCTTTTGTAGCAAGCAATTTAGCAGTAGACATACAAACTTTAAGTATATGTTTGCTTTTACTCAACAACCCCACTTCTAAAAAATTAAGCTTGTAGAAATGATTCATGTTTATTTGTTTGTTTTACTGTTTGTGAAAGAGAAAAATGTAACCTAAATAAATAAATGATTAAATAATTGATGATATAGTCACATTATGAAACGCTATGTAACCATCAAAAGAGAATGAGATAGATCTGTAGGAAGATCTCCAAGATGTGATGAGAAAAAAGCAAGCAAAAAATGTTGTGCTTTTATTTATATGATCATTTTTAAATGATATGTGTAAAATACTTGTATATGTACTTAAATTTAGATCAAACAATTAACAGTTGTTACCCTGGGAGAGAGAAGTAGGAGTGAGGAGTGAAGGAAAACTGTCATATGTTATAAGATGTGCATTGTTTGAGCTTTTTATAGGGACAGTGTGTTAATGTATGTGTGATTTTACAATATGATTGAGGACCAGTTTAGACATGATAAACTGCACATATATAAATTGTAAATCTGATGACTTTTCTCAGATGTTAAACACCCATGAAACCATCACCTCAATTAAGATGACAGACTGTGGTTAATTTTTTAAAAAATCATTAAACTCCCAGCTTTTAAATTTATATCACGAATAAAATAACTAAGCTCTACAAATAAACAGTATCCAGAAAGACCTGGAAAGTCCTCCTTCCCTTTGCCCTTTCCTTACCCTCAAGTTTTACTCGACTTATACATGGTATGGACATCTGCAGCAGCAGCCCTTCACTGATGCAATGCCCCATCCTAAGATGTGCTCTATAAAGCATTCGCCTTCATGCTTTCTGGTTTTCACTAATTCCTTAGGCTTCTTCTGTATGGCAGCTTCCAAGAAAGTAAAATAAATGGGAAGCATGGTATCTTACAGTTCATCAGATTTTAGAAAGAATTTAATCCTCTGCATGTGCACATGCACACACACACACACACACAAAATCCCTTCTAAATTATCCCTGATAGCCATCTACCCAATGGCTATATATCTATTTTAAGAAATTATAAATAATGCAACATTCATATTATATAAATCAGCATTTTATCAACCTCAGAACTACTGACATTTGGGGATGGACAATTCTTTGTTGTGGGGGACTGTCCTGTGCATTATAGAGTGTTTAGCGACATCTCTGCCCTCTACCCATTAGATTCTGGTAGCATCCCCTCACTCCAAATTTTAACAACCAAAAGTATCTCCAGAATTGTCAGATGAAAATTGCCCACTGTTGAGATCCACCTGTATAAATTGATGCTAAAATTAATAATCAAATTCATTCTTCTCTGAGGGCTTCCCTGGTGGCGCAGTGGTTTAGAATCTGCCTGCCAATGCAGGGGACACGGGATGGAGCCCTGGTCTGGGAAGATCCCACATGCCGCGGAGCAAGCGGGCCTGTGAGCCACAACTACTGAGCCTGCACGTCTGGAGCCTGTGCTCCGCAACAAGAGAAGCCGCGACAGTGAGAGACCCGTGCTCCGCGATGAAGAGCGGCCCCCGCTCACCGCAACTAGAGAAAGCCCTCGCACAGAAACGAAGACCCAACACAGCCAAAAATAAATAAATAAATAATAAATTTATTTAAAAAAATTAATTCTCTGAAATATTTTGAATCATCTCTATCCATATTTTTATCTTAATCTGAATCCAATTTCGATAAGCACATGGGAATAATAGAGAAGTAGTGTGTGCCATGTTGTAACACTAACCTAAGGAACTGGCTGTTGAGATGGAGTTAGGTATAAAGCCAAAGGTGGTACCAAAAAGAAAAGGCCAATGTGATTCCCTGTCAAGGGTGTTTGTTCTCCACTTCTCTGCCATTCTTGCCTAACAGAGTTCTAAAGAACTAAACTAGAGAACGCCAGTCCTTATACTATACCTTTTTCTTTCTTTGATTTCAAGTTAATTATAATAGAACAGAGCAATCAAAGAAACAATGAGCCATTCCAATTGAACACAAATCTGAATAGTATCATTCAATGACTAGTTGTGACATTGTATATTTTCTCAGACTCTATTCAGGAAAATGGAAGAATGTTATCAAGTGTAGCATAAACTTGTTTCTCATTTCCTTAAGATATCCTTTTAAATATCCTTTCTCAAACAGGATTTCCGGTTCTATTCTTTTCTCAACACATGGCTGATGCAGAAGTGATATATATATTCACTATGTGAAATTTAACCTCCCTTCCGCAAATAGACCCTTTTACTTTAAATCAAAATAAATTATAAATGACATCCACAGAGATTTGATAAAGATATTCTTTGTCATCATTGAAGAAATAAGAAGTAGAGGTTATCCAGTCATTTAGTGTTTTGGTAATATAGCTTTGGATTTAATGATACAGCTTAATGGATGGTGCTTTAAAAGTTTTGATTGTTTAGTAGGGAGCAAAGTTTTATGACTTCTCTGAAAACTAGACTTTCTAATGCATTTGCAATCAGTTCCAGTTAGAGCAAAATACAGAACCAATTATAGAGACGTCCATAACGGGAAATTTAATATGTTAGCGAGTTCTTAGTTTTATAGCTGTACATGGTCTAACTTTTAAAATAAAATAACCTCTCATGTTCAATTATTACCATTAATATTATGATATTAATATAGTGTTCATATACTCAATGAACACTGTGGAAGGTCCATACTAAGTCCCTCATACACATTATATTAGCGTATCCTTAGAGCTGCCCAAATGTTATTCCCCTAGTGATGGTGACATTGAGCAAGTTCTCCAATTTCTCTGAGTCTCAATTTCTTCCACGTGCAAAATGAAAATAATAGTAGTACCTTCATCATTGGGTGATTGAAGATCAAAGAAATGTTAGCAGTTGTGATACTATTAAGAACAATATTCAGTGTAGTATTTCATTTAAATAACAATATTTAATGTCTCCATGTGATATTTAAGTAGAACCACTGTACTGTTGTAAGGCTTTTCAAAAGGCTTATATTTATGTATGTAAATATAAGAATGTTGCTTTACTACTACACATTATCATTTTGAGACTGTGCCCCATGGTAGATTATTTGCAAAAGTCCCCACACGAATTCCCTTCCCATATCTATGCCTTTGGTAAATTCCCTCTTCCACTGACTCTGTGCTTCACCATGTGACTTGCTTTGGCCAATGGGACAATAACAAATATGACACACGTGAGACTTGAAAAGTACTCATGCATTCGGACTTGCCCCCTCTAGCTGCTCTGGGGAACACTGTGACCACCATGATGAGAATGAACCTGGTTTAACTTGCTGGATGCTAAGTGGGAAATGACCCAGTTGTCCCTGCTTAGAGCCGGCCAACTGCCAGACATGTGAGTGAGATCATCAGCCCCTAGCTGATGGCAAATATTAGTAAGCCTAGCCAATATAACCAGGAACAGAGACTCATCCAGCAGAGCTGAGCCCAAATTGCTGACCACAGAACCATGAACAAATAAAATGATGATTGTTTTAAGTCATTCAATTTTGGAGTAGTTTGTTAAATGATATAGTCTCCATAAGCAAAATAAATAAGAATAAAAAATCATGATTCAGAATGCAGCTAATATTCTAAATTTCCATTCCAAACTAAAATTACTTACTAATAAAATATTGACAATATCATTAAGTAATTCAGCTAAAAAACTGACACCAGGCCTACTTGGTTTTAAACTCAGTGGTAAACTTTAGGTGGTGGTACGATGTGGGTTGGTAGGGTCATCCCCTCCACAGAACAACAATAACAGGCAAGCTTTATCTTTTGTACTAACTCTAATCCAATGAATGATGGCAACTTTCAGTGTTGTGTTTAGAGATTCCAAGACCATCTCTAGTTCTGATAGGGGGTGGGAAGTAAATGCTTGTCATGCGTTTGCAAAACTTGCCATAGTTTAGATGTTCACTTGGAATATTTGTGCCCATAAAAGGTATTCATTATTTACTTGCTCATCTCGCTTCAAAGGCTGTAGTTAAGATGTATTTTTTCACTTACTTGCACCTTTTTAAGCAACTTTGGTTCAGGTTGTGAAGCTGTCATGGAAATATACTGTATAATTATCCTCACTGGAAAGATAGACTTTGTTTTTACAAGTACAGGCAAGGATGTTCTGAAGCCAGCATACTGACTCTCCCTTCCCTGCTCCCAGCAATTTAATCCTCCTGGAAGAGCGAGGCTGGCCACCACTGAAAGCAATGGTTATCATCACAAGAATTAACAGCCAGGAAGAATGTTCGTGATGAAGCCTGCTGATTTCTGTTAGTTCACTCGGACCACATGGCCTGGGGGATGCCTGTATACTCAACAGGATGGCTGGTGCCAAGCCAAGAAAATAAGTTCAAGAGAGAACTGAAGAAACACAAAATAAAGCCTGCACCATCTACTTTTTTTTTTAAATTGTTATTGGAGTATAGTTGATTTACAATGTCGTTACTTTCTGGTGTACAGCAAAGTGAATCAGTTATACATATACATCTCTCCACTCTTTTTTATTTTTTTTAATTTTTAATTTTTTTTTTATTTTATTTTTTTTTTTTGCGGTACGCGGGCCTCTCACTGTTGTGACCTCTCCCGTTGTGGAGCACAGGCTCTGGATGCGCAGGCTTAGCGGCCATGGCTCACGGGCCCAGCCGCTCCGCAGCATGTGGGATCTTCTCGGACCGGGGCACAAACCTGTGTCCCCTGCATCGGCAGGCGGACTCTCAACCACTGTGCCACCAGGGAAGCCCTATCCACTCTTTTTTAGATTCTTTTCCCATATAGGTCATTACAGAGTACTGAGTAGAATTCCCTGTGCTATACAGTAGGTCTTTATTAAACTCAAAGTGGATTAAAGACCTAAATGTAAGGCCAGATACTACAAAACTCTTAGAGGAAAACATAGGCAGAACACTCTCAGATACAAATCACAGCAAGATCTTTTTTGACCCACCTCCTAGAGTAATGAAAATAAAACAAAAGTAAACAAATGGGACCTAATTAAACTCAACAGCTTTTGCACAGCAAAGGAAACCATAAACAAAATGAAAAGACAACCCACGGAATGGGAGAACATATTTGCAAACAAAGCGTCTGACAAGGGATTAATCTCCAAAATATACAAACAGGTCATACAGTGCAATAACAAAAAAAACAAACAACCCATCAAAAGATGGGTGGAAGACCTAAATAGACATTTCTCCAGAGAAGACATACAGCTGGCCAAAAAGCACATGAAAAGATGTTCAACATCACTAATTATTAGAGAAATGAAAAATCAAAACTACAGTGAGGTAACATCTTACATGGGTGATACCTATAAACAATAAAAGTCTACAGACAATAAATGCTGGAAAGGGTCTGGCCCATCTACTTTGAACCACGAGTTCCTTTCCTTCTCTTTAGCTCCAATGTCTGCACTAACCACCCAGGATTCTATTACTTTCTTTCTATTGCTATTCCTTTATTATTCTTATGACTATTTATGTGTTTATTGTCTACTCCACCAGAATATAAACATCTTGGTAAAGATACATTGTATGAAACTTTCCCCACGTTTTCCGTATTTCCAAATAATCCTCTTAGCAATAGCTTTTATGATATTTATTGAATCTTCATTAGGTGCTAGATATATAGTATGTTAGCACTTCACATAAATTAACTCATTACTATAAGCCTTATAATAATTCTAAGGTAGGTAACATTCCCATTTTCCAGATTTAGGAACTGAATCTTAAAGAAGTAAAATAACTTGCCCAAGGTTACTCTCTAACTAGGTTAGAGTCAGTTTTGGAGACCAGATCTTTATGACTGCCAGAACGATGCACTTATCCGCTGTGCCTCATTGTCTCCCAGCATTTGAATGCATTTCTTTTGTGTGCACACTGTGGTACTTAAAGCTAAGGGCTCAGATACAAATCTCTAAGTCAGCATTTTCAGGAGAGTGATCTTGAGCAATCCCTTAACCTCTGTGGGTCTCAGTTACCTTATTAGTATCATAGTTAACACTCAGTTTCTCAGTTTACACTCAGAGAGATATGGATGATATACTCAATTTAATATTATTAAAGAAGGGTTTAACAAATGAATTCTTTACACAGGTGAGATCTAAATGTAGGGGAAACCACCACAGATAGAGAAGGACTCTGGTCCTAGTAATAGTGGGATATTATGACCCCTAGGATGAAAAAAATAAAGGGAAGGGACAGCATAAGAGCTCTTAAGCCGTGACTTTTAGGACAGTCTCAACCTGTCCAAGGCAACACCACGAAGAAGGAACCAGCAGATTATCCCTCTCTCCTCCCTCACTCTGATCTCTTCTCTAGAACCTCCCGATGGCCAAACTCACACAAACCAGAGGGAAAGGAAGCCCCACTGAGGTAGTCCACATGGGTCAATCTCCTGGGGCACAGAACAGGTGGAGAAGGGTGCAGAGTAGATCTGCAGGACCAAGTGGAAAATACTGGGTCACTTGTTGGAATAATAGGAAGAAGAATGTTCTCTAACAGAGTTTTAATGATAATTAAACAAGTTAATGAATATAAAACACTAGAAATAGTGTCTAGCACTCAATAAATATTAGCTATTATTATTTTAACTCACTCATTTGTTTATCCAATAAACACTTACTGAGAACTTACTATGTTCTAGGCATTATGGACATGAACTGTGTTCTAGTGAAGCTTACAATCCAGTTATGATCATACAACACAAATATAGAGTGGAGATCTCAGAAGAAACCTAAAGAAATCTAAATTGGGGTTCAGACATGTCTGGAAAAGTTTGGCAAACTGGTGTGGTAAAGAGGTTGTCTCTTTTTTTTTTAGGGATTCATTTTTTTTAATAGATGGTACTCCATTTAATGTTATTACAAAACAATGGCTATATTTCCTTGTGCTGTACAATATATCCCTGTTGCTTATCCCTTTTACACATAGTCATTTGTATCTCTTAATCCCATACCCCTATCTTGCCCCTCCCTCTGAGGTGGCCTTTTTCTTTAAGTGGCCCTTAGGGTCTTGATGGACAATGGCACATTCTAATGAGAGAAGTAGCAGGCCCACAAAAGCTTAATCAGTAACAGTCTCACCTGTCAGAAGGAAGGGCAGCGTGGAGGGCAGCATGGTGTTTGCCAGGTCAATTTAGCTCTTGGCCACCCTTCAAGAACTTTGGACTGAATCCTAGAACAAGGAAGCTGGGAAAGCTATAAAGAAAAAAAGAGCTAAAACTTCATAGGTGCTGAAGGCTCAAGTGTAACTGAAACTAGAGAGAGGCATTCCCCTCCCTTTTGCCGTCCCACCATGTTTTGGCAGTGGTAGAGGAAAGTTAGGGAGGCCACAATGGGAGGCGGTGGATAGGGGAAGCAGGAACCACAGCACCTATTTTCTCTAACAGGTGGAAGCAGCAAAGGAAATGGCAGTGGTGTTCTCCATGGTACACATCTAGGTAGGACTGAAGCAGAGTAAGAGGAATGCCACTGCCAAAGCTACATGGTAACAGACCAGATATGTGTGAGTTCCTATTGATGACTTCCCGGAACTCCTAAGCATACCTGGAAGATGTAAGCTACTACAAGAGTCCAGGAGAAAGAACTAATGGAACTCAGGTTATACAAATTACTATAATATATAGTGTAAAATTGCCAAGCATTCTAAAACATAACTGCAGAGAAAGGACTACAAAGGCTGTGAAGAAGGAAGCCATGATCTTCAGTGGAGAGAATCAGGTAAGGTTCCTCCATTAAGTTGACTTGGAGCTGAGAATCAAAGAACTAACATAAGTTTGACATGAAGAGGCAGGAATACATGGAAACTAGGGGATGAAGAGCCTGAGGGTAGAAGGGACTGTCTGATGAGGGGGCAGAGGAATCATTTCAGGTAAGTTTGGAGAAGAGCAAGCAATCTGGTTTGACTGGCAGAGGTCCTAGAACAGCAGCCTTGGGAAGATGGTGTTTCTTCCATAAGTTATTGAAAATCATTGAAGATTTTGAAAGGAGCTGTGAACTTGATGACTACGTGGCACCAAAGTAAAACCAGAAGCAAGCAAAGCAAGGGAAGCCCCTGAGAGTTTACCTTAACAGTTTGTTAATAAAAATAAATACATACAACATTATTTTTAGAGGCCAAACACTGTCATTAATAACATTGCCATCATAGCTACCATTTACTGAGCTCTGGGCTCAGTGAGACATATGTTATCTCATATAGTCTTTTCAACAGTTCTGTGGACTAAATATTTTTATTTCCAATTCACAAAGAAACTACAAATAAAGAGAGATGTAGCCCAAACTCACATACATGCAGGGTCATGTTTTGGACCTACGTCATGTTCTAACCACTGTAGAGCCAAAAATTCTACTGAAAAGCAATTGAAAAAAAAAGGAAAACCTTTACTGAAGTAATCCTTTCAAAAGAGACCATGAACTCTGAATTTAAAACAATTTTAATGTGCTAGAAGTAGTTTAAAATAAAGCTCTGAAAATAATCCTCATTACTGGAGGTGGTTAAAAGCAGCTCAGGAAAGCAAATGACAACCAAAATACCACTCAAATTAGCATGAGAAAGCAATTAAGGAGATAAACAGTATTTGAGAGAGACTGGGAAGAATGATGACCCAAGAACAGAAGGCTCTCCTGAATGCTAGTGTTGATGTGAGTGAGTTTTCTATGCAGCCATGAAGGTTTAGGTGTGGTTCTCCTCTGGAAGGGGAAGAAGAACCTTCTCTAGGCCTGTGCACAGTGGGTGTGCCGTCAGCTTTCATATGTGACTAAATGAAGAAAGAAATAAGGGAATAGTTTGGTCCTTAAAGTTTACAGAAGGAAATAGCAAAGAGGAATACTAGCAAAGTCTTTAACCCAAAATAGACTCTCATAAAGTGCTTGTTGATTTGATTTAAATCATAGCTGGTCAAAGGACAAAGGGACACATTAGTCTGTGGTCTTCCTGTGCCCCAGCCCATCTCACCCCCCAGAGGCTCCCACACAGACCTCTTAGGTCCTGGGATGTCGGGCAGACTAGTTTTCCTAAGCACAGATATTTTTCCTCACCTGCTGATGCGCTCACTCACAGTGCTGAACAACACAGTACAACTGTTTAATGCTGACTGTGTCGTTAGATATAGTTCCTACCACAGCTATTTTATCCACTAGGCATCACAGTGCCACAGAGGCTATGAATTTTTCAAGAGCTAAACGTGTGAGAAAATTTGTTGGCTTTACCCATCAAAAGAAAAAATACAAAATGTACAAGTATATCACATTATGTCAGTTTCATTTATTATTAAATTCAATGGCTTTAAATTGTTAAATGTATTGATCTATTGTTAGGTTAAAAAAAAGAAAGAGAGAAATAATACCAGTTAATAAATGTAGAGGGAATAATAATAGAAGATCACACTTTTGCATTCCCCAATGTAATAATCGATTCAGGCAAGGATCATCAAGAAATGCTAAAACCATTAGGTAAAAGGTTATTGATTAACAGTATATTTTCACCGTGCCAAGATCTACTCTGAGCATTACTCGGTAATTGCAAAAGAGGAAAGTGTACTTTTACAGTGAGAGATCTATACTTACCAAGTGGTCAAGCTTAGGACTCTGACACTGAGACAACCTGACATGGACCTGCTTCCCATGAACTTCTTCCAAAAATGTTGAAACTGAACTCAATCAAGAATCAGGACCTAACTCCCCGTTGATAAATAAAGGAGTTGGGAGATGGAGATACACGTTAAACAACACCATGAAGAAATAGACAAATCCAGAATGGAAGTATTCTAAAGGACCAGGGGCCTGAATTCTTACAAAAGTCAATGTCATGAGAGGCTAAAAAAAAAATTCTATATTAAAAGAGAAATAGAGACATACCAAATGCAACCCTGTAACTATTGATACTGGTTCATAAAAGTCAGTTACAAAAGATATTTGAAAATGAACTGAATATTAGATATATTAGAGAATTTATGTTAATTTTCTAAAGTGTGATAAAGGGATTATGATTATGTAAGAGATTTCTGCTGAGGTATTTAGGGTGAAGTGCTATGCTTCCTGGCAACTTACTCTCAAGTTTTTCATCCAAAAATGGGGTATATATATATATGATTCTGATTTTATATATATATGTATATACACACACACACACATATATATACACATATACATGTATATATATATTTGTGTATCAGAGTACAAATATAGTAAAATATAAACAACTGTTAAACCCAGGGGTAGGGCATAAAGGTGTAAATTTATCTGTTTTATCAGGATTTATGTGTGTTAATTTTTCATAATATAATGTTGGAAGAAACTTCCCCTGCCTATACAAAACCTAACCAAAAAATTTTATTTTTATAAAAATGGTATTACCTTGGAAAATAATTGTAGATTTGGCTATTACTTCAAAAAATTTCAATGTAAGTACAGTGGTTTCTAAGCAATGTAAGTTCAATAAGTTAATGCTAAAAAAATTTTTTTAAAAAGCAATCATAAGATTTTTTTCAACATTTTACAGCAAAAAAATGGATATTTAACGTAGGGTGTGGGTATATGTTAATATGTTTTGGAAAATGTGAGACTGAACTTATAAATATAAAAGTGCCTATGAGTTTCTTAAAATGAATCTGGCCCAAATGGGACTTGAGCACGCAGCATTTGTTTCAAACCCCGAAACATGAACCTCTCTTCACATACCTCTGGATTTCCAAGGTATTAATATAATATCTACTGCTTATTAAACATTTTTTTTTGTGAGGGTACTGTGAGCTCACCTAAACCTCATAATACCTCCATGAATTAAGTACTATTGTTATGCTCATTTTACAGAGAAGGAAAACTTAGGGTCCAGGTGTAATTAAGTTGCCTAAGGTCACACAGCTAGTCCGTGGTAGAGTTGGGGTGGAACTCTACATCCACAGACCCTTTGGTAACTATGCATTGCAACTGGAAGACAGACAGAACTAAAGTCTCTGGGAGTGGTCACTTATACCTGGAAACTATCAGTTGGAATTTTCAAGTAGGGAGGAGTTTCTGGGGTCAGTTGATGAGAAAGATGGACATTTTAGAGCTGGGATCTTTTCATTATGTCACTTGATTCACACCTTGGGTTGCACCTAGGCTTCACAGCAGAGAGCTGGCCCAGATCTAAAATAGCACAGAGGAAAATACAATCCAAAAGCATCCCATTGTGTGTGTGTGTCAAGGGAGAGGTTTATCTCATAAGAAGTAATCAACATTCTATGAACCCAGAGCCACAAACCCAGAGCATTAATCCTGTGATTTCCCTGCTTACAATATTTAGTGAGTTCCCATAGCCTGCTAGAAAACAGAAACCAGTTGCAGCAAACTTAAGCAGAGCTGCCAGAAAGGTTGGGATCAAGGGAGACAAGCATTGGCCCAGATCTTGCCAGAATTAATGTTTTTGATGCCCTCGATATTGGCATTGTAACGCTGAATGCTGGAAGCTTGGCTGCTGGGTTCCATCACCCCTGGTCACTCAGCCTCATGCCACTGGACTCTCAATTCTAGATTCTGCTGCAGTCACTGCAAGATCGCTAATTGACTCCTTGGCTTTTGCCTCCTTCTCTCAACAATCCCACCAGGTCTCAGTGGGGGCATTTGATTAGCTAAGCTTAGATCACAGTTTCAGTTTATCTTCCAGAGAGCAGGGAGAAGGTGCATCTCTTTCCATAAGCTTCCATACAACCAGTGCTGTGTGGGTGTATTAGTCAGGGTTCTCCAGAGAAACAGAAGCAATAGTATCCCTCTTGCTCTCGCTCTGTCGGCACATACATACACGTGTATAGGTATATGTATGTATATACATGAATATGTATATATAGTTAGAAGTCCCCACTTGTTCAGCCTTCTTGTTCTATACAGGCCTTCGGTCCATTGGGTGAGGCCCGCCCACATTAGGGAGAGCAATCTGCCCTATCTATTCAAATGTTCATTTCCTCTAGAAACATCCTCACCTAGCATAATGTTTAACCAAATGTCTGAGCACCCCATGACCAATCAATTTAACAAATAAAATTAAGCATCACAGTGGGCCTACAGTTTCTATTTAGTTGTGGTTACTTGCCAAAATTTTCTGTTCATCCAGACATAGACTTCATGCATCTGGGCTCTTTTTGCCGGAGAAGCTCTCTGAGTCTCCAGGGTATGTGTGTGGTTTGTTTGCTGTGGGATGGGGTGGGGGTTGGTTTCAGCTCCCCCTTCCCTCATATGTCCCCATCTGGCTACCACATCTCCAGCTTCCTTGGCTGCGACTGGGACAAACATCTCAGTGGGCCTCCAGGACCCCCCACCTGCTCACCACTCCACCTTTGATTTCTCTGTCTTTTCTGTTATCTGGGGAGTTGTCTGTATTTTGAGTTCAGGTAGATAAGTGTTGATACTATAATGACTGTTACCTTTTATCCAGCATTTTTTATGTAGTAAAACTAAAGTTCCTCATAATTAGGCTTTGTTGCCAGAAATCTCCACCTTATATTTTAAAAACATTCCTTTGCATTTAAGGCAAATGAGAGTGATTTTCCATTTTTTGTAAGAATAAAATAGTTTACTCTTAAGCTAAATTTATTTAGGAAAACAGCAAGTATCAGACCAGGTAATATTCAGATGCAACAAATATCAGGTGAGGAACAGGTCCGTGACAAATACGAATCTAGCCCACTGCTTAGCGTACAGCAAGCCCACAGTAAATATCCGATGATTAAATGAGTAAATAGGAAAAAATACTTAACTACCGTCATCAAAAGCTTTCTTTCTTCATCTACTATATAGGCATCAAGAGCAGTGTTGTCCACACTATGAAATTCTTAGAAAGTTTCCTTCATCAACATCAGACATTTAAATCAACTGTGTTCACTAAAAAATCTAATAATGCAATGTCTTTTATAATCATGAATAGTAGTTTGCTCTTTAATGAAAATAAGTAACATATGAAATAAAGAAAGGCAAAACTTATCTATGACAATAATCAGAAGAGTGGTTGCCTGTGGGTTGTGCTGGTGGACTGGAAGGGGGCAGGGGGGAACACTGGGGGATGTGAACGTTTTATACCTTGATTGAGCTGTTGGATAAGTGGGTACGTACATTTTTCAAAACTCACCTAATAGTTTAATTAAGACCTGTGTATTTCACTGTATGTAAATTTTACTGCACTTAGGGACTTCCCTGGTGGCACAGTGGTTAAGAATCCGCCTGCCAATGCAGGGGTCCGGGAAGATCCCACATGCCGCGGAGCAACTAAGCCTGTGAGCCACAACTACTGAGCCCGTGAGCCACAACTACTGAGCCCGTGTGCCACAACTACTGAAGCCCGCCCACCTAGAGCCCGTGCTCCGCAACGAGAAGCCACTGCAATGAGAAGTCTGTGCACCGCAATAAAGACTAGCCCCCATTTGCCGCAGCTAGAGAAAGCCCGTGCATAGCAACGAAGACCCAATGAAGCCAAAAATTAATTAATTAATAAAAAAAAATTTTACTGCACTTAAAAAAAATAATGGTGATAACCAAAAAAAACAAAAAACAGTGCTGTCCAACAGAATTTTCTGTAGTGATAGAAAAGTTCTTCTGTACTGTCTAATAAGGGTAGCCATCAATCCAGCCACATGTGACAACTAAGTACTTCATATGTGCCTACTGCAGCTGGGCAACTGCTTTTTCAATACTATTTAATTTTAATTAGCTTAAATATTTAAGTTTATATAGCCACATGTGGCTAGTGGCTACCAGGTCTCATTCCCAGTGGCACACTGAAATCATCTAAGAAGCTTTAAAAATATACTAAAGCCCAGCCCCCATCCTAGACCAATTAAATCAGGATTGCAAGTTGCTGTGGTCCAGGCACTTATTTGTTTTAATTATGGGAAGCTTACTTCTTCTTTCCTTAACATTATCTTTTTAATAAAAAGTAAATAATAAAGACATTGTATATTAGGTGTGAAACCTAGCTTTATCCCACTGGTAAAAGCTATGGAAAATCTGTTTACTTATTCAAGACAAATGTCCTCATAGTAAATCTACTGGATAGATTCAAAGTATTTCCAAATGTATTTCTTATGTTTCATTTGTTTCATTTGATCAGTTTCAGTATTGATGGTTTCCCCTCTCCTGGATCATTTAATTCTTATGTGCACTCGGAGATGGGCAGAGCAGAGCCAAACATCACTATTCTATGGATGGAGATTCAGAGAGGTTGAATGATTTGCTGAAGGTCACATGGTTGATGAGAGGCAAAATTAAAAGTCAGGTCTTTTGGTGGCTAGTACCGTGTTATTTTTATTCCACAGTGAGGCAAACAACTATTAAAGTGAAATGAATTAATACAGTGTTAAGGCTGGAAATTCTTTCCCTACTTCTGTTTACAGTTAAAGTTCTAAATATGGAGAATGGAAAACATACTTCCAAATCTATTTAAGAGTAATGTTTCATAAACAGGACTCTACTGTCTAATGTTATATGTTCAGCTAAACTTAACCCAGTCAAAATTAAGAAAAGCTGGATTCATCTAAAAATAAATAGATACAAAATTTTTGGAGTACAATTTGAACATACATATCAAAAGCCATAAACATGGTCATACCCACTGACTCAGTAATCCTGAGACTTGGCATCTGTCCTAAGATGCAATGGGAGACTGATAAGTCAGAGTATAGTCAATGGTTTCATTACTGGGTTATCGAAAGCTTTCAAAGCATAGCTTGCAGAAGAAAAGTCAAATATATGATAATATATCCTTAAAGTGAAATATTGGATTGGCCAAAAAGTTCATTCGGGTTTTCATAACATCTTACAGAAAAACCCGAACGAACTTTTTGGCCAACCCAATATTATGCTTAATTCAAAATCTCAGGTTTTAAGACCAACTATTGATACTGGAAATTGTTCATATTAATGTTAAGTGAAAAAGGATACAAAATTGCATAGAGTATGATGCACATGTGGTATAGAAAAGTAAAGACTAACAGCAAGGTTGTAGAGCAACAGAATCTCCTCTGTATTCTCAGCAGGTTAAGTTAGAATAATGACATTGAAAATAGCTTAGCATTTCCTAGAAAAGTTAAATATGAGCCTACTCTTAAGCGTAACACTTCCACTACTGGCATACTTGTTCAACTGAGTTTTGACCAATGAATAGCTTTTGAAAGTCAACTTAGTGGGTTGCAAGCAGCATTATTTGTTAATAAAGGAGATCAGAGTGCATAACACACAGTAAACGATAGTACTGTCATGTAAATTTTTGTTTCAGTTATACACACACGTGTATGTTTCAGGGTTGTGACATAAAATGTATTAGTTACTCTTGCCCATGATTCAAAGAGTTTGAAAGCCATTGATTGTCCTAGAGAACCTCTTGTACATACTACCCCAAGAAAGGAATTTTACCAGGAGACAAGTACAGAATGTTCATAATGACTAGAAATAAACCTCATTTCCATTAGTAGTAGAACAGATTATAGGATATTTAGCATGCTTTGTCCCCCAAATGCCAATAGAGGCAGTCATTGTAACAACAAAAATGCCCCCATACATTTTCACATGCCCTACCTGGGGGCTGTTACCATTCTCTGTTGACTATTCCTGGCTAACAAGTTGTAAGCACTTGTTGAATAAATAAATTAATACAAAGATAAATAAAATAGCTGTGCCTGTGCTGGTAAGAACTAATGGTTAATAGGATTGAATTAGGCTAAAGGGTGGTCAAAGCCCGAGATTCACGATGAAACTTAGAGCATTATTTGCTTAATTTCTTAAGAGTTTTTATTCACCTATCCTTCCAGTTATCATTTAGAAAATATTTATTCAGTGTTTACCATGCATTAGGCTCTTAAGTACTGATAAACTAGATAGACAAGGATTTTGGCCTCAAGGAGCTTACGATCTGCATGAAAGTATATTAACCAAGAAGCAAATAAGTGGGAGGACTTTCTGCTTCTGTACACTATTAAACAGTGTTCTTCACACGTGATTCCATCCCTATCCTCTCTTCATACTTTCCAGCTGCTCCTGTGGAGACAGAAACTAAAGGACCTACCTTTTCCAGGGTTTACAGGTAGGGAATCAGTGCAAGCTAAACCATTAAAATACCTTATTTTTTAAGAATGAACAGAAACTTACATTTCTCAAGTTCCAGCAATAGCTATAAACACTCAAGTAGCATGGATTCGGAAAAAATACAACTAATTTTTGATGGATAAATTGCTATATATATGTACTAAAGAAATGAAATAAACTCAGTGACAATCATTCACAGCCCTTGGCCATGACCTGGTAATCATCTTTAATAGTCCAGCTCCAGGTTTTAATGAAGGAGAAATGTAAATAAGGCAAATATAACACATGAGCTGCATTTTAAAATTCTACCCCCTACCAAAGAGATATCTTTAACTGGTCCCCTCCTAACATACACACACACACACACACACACACACACACACACACACACACACACAATAATTAAATTTTGGTGTTCTCTATATATTTCAAATAATTACAAAGCAACAGAAAAAAGAGTTTATCTTATTGAATATTAAGTCACAAGCTGTTTATTTCAGGGATGAAGTATGAACACATACTTGTAGTTTATGAAAGTCCACACTACCCCCAGATTCATTCGATATTCAACAAGTCCTTCAGTGAGCTTCTACAGGTGCTGGTCTCCTATCATTCAGATTTCTTGAGTAAGGAAGGGCACAAAATACTGAGCTGGGTATTTTCAGATCCTGTACCTGAGGCTAGACTAGCTAAGGGTCTACTCAAACTTCTGGCTCAAAGTTCTAAAACCAGAAGTAACTAGAAATGATATAGCTCTTCTCTAGTATTTAACTTTTCTTGTTTAAATAAGTGTTTATCCATATGAGGTAAAATTGGCTATTTCACAAGTAGCTGACAAAAAAAATACAACTTTTTTTTTTTTAAAAGGGAGAGATTAAAAAAAAAAGGGAGAGATTTGTGAAAAGTCTGTAAGTAAATTTGGCTTCAGGCTTGACTGAATTCAAGGACTCAGATGATGCCCTCAGATTCAAGTGTCTGATATATCAGCTCTATTGGCTTCTTTCCTATGGTTAGCAAGATGGCTGTCCACAGTGCAGTTTCTTGTATTTTTCCCTACAAAATGAAAGTTCTGGACCTGACCCTCATATTGGGGGCCATATTGGGTCCATACCAGGGCCCATTTTTGATTGGCCAGTGTGAGTCACATGTCCATCTCCAAAATCAGGGAAAGATGCAACTCTAGTTGAAGCACTTAGGCTGAGAGTGGCAGACGCCTGGTCCCATCAGATTAGTGTCAACTAAAAGAAAGGAAAATATATACGGGGTAGCCAAAAAAGAGCACATGTTCACCACAGATGATAAACTTATGTCTCCCAGAAAGAGATAAGAATTTCCATTTGTAAATGGAGTGCTGCTTCAGAAAGAGCTGTGGATTAGATGTCAAAATTTCTTAGTTCTAATGTTAGCTCCACTGATTTTAGCTACATGACACAGTTCTTATAAGAAGTAAATGAGTATGTAGTCAAAGTGTTTCATTAACATTTGAGTAATACTTTATAAATACTCTCATTATTATCCAAGAGGCTGAGAATGTATCCCTTAGAAAGGTATTTTTGACTATCTGAATTGCATCAAAGTAACAAAGTATATGTACATAACAAGTAGTTTTGGTTGATATTGTATGTTTCCTAGCTCCCTTTATCTTGATTGACAGAACCCCACTTTTATTTAATAAATCCACTTGCCTCCATAGTGCTGTGTGCTTCAGTAAGCTATGACGGTAATGTCATCTTGTGGCTCTGCCCTTCATTGGGACCTTGGAGTCTTCTGATCCTACCAATGGAGAAGACTCAAGAAAGTAGGAAAGGAGCACTATTTTTAACTGCCTTACCTCAAAAGAAACACTCATCACTTCTCACATTTCATTGGTCAGAACTAGATACACATTTGACTGATATGTAAGAAGCACTAGGAAATATAGTCCCCAGATGAACAACCACTTCTGAGGGTCAACCCTATTCCATGGAAGGTGGAACACATGGTTAGCCATGCCTACCATGTTGACTGAGACAGTAGTCAACACAGAAAAATCCTCTTCAAGAGAAAGGGGAGGAAATGAAAATTGTTTTGGTCAAGAAAGTCCTATATTAGTTTCCTAGAGCTGCTGTAAGAAATTATTATGAACTTGGTGGCTTAAGAACAACAGAAATTAATTTTCTCACAGTTTTAGAGACTAGAACTCTGAAATCAATGTGTCAGCAGGGCTTCTTTCTGAAGGCTCTAGGGAGAATTCCTCTTAGCTCTTTCAGCTTTCGGTGGCTCCAAGCGTTCTCTGGCTTGGGGCCAATCTGCCTCCATCTTCACATACTCATTTTCTTTATGTCAGTGTCCTCTTCCTTTCTTCTCTCTGTGTCTTCTCTTCTAAGGACACTTGTCACTGGACTTAAGGTCTACCCTAATCCAAGAATAACTCATCTCAAGGTTCTTAGCTTTTATGTCTTCAAAGACCCTTTGTCCAAATAAAGTCACATACATATATTCGGGGTGAACTTATCTTTTTCAGGGAGAGTGGGGGCTTAGTGGGGAAGCCACCATTCAAGCCACTACATATTTTTGTGAGCCCTAGAATGATTTAAGTTTGTTTGTATATTTTCCATCTTGGCTAGATAGGATGAATTCATACATTTCATGTAACTAAGATGATACAAAACTAGTTCTTCATGTAGAAAGGTGCAATCATTTTATACAAGAGCAACAGACAATCTGCATATGAAAATTAACAGTCAATACTATTTATTCTGGCTTTTATCAATTTCTTATGTCTGTTTACATATGAGGGGTAGTAGTGAACTATGCAAAGGAATGAGATAGACCTGGGTTCAGACACAAGCTCAGACACTTATTAGATGTGCAATCTTGGAAAAATTATTTAAGTTCCTTGAGCCTCAGTTTTCTCATACATAAAATGGAGGAAACTGTATTTCACAAGATGTTTTTGATCACAAGGAATAGAAAAGAAATATCTTAATAAGAAATACCTTTACCTCATATAATATGATGTCCAAGGGTAAGGAAAACTGAAGATGTGGCAGGTGTCATGGTTTGATAATTATCCTAAGTTTCCATGTTTTTACCTTCACTTTACTCTGCCATCCTCAGCATCACCTTCAACCTAACACTGGTTCTTCTCATGGCCAAAAGAAGGCTGCAGCAGTTACAATCCATATCCAAACAAGACACACTCAGAGGAAGAAGAAAGACTTTCTCTTTCAATAATTTTTTTAATAAGGAAGGAAACCTTTCCAATAACCCACTGAGCAGTCTTCCCCTCATGTCTCACTGGCTGAATTGAGGCACATGCCCACTGGCCCACCTTGGCAAGGTGAATGGAATGACTCTGAATGGCTTAGAATTATCTAGTGCGGAAGAGATGTTGAGGATTTAACTACAAATGTCTAATACAATTACTTACCACTGATTTCCTAATTACATAGATGAAGAATAAATACATATTCACCTAGCATATTTTCTGGCCCTTAAGAGGCATTAAAATCACAGTGGCCTGTATCTATTAAAGAAATTTAATCAATAACTAATAATATTCCCAAGCAAGGCTCATTGGTGAATTCTACCAAACATTTAAGAAAGAAATTGTACCAATTCTATACATTTTCCAGAAGACAGTAGCAGAAGAAATATTTCCTAAATCACTCTATGAGGTCAGCATCATCCTAACACTAAAGCCAGACAAAGACATTAAAACTATAGAGCAATATCTCTCATGAACATAGATGCAAATATTCTCAGTAAAGTATTAGCGAATTGAATCCAGCAATGTACAAAAAGAATTATACACCGTGACCAAGTGGGATTTGTCACTTGTATGCAAGGCTGGTTCAACACTGAAAATCAATTAATATAATCTATCTCATCAACAGGCTAAAGAAGAAAATTCATATAAACATATCAATAGATGCAGAAAAAGCATTTAAAAAATCCAACAACAATTCATTATTGATAAAACTGATAAAAACAAAACCCTACAGAAACCCTACAGCTACAATCATATTCATATTGAGAAATCCAAATTTTTTCACTAAGATTGGGACCAAGGCAAGGATGTCCCCTCTCACCATTGCTTTTCAACATGTACAAGAAGTCCTAGCCAATGTGATAATACAAGAAACGGAAATCAAAGTTATATAGATTGAAAAGAAAGAAATAAAGCTGTCTTTGTTTGTAGGTGACATGATTGCCTATGTAGAAAATCCAGCTGAAAGATTCTGGAAAAAACTCCTGGAACTAACAAGGGATAATGGCAAAGTTGCAGGATATGAGGTTAATATACAAAAGCACATCACTTTCCATAACCAACAGTGGACAAGTGAAATTTAAAATAAAAAATGCATTATCATTTATATTAGCACCCCTCCAAAATGAAAGTTTTGGTATAAATCTAACAAAATATGTGCCAGATCTTACAAGGAAAACCAGAAAACTCTGATGAAAGAAATCAAAAAAGTACTAAATAAATAGAGAAATTTTTCATGTTCACGCATGGGAACTCAATATTGTCAAAATGTCACTTATTCTCAATTTGATCTATAAATTCAACAAAATCCCAAGCAAAACCCCAGAAAGTTGTTATGTAAGTATCAATGAACTGATTCTAAAGTTTCTCGCAAAAGACCCAGAATAGCCAACTCAATATTGAAGGAGAAAAAAAGTTGAAGAACTGACACTCACCAACTTCAAGACTTACGATAAAGCTACAGTAACCTAGACAGTGTGGGATTGGTGAAAGAACAGACAACTAAATCAATGAAACAGGATAGAGAGCCCAGAAGCAGACTCACAAAAATATAGTCAACTGATCTTTGACAAAAAAAAAAAAAGCAATACGATGGAGCAAGATAGTCTTTTCAATAAATGGTGCTGGAGCAGCTGGACATGAAAAAAAAAGAATCTAGAAACAGACTGTATACATGTCACAAGAATTAACTTGAAGTTGATGATAGACCTAAATGTAAAACGCAAAACTATAAAATTTATAGAAGATAACATAGGAGAAAACCTAGATAACCTTAGGTATTGCAAAGACTTTGGATACAACATTAACGACACAATCCATGAAATAAATGGTTAGCTGGACTTCAATAAAATTAAAACTTCTGCTCTAAAGAAGACAATGTCAAGAGATGAGAAGATAAGTCACAGATCAGAAGAAAATACTTGCATATAACACATTTGATAAAAGACTTATCTAAAATATTCAAAAAGTTCTTAAAACTCATCAGTAACAACCTGATTTTTAAAATGGCAAAAGACCTAAAAGAAGAAGACATATAGATGACCAGTAAGCATATGAAAAGATGTTCAACATCATATGTAATCAAGAAAGTGCATATGAAAACAACAATGAAATACAAATACACACCTGTTAGAATGGCCCAAATCCAAAACACTGACAACACTATATGTTAACAAGGATATGGAGCAATAGGAACTTTCATTCATTGCTGGTGGAATGCAAATGATACAATCACTTCACAAGACAGTTGGAGATTTCTTACAAAACTACACATATTCTTACCATGTGATCCAGCAATGGCTCTCCATGGTTATTTACACAAATGAACTAAAAACTTATATCCACACAAAAACCTGAACATGGATGTACATAGCAGCTTTTCACAATTGCCAACTTAGAAACACCCAAGATGTCCTTTAGTAGGTGAATGGATAAATAAACTTTGCTACATCTAGATAATGAGATATTATTCAGTACTAAAAAGAAACAAACTATCAAGCAATGAAGATACCTGGAGGAGACCTAAATGCATATTACTAAGTGAAAGAAGCCAATCTGAAAAGGCTACATACTATTTGATTCCAGCTGTATGATGTTCCAGAAAAGGCAAAACTATGAAGACAGTAAAATGAGCAGTGGTTTCCCAGGGTTTGTGGGGAGGAAGAGATGAATAGGCAGAGCACAGGTGATTTTTAGGACAGTGAAACTATTCTGCATGATACTACAATGATAGATCCATGTCATTACATATGACAAAAACCATGGAATTTACAACATCAAGCATGAATCCTACTGTAAGCTATGGACTGTGGGTAATAATGATGTGTCAACATAGGTTCATTGATTATAAGGAGCACACCACTGTGATGCAGGATGTACATAATGGGGGAGGTTTGGGGGGTGGGGGTGGCCCTTTCACTCCGTTTTGCTGTGAACCTAAAACTGCTCTAAAAATCACAGTGAAATATAGCATATGACATACACAAATTTCATAGAGACAAAAATATGCAATATTTATTCAGCCGCTGTTCACTACTCAAATATACATTTCCTTTAAGTTCCATCTCAACACTCACCTCTCTAAATTTCTTAATTCTCCCTTCCTATGTAGATCTTCTCCTTCATCTAAAATTCTATATCTATAACCCTCAGAAAGGAAATGTGTCCTCAAAATATCTATTATTTTAGGTTTTCACATATGAATGCCTTAACTCCCCCTTAAAAAGTGTAAGCTGTTCTTTAAGGAATGGGGTCATATTTTTCCACTGTTCTTTGTCTTCTTTAGCACCTTGATGTTTCCTCAATGCACAAATAATTGTTTAAAAGACAATGTAACCAAACCATCTGAACTCATCTGTGAGAAGAAACTTCCCTTTGGAAATAATGATGTCAGATCTAAACTAAATCTTTCAATTCCTCACTATGAGCAGTCTAAATAATACAGCATCAGTGTATTTGTTGATAGTTTAATGCTTAATAAATGTTAACATACTCAATTTTAATCCAAGGTTTTTAACCCCACATCTTATTTTCTGTGCCACATTATCAGTGAGATGGATTAAGTTTCTAGGAGAAGCACACAGCTGTTAGGTGCCACAAATATGTTAAGCCACAAGTCTATTTGAAGGTGACATTTCTGAAAAAGGCTCACCACCCCATCTGTGATAAGTCTTAGAGCATTTCACTCATTATAATTAGGTTCAACAGCCAAATGAAACGATTGCATTTAAGCCTGACAACTGAAGGTCATGTTCAAAGTTGGAGGGAGGACATAGCAAAGCAGATGAGATGGAGCTTCTATAAAAATTTTCTCTTACTCTTTAGCGTCTTATCGCACATAATCCATGGTTTGGGTCTGGTTATTTGTTTCAGTCTTACAGATGTTAAAACAAAATCAGCCCCAGGCTGGAAGAGTCTCACATTAGGGGGAAAAAATTAGCATTTCGAAAATTTAAAATGTCCACTTCAAAACAAAGCAATCTACAGATTCAATGCAATTGCTATCAAAATTCCAATGGCATTTTTCACATAAAGAGAACAAACAATCCTGAAATTTGTATGGAACCACAAAAAACTCTGATTAGCCAAAACAAACTTGAGAAAGAACAAAGCTGGAGGCATCATGCTCCCTGATTTCAAACTAAATTCAAAGTTATGGTAATCAAAACAGTATGATATTGGCATAAAAACAAACACATAAATCAATGGAACATAATAGAGAGTACAAAAATAAACCCACATATATATGGTCAATTAATTTATGACAAAGGACCCAAGAATATACAATGGGGAAAGGACAGTCTCTTCAGTAAATGGTGTTGGGAAAACTGGACAACCATAGGCAAAAGAATAAAATTGGACCACTGTCTTACACCATACACAAAATTTAACTCAAAATGGATTGAATACTTGAATGTAAGACCTGAAACCATAAAACTCCTAGAAGAAAAAACATAGGCAGTAGGTGCCTTGAGAATGGTCTTGGTAATGATATTTTTGGATCTGACTCCAAAAGCAAAGGCAACAAAACAAAAAATAAGCAAGTGGGTCTACACCAAACTAAGAAGCTTCTACACAGCAAAGGAAACCATCTACAAATTGAAAAAGGAAACCTATCAAAAGGGAGAAAATTTTGAAAATCAAGTATCTGATAAAGAGTTATATCCAAAATATAAGGAACTCATCCAATTCAGTAGCAAAAACAAAAAAATCCCACCAAGACCCAAAAACAATCTGATCAAAAATGGGCAGAAGATCTGAATAGACTTTTTTCCAAAGAAGACATAAAAATGATCAACAGGTACTGAAAAGACGGTCAACATCACTCATCATCAGGGAAATGCAAATCAAAACCACAATGAGATAACACCTGTCAGAATGGCTATTATCAAAAAGACAAGAAGTAAGAAGTGTTGGCAAGGATGTAGAGAAAAGAGAAGACTTTGTAGGAATGTATACTAATACGGCTACTATGGAAAAGAGTATGGAGGTTCCTCAAAAAACAGGACTACCACATGATCAGCAATTTCACTTCTGGATATTTACTCGAAGAAAATGAAAATATTTATTTGAAAAGATGTATGTACCCCCATGTTTATTACAGCTTTATTTACAATAGCCAAGATATGGAAACAACCTAAGTGTCCATCAATGGATGGATGGATGAAGAAGATGAATAGAATATTATTCAGCTATAAAAAAGAATGAAGTATTGCCATTTGCAACAACAGGGATGGACCTTCAGGGCATTATATTGTACTAAGTGAAACAAGTCAGACAGAGAAAGACAAGTACCATATGATCTCACTTATCTGTAGAATCTGAAAAACAAAAAAGCTCATAGATACAGAGAACAAATTAATTGTTAACAGAGGCAAGGGTGGAGGGTGGGCAAATGGGTGAAGAGAGTCAAAAGGTACAAACTTCCAGTATAAAATAAATAAGTCATGGGGATATAACGTACAGCATTGTGACTATAGTTAATAATACTGTATTGCATATTTAAAAGTTTTTAAAAGAGTAAGTCTTAAAAACTGTAACTGTGTATGGTAATGAATGTTAATTAACTTTACTGTGGTGATAATTTTGCATATATACAAATATCAAATCATTATGTTGTATACCTGAAAATAAGATAATATTATATGTCAATCATACATCAATAAAATATTAAAATAAAAAATAGTTACAACCATCACACTTTATTGAATACTTACAAGTAGTTTTAAAACATTTGCAGGTGGTAAGTAAGCTTCCCTCTGAAAGCCCAAATCTTCATTATATCAAAGATATTAAAACATACAATTGTCCATAAATCTAATTTTTGAATTTTCTAAGTGATTTTATAATTTTTATTAACATACTTTTTTTTTCAGGTAAATCCATGTAAAGCTTGTAGGCTGTGAGCAATGAGCCTGTACTACTTAATCAATAGTGTCCTGTCTACGTCAGATGATTTGCTAACATTGTCCCTTTACAACACACTTCATGGTAGGAATTATTTTCCTTATTTTACAGATGAAGAAACTGAGCTGAAAGAGCCTAAGGAACATTCTCAGGATCATCAGATCAGTAAAGAGCAGAGTCAAAATTCAACATGGTCTGGCCTCAGAGCACTCGATCTTTCACTTCTGCCTTTCAAGGGAATTTGGGTCTTCACAAACCTCCTTAGCTTGTATTGGAATCTAAGCATCTAACCAACATTTATTTCCTATAATTCAATGGTGAATTAGTCATCTGCCTTGGGGGCTGCCCTGTTTCATACATGGGTACCTGACTTTCAACACAGGGAGTCATAGGTTTTCCTAACTACACTATAAACAACATTTGGGCACACAGAGCTAATTCTCTCACCCTTATCTTCTTCTCTCCAGCATCCAGCCTACATGCCTTGTAAAGGTGGAGGCACAATAACATTGTCAAGGAACATACAACTTTTGATAACAGTAAATGCAAAGTTCCTACGGGAAATTCAAGGAGAGCCCTTGGTCTTCTGTGAATATAATTCTATTGAGTTAAAAGTAAAATTGTTATATGAAAAATTATTGTATTTTTGCATCATAAGTTAAACTGTACAAAAACAAATGTAATCCTATCAAAGCTACCAAAACAGATTACTCTTCCTCCTCTTGAGGTTTGGGTGGAGGGAAGCAATCCCAGTAACCTCTAAAGAGAGCTTGTGTTTAGACATAGAGGAATAAGAGAAAGATGATTATTTCGGAGGGAGGAAGTCATTCTCAGGCAGGTGGGAAAATATTAAAGAGACTGTGTCTCTAAAAGACTCTAACATAATGGCATAGGTAATGCCTATTTTTCCTTAAAAGTTTTTATTTTGACATAATTGCAGACTTAAAGTAAAATATTGCAAGAATAGGACAAAAAATTCTATACATCCTTTTATTCTTTACCCAGATTAGCCAAATGTTTACATTTTACTGTATTTATCCTCCTCTCTTTCCTCCACCCTCTCTGTGTACACATATATAAACACACTTTCCCCCTCTGAGTTTGAAATTAAGCATGGCTCTTTGCTCCTTATTATATGAATGTGTATTTCCTAAAAGCAAGAACATCTCTTAGATAACTATAATACAATGAACACAATCAAGAAATTAATATTGATGCAATACCATTATCTAATTGACAGACTTTGTTCATATTTTGGCAATTGTGCCAATTAAATCCTTTACAGGAAAAGAAGGTCCCAGATCATGAGTTGCCTTCAGTTATGTCTTTTTTAACCTGAGATCGTTTCTTAGTATTTCTTGTGTTTTATGACAAAGATATTCTTTGAAGAGTATAGGCCAGACCATCTAGCTTTTTTCTGATGGTTCATGATTTGATTCAGGTTTGCACTTTGGGCAGGAATCAATGATGTTCTGTTTGTCTCAATGCACCCTATCAGGAGGCACTTGATGCCAATTTGTCTCATAATGGTGAACGTTTAATTTTGACCATGTGTTCAGGTGGTAATTCCCAGGTGTCTATACTATAAAGTTATTATTTTTCCCTTTGTAACTAGTAAGCATCCTGTGAGGGAGATATATAGCCATCTTAAAAATATTACTTTTAATCCCAGAAATTATAAATCAAATACTCTTCCACCTTTTTGTTCTCATTAGATAGTATAAACTATCTATAATCCTGAATTTTTAAGTGGTTAAAAGTCCATTGTAGCTGGAACACTCATGTGTTTTAAATGATATTAAATTAGCATATATCTATCCTATCTAAAATATGAATTTTTCCCATACATTTTTCAGGGCACAACTGCTCTCATGGTCATAGGTTAATAGCTGCTCAATGAAGGATAAAACATTTCTTCTATAATCATTCTTATTTTTCTTGAAACTAGAATCCTATTCATCCAAAACAATTCAGATGGCAACTGACTGTAATTCAGTATAAGGCAAGGTCTGGTGAGATGCCACTGGGGCATCCCAGTGAATATGACCAGGAGGCATTTGGATGTACAAGTGTGGAGCACAGGAAAGAGGTCAGGGTGGAACCACTGTGCTAAGTGCTCCCATGTATTGATATGAATCTGGTACTTTCTTTTTTTCAATTAGCTTTCCACAAATGGAAGCTTTTGTTTTTTTTTAAATACTCACAACCATCATATTAAACAGATAAAGTGAGCATGAACCAGTTTTATGGTTCAATGAAATACTACTTAGCAGTAAGAAACTACTTGAACTCAACATATGAGTCTCATCTGAATCTCACACACATTATGAGGAGTGAAAGAAGCCAGAGTCAAAAGGTTACATCCTGTATCATTCCATTTATATGACTTGCTGGAAAGGCAAAACTATGGAGATAACAGATCAGTGGTTGCCTAGGGTTAGAGTTGGGGGTTGGATTTGACTACAAAGAGGCAGCATGAGGAAATTTTTTTGAAGGTGAGGTTAATTGCTCTGTATTTTGATTGTGGTGGTGGCTACAAAGCCCTATGCATTTGTCAAAACTCAGAGAACCACACAAGTGAAAAGTGAATTTTAATGTGTGCATATTTTTGAGTGTCCATTAAAAGGATGTTAAGCAAGGAAGTGTGTTTTACAAAGATCACCCTGGCTCCAGTGTGAAGACTGGATCAGATGCAACGAACCCCTGAGGCACGAGACTTGGTTGGCGGCTGCTGCATTAATCCAGTAAGATGTGACTATGGCCTGAACTAGGGTAGTAACAAGGGAGATGGAGAGAGTAGACAGGTTTGAGAGATACTACATGGTAGAAGCGGCAGGAGGTAAGGAGTAGGAGATATTGCTCGTTTTTTTCACTTGAGCAAGTGGATGGATGGTGAGGTCATTCACCAGGAGAAAACTGGATTCAAAAGGATTTCAGAGGGAGCACAGTAGCTCAGTTCGGTATGTGTTAAGGTTTGTGGTGTAATTGTAAGTTTCAAGGCAGATATTTACATGGTGTCATAGCTAAAGCAAAATATTTGTATCCTATCCAAGTAATGGTGCTGAAGGGTGACATAATGCACTATATTTATAAATTGACATTTCCAGGAACCCAAAGCAGTATATAAAAAATGCAAAGTGTGTTCTTTTCAATTCACTGAATTATTCCTCCTGGAGACATTTCCAGTTGGGGACCTGGGGCCTTTGTATATTAATTTGTTGTCCACACCCATGCTCAAAACTGACCACTAGAGTTTGAACAACAAGGGCAAGTACTTAGCTCCCTACAGTAGCTTGAATCCCTCTTTAGCTCATGCTAGTTATCAACTCCATTGACAGCAGGCTCTTTTTGCCTAAAGAAAAATTAAAAAGCCGAGTAAGGCATGTTTTTAGAAGTCCTTGAAAGCCTCTCTCCAATAATGTGGGCTAAGGTAACCTTTAATTTTACAGCTCAAGGACAACGAGGAAAAACATATCTGCCTATGTTACATAATATTTCTCAGTAGGCTTAATTATCTTTATGGTATTTAATTTTTAAGTGACTGGTTGGATTTTGTTCTCATTAGTGCTGGAAGAGTTGATATGGAGCCTACCCTGAAGAGCTAGAAATAGTCATTTTCCTTACTATCCGCTTCAACAAAGCAAAAATAAGCCAATAAAGCATAGGGGTCCTCAAAGCCACAGATGACAATACTTGCTCCTTTGAGTTCTTTTAGTTGTTTCAGTTGTATAGATCTGATCTTCAAGAACGTCATGTTCCTTTTTAAAAAATTAGTAACTGGTGATATACACATAAAATTTAACATTTTAACTATTTTGAAGTGTACAGTTCAATGGCATTAAGTACATTCACATTGTTGTGCAACTATCACTGCCATCTTTTCTCTAGGATTCTTTTCATCTAGCAAACTGTAACTGTACACAATAAACAATAACTCTCTATTCCTCTCTCCCTCAACCCTACCAACCACCATTCTACTTTCTGTTGCTATAAATCTGATTACTCTAGATGACTTATATAAGTGGAATCGTACAGTATTTGTCCTTTTGTGATTGGTTTATTTCACTTAGCATAACATCTTCAAGGTTCTTCCACATTGTAGCTTATGTCAGAATCTCCTTCCTTTTTAAGTCTGAATAGCATTCCATTGTATGCAGTATTTTGTCTATCAGTTCATATGTTGATGGACACTTGGTTGCTTATACCTTTTGGATACTGTGAATAATGTTGCTATGAACATTCTTGTACAAATATCTCTTCAAGTCTCTGTTTTTAGCTCTTTGAGGTGTATAACCAGAAGTGAATTTTTAGATCATGAACATCATGTGCCTTAAGAAGCATGTATCTACTACTTCTGCTGAATTCTTTCTGTCCTTGACACGGTGCTGGACACACATTCAGAATTCAAAAAGTACCAATTGGTTGTGATGTATAATAATGAACCTTAAAATATTCTTGGGTTTGCATTGAGTCAATATTTAAGTATCTCTTTCCTTACCTTACAATCTGCTCCATTCTTCACCCCAGCCCACACACAAACCATTTTCTTTACTTTTGTGTCTCTTTCTCTCCCTAGTCAGGTTCCTAAAGGAAGGGAGGAGTCTGCTATAAATATAAGGGAATGAATTAAATTCCTTAGGACAGGTGTTTTCAGTATGTCTGGGGGACCAAGCTAAATCTAAGTGGGATTCAGAGTCGGCTGTGAGGACTTGGTGATTTTTCTGACCCCTCTGGAGAGTTGTCCTTTGTGGAGGAGTAGGAGAAGGGGAACAGGGCCCAGAGGAGAAGATTTTGTGTGCATACAGGCTTATGGCAGAAGTGCAGTGATGGAGAGTACAGGATGACATCGGTTGCTTAGCCCAGACCCCAGGACCAGGTCTGATTCCTGGGAAGAAGAAAATGTATAGTTGTACAGTAAATTATGTATTATATCCTTGAATGACAATGTGTTATAGGACCCAAGTAGAGCAACTCTGTGGCCAAGGTAACCACTTGAATATAATCAATTATAAACTAGTAAAAATTTTTTAAAAGAGCACTTTATATTGTAAAAAGAATTACATTTAAGGCTATTATGTTGGGAGAAGGAGAGGCCATCAGTAAACATGACTTTGAGGTATACAGTCTGGATAGTGTGTTGAGCAATGGAAAATTGAACCATTTCAGAATTAAAGAGGAGAAAGTAGGTAAAAGGAAAAAGATAACTGATTTAGATTAGGAATATCAGGCTATTAAATGTGAAGCCATAGTTTGTATTATATCGCTATAAAAGCATATAAGAACTGATCAATATTCTATCTATAATAAACCTCTTTGTAGTACATTATGATTAAGTTTTTAAGATTTTATTATTTAGTAAATAGTTACAAATCTTTCAATGTTTTAGTAGGCTTTCCTTTCCAGCCATTTAATTATCTTTGTGGCTCTCCACCAAGTTTTCTGTTTCTCTTACATTTTGGTTCATAAAATTGAATATGATACAACTCCCAAGGCTGACAAATTTTGATATTTTGACTTTTGAGTTTTCCTCAGTTCCCTGGATACACTCAAGCTGCCAAGTAGCTTTCTACAGTCCTGTAGAAAAGGACTGTAGGCTCTACTTCAAATCATAGACATTACCCCATTCTTTTGTACCACCATCCTTATGTATTGGCTTTCATCCTAAAGGTTTTTCTCCAACAGTAGCAAGAGGGCTGCCACAGTCCAAGCATCATACCTTCACATGACAGTATCCCAAGAAGGAAAAAAGGGAACAAGTACATTTCACCAGTTTTATCAAAGAAAAAGAAATTCTTCAAGACGATATCCAGATAACTTTTCATTGACTAAAAATGAATCATGTGGCCACTCCTAGGTTCAGAAGAGGGTGTGGAAATGAATATCTGACAAAAATGAATGGGATTTCCAAGACTAACATAACCAATCCATAACTCATGCCTTTGATCTAAACATATGGCTTCTCTAAAACAAGTCAGGGTACTCATCAAGAAAAGTCAAGAATAGCTTTTAAATAGGCAACCAACAGTTTATAATACATTCCCCCTTTAAGAAGGGGAAACATAATACAGAGATGAAGGGTTTTCTTGATTTAGAAATCTGGTAGATAATCGAGAATACTGGATGATGAGCAAGCTGGGGTGGGGAAGAGCAGTAATTTCCATTTGCGGGCATACAAATTTTGAAATGCTTGTGATGCACTGAAGTGGATGTATCCAGGTAGATGCGGGGAAATGTGGACCTAGATCTTAGGAGAAAATTGGGTCCTCCTGAGAGATGTGAGAAGCCATCTGTGTATTTGATGGCAGTTGAAGCCATGGATTTGAATGTGACCTTCTAGGGAAAGTACAGAAAGAGAGAAAAGAAGAGGAATTAGTGTAAAATGCCGATATTTAAAGGACGGGAAGAGAAATTTAGACCCTGAAAGCAGCTCAGTAAGCTAAGAGAGAGAGATACGAAGAAAACCAGGCCAGGGTCACGTCATGAAACTTCAGAAAGAGTTTCGAGAAAGAACTGACAAATAGTGTCAAATTCTGTGGAAAAGTCAAATAAAATGAAGGTGGAAAATATCAGTGATACAACTTAGACAGTTAGGACCTTATTATTTGGTAGAAGTATTTTCAATAAAATGATTTAAAAGAAGCCAAATTAAGAGAGGGTCAAGATGGTAGAGTGGGAGCACAGGGAGCTCACCTCCCCCTAGAAACACATCAAAAATATATCTACATATGGAACAATTCTCACAGGAAACACAACTGGAAACTGGCAGAAGATCTCTCATAAAACCAAAAATGCAAAAATAATCTCCATGTAACCAAGTAGGATGGAAAATAAAAGGCATCAGAACAGGACCAGTGCCCCTGGAAGGGATCTGTGAAGGAGGGAAAGTCCACAGAGGCAGGCCCTTACTCTAGGGAACCCCTAGAGTGCATACTCTGGATACCACAACACCTACTATCAAGGGGATAATGGACAGGATGCTCTGAGGAAAAATGTGTCTGGCATCTGTACCAAAAACAATCCTCACACCAAACATGTTGGACTCACACAGTCTATACAGGAAAGCTCCCATATAAAAACATCCCTTCAAGACCACAGGAGATAACTCTCCTAAATTCATAGAGACAGAGAAATTTAAGTAAAATGAAAAAGCAGAGGAATGACTCCCAATTAAAAGAATAAGAGAAATCCCCTGGAAGAACAAATAATGAAACAGATTCACCAGTCTACTAGACTCTGAGTTCAAAAAGGAGGTAATAAAAATGCCAAAGGAATTAGGAAAAATTATTGATAGCAATGCAGGTCACTGTAACAAGGAACTAGAAACTATAAAAAAAGAACTACTCAAAATTAGATAACTCAATTGCCCAGATAAAAACCAATCTAGAAGTAATGAATAGCAGACTAAATAATGCAGAAGAATGAATAAGTGATCTGAAAGATAGAATAATGGAAATCACCCCATCAGAACAGCAGACAGAAAGACAAATGAAAGAAAAATGAAAGCAACATACAAGATCTAAGGAGATTTGTTCAAGATGGCTGAGTAGAAGGACGTGCACTCATTTCCTCCTGCGAGAACACCAGAATCACAATTAACTGCTGAACAATAATCGACAGGAAGACACTGGAACTCACCACACAACCAGAAGATACCCCACATCCAAAGACAAAGGAGAAGCCTCAATGAGATGGTAGGAGGACCGCAATCACAATAAAATCAAACCCCATAACTGCCGGGGGGGTTGAATCACAAACTGAAGAACAATTATATCACAGAAGTCCACCCACTGGAGTGAAGGTTCTAAGCCCCACGTCAGGCTTCCCAACCTGTGGGTCTGACAACAGGAAGAGGAATTCCAAGAGAATCAGACTTTGAAGGCTAGCAGGACTTGATTGCAGGACTTTGACAGGACTGAGGGAAACAGAGACTCCACTCTTGAAGGGCACACACAAGGTACTGTGCACATGAGGACCCAGGGGTAAGAAGCAGTGACCCCACAGGAGACTGAATCAGACCTACCTGCCAGTGTTGGAGGGCCTCCTGCAGAGGACAGGGGCAGCTGGGGCTCACCAAGGGACAAGGACACTGGCAGCAGAAGTTCTGGGAAGTACTCCTTGGCCTGAGCCCTCCAGGAGTCTGCCATTAGCTCCACAAAAGACCCTGCATTCTCCAGTGCTGGGTTGCCTCAGGCCAAAAAACCAACAGGAAGGGAACGCAGCCCCACCCATCAGCAGACAAGTGGACTAAAGTTTTACTGAGCTCTGCCCAACAGAGCAACACCCAGCTCATGAAAGAAATGTTTAACAAAGACCTAGGAGGATTAAAGAACAAACAACTAGAAGAATTAAAGAACAAACAGAGATGAACAATACAATAACTGAAATGAAAAATACACTAGAAGGAATCAAGAGCAGAATAACTGAGGCAGAAAAACGCATAAGTGACCTGGAAGACAGAATGGTGGAATTCACTGCTGCGGAACAGAATAAAGAAAAAGAATGAAAAGAAATGAAAACAGCCTAAGAGACCTCTGGGACAACATTAAACTCACCAACATTTGCATTATAGGGTCCGCAGAAGGAGATGAGAGATAGAAACGACCCAAGAAAATATTTGAAGAGATTATAGTCAAAAATTTCCCTAACATGGGAAAGGAAATTGCCACCTAAGTCCAGGAACCACAGAGTTCCAGGCAGGATAAACCCAAGGAAAAACACACCAAGACACATAGTAATCAAATTGACAAAAATTAAAGACAAAGAAAAATAATTAAAAGTAACAAGGGAAAAATGACAAATAACCTTATAGGAGTTCCCCTGTATGTTAACAGCCATTTTCTCAGCAGAAACTCTACAAGCCAGAAGGGAGTGGCATGATATGTTCAAAGTGATGAAAAGGAAGAAACTACAATCAAGATTACTGTACCTGGAAAGGATCTCATTCAGATTCACTGGAAAAATCAAAACCTTTGCCCACAAACAAAAGCTAAGAGAATTCAGCACCATGAAACCAGCTATATAACAAATGCTAAAGGAACTTCTCTAAGTGGGAAACACAAGAGAAGAAAAGGACCTACAAAAACAAACCCAAAACAATTCAGAAAATAGTAAAAGGAACATATATATTGATAATTACCTTAAATGTGAATGGATTAAATGCTCCAATCAAAAGACACAGGGTTGCTGAATGGATACAAAAACAAGACCCATATATATGCTGTCTACAAGAGACCCACTTCAGACCTAGGGACACATACAGACTGAAAGTGAGGGGATGGAAAAAGATATTCCATGCAAATGGAAATCAAAAGAAAGCTGGAGTAGCAGTACTTATATCAGATACAATAGGCTTCAAAATAAAGAATGAGGCAAGGAAGGACACTACATAATGATGAAGGGATCAATCCAAGAGGAAGATATAACAATTATAAATATATATGCACCCAATATAGGAGCACTGCAATATATAAGGCAAATGCTAACAGCTATAAAAGAGGAAATCGACAGTAACACAATAATAGTGGAGACTTTAACACCTCACTTACACCAATGGACAGATCATCCAGACAGAAAATTAATAAGGAAACACAAGATTTAAATGACACAATAGGCCAGACAGATTTAATTGATATTTATAGGACATTCCATCCAAAACCAGCAGATTACACTTTCTTCTCAAGTGCGCACAGAACATTCTCCAGGAGAGATCACATCTTGGGTCACAATTCAAGCCTTGGTAAATTTAAGTAAACTGAAATCATATCAATTATATTTTCCAATAACAACGCAATGAGATTAGAAATAAATTACAGGGAAAAAACCATAAAAAATACAAACACATGGAGGCTAAACAATACACTACTGAATAACCAAGAGATCACTGAAGAAATCAAAGAGGAAGTCAAAAAACAAATGACAACAAAAACACACGACAAATGACAACAAAAATGAGACAAATGACAACAAAAACACGAAGACCCAAAAACCTATGGGATGCAGCAAAAGCAGTTCTAGGAGGGAAATTTATAGCAATACAATCCTACCTCAAGAAACAAGAAAAATCACAAATAAACAATCTAACCTTATACCTAAAGGAACTAGAGAAAGAAGAACAAACAAAACCCGAAGTTAGTAGAAGGAAAGAAATCATAAAGATCAGAGCAGAAATAAATGAACTAGAAACAAAGAAAACAATGGCAAAGATCAATAAAACTAAAAGCTGGTTCTTTGAGAAGATAAACAAAATTGATAAACCACTAGCCAGACTCATCAGGAAAAAGAGGGAGAGGACTCAAATCAATAAAATTAGAAATGAAAAAGGGGAAGTTACAATGGACACCACAGAAATACAGTATATCCTAAGAGACTACTACAAGCAACTCTATGCCAATAAAATGGACAATCTGGAAGAAATGGACAAATTCTTAGAAAGGTATAACCTTCCAAGACTGAACCAGGAAGAAATAGAAAATATGAAGACCAATCACAAGTAATGAAATTGAAACTATGATTAAAAATCTTCCAACAAACAAAAGTCCAGGACCAGATGGCTTCACAGGTGAATTCTATCAATCATTTAGAGAAGAGCTAACACCTATCCTTCTCAAACTCTTCCAAAAATTGCAGAGGAAAGAACACTCTCAAACTCATTCTACTAGGCCACCATCACCCTGATACCAAAACCAGACAAAGTTACAGCAACAACAAAAATATTACAGACCGATATCACTCATGAATATAGATGCAAAAATCCTCAACAAAATACAAGCAAACAGAATCCAACAACACATTAAAAGGATCATACACCATGATCAAATGGGATTTATCCCAGGGACGCAAGGATTCTTCAATATACACAAATCAATCAATGTGATACACCATATTAACAAATTGAAGAATAAAAACCATATGATCATCTCAATAGATGCACAAAAAGCTTTTGACAAAATTCAACACCCATTTATGATAAAAACTCTCCAGAAAGTGGGCATAGAGGGAACCTACCTCAACATAATAAAGGCCATATAAACAAACCAACAGCAAGCATCATTCTCAATGGTGAAAAACTGAAAGCATTTCCTCTAAGATCAGGAACAAGACAAGGATGTCACCCCTCACCACTATTAGTCAACATACTTTTGGAAGTCCTAGCCCTGGCATTCAGAGAAGAAAATGAAATAAAAGGAATCCAAATTGGAAAAGAAGTAAAACTGTCACTGTTTGCAGATGACACGGTACTATACATAGATAATCCCAAAGATGCTACCAGAAAACTACTAGAGCTAACCAATGAACTTGGTAAAATTGCAGGGTACAAAATTGATGCACAGAAATCTCTCGCATTCCTATACACTAAGAATGAAAGGTCATAAAGAGAAATTAAGGAAACAATTCCATTCACCATTGCAACAAAAAGAATAAAACACCTAGGAATAAATCTACCTAAGGAGGTAAAAGACCTGTACTCAGAAAACTATAAGACACTGATGAAATTAATCAAAGATGACACAAACAGGTGGAGAGATATACTATGTTCTTGGATTGGAAGAATCAATATTGTGAAAATGCCTATACTACCCAAAGCAATCTACAGATTCAATGCAATCCCCATCAAATTACCAATGGTATTTTTTAAAGAACTAGAACAAATAATCTTAAAATTTGTATGGAGACACAAAAGACCCCGAATAGCCAAAAGAATCCTGAGGGAATAAAACAGAGCTGGAGGAATCAGACTCCCTGACTTCAGACTATACTACAAAGCTACAGTAATCAAGACAATATAGTACTGGCACAAAAACAGAAATACAGATCAATGGAACAGGATAGAAAACCCAGAGATCAACCCACACACCTATGGTCAACTAATCTATGACAAAGGAGGCAAGGATATACAATGGAGAAAAGACAGTCTCTTCAATAAGTGGTGCTGGGAAAACTGGACAGCTACATGTAAAAGAATGAAATTAGAACACTCCCTAACACCATATGCAAAAATAAACTCAAAATGGATTAAAGGCCTACATGTAAGGCCAGACAGTATAAAACTCTTACAGGAAAACACAGAAAGAACACTCTTTGACAGAAATCACAGCAAGATCTTTTTTGACTCACCTCCTAGAGTAATAGGAGTAAAAACAAAAATAAACAAATGTGACCTATTGAAACTTAAAAGCTTTTGCACAGCAAAGTAAACCATAAACATTACAAAAAGACAACCCTCAGAATGGGAGAAAATATTTGCAAATGATTCAACAGACTAAGGATTAATCTCCAAAATATATGAACAGCTCATGCAGCTCAATATTAAAAAAACAAACAACCCAATCCAAAAATGGGCAGAAGACCTAAACAGACATCTCTCCAAAGAAGACATACAGATGGTGAAGAGGCACATGAAAAACTGCTCAACATCACTAATTATTAGAGAAATGCAAATCAAAACTACAATGAGGTATCATTTTTTACCAGTTAGAATGGGCATCATCAAAAAATTTACAAACAACAAATGCTGGAGAGGGTGTGGAGGAAAGGGAACCCTCTGACACTGCTGAGAATGTAAATTGATACAGCCACTATGGAGAACAGTATGGAGGTTCCTTAAAAAATTCAAATAGCTGGGCTTCCCTGGTGGCGCAGTGGTTGAGAGTCTACCTGCCAATGCAGGGGACACGGGTTCATGCCCCTGTCCGGGAGGATCCCACATGCTGCGGAGCAACTAGGCCCGTGAGCCATGGCCGCTGACCCTGCGTGTCCGGAGTCTGTGCTCTGCAAGGGGAGAGGCCACAACAGTGAGAGGCCCACGTGCCACAAAAAACAAACAAACAAACAAAAAAATTCAAATAGCTTTCTGCCGATAGACACCACCGAGTAAGCATCGTTGACGTCTCCCCCCTCCACTGTCGTCATGTCTAAGTCAGAGTCTCCCAAAGAGCCCAAACAGCTGCGGAAGCTCTTCATCGGAGGTCTGAGCTTTGAAACAACCGATGGGAGCCTGAGGAGCCATTGTGAGCAGTGGGGAGCACCCACAGACTGTGTGGTAATGAGGGATCCAAGCACCAGGCGCTCCAGAGGCTTCCGGGTTGTCATGTATGCTACTGTGGAGGAGGTGGGTGTGGCCATGAAGGAAAGGCCACACGAGGTGGATGGAAGAGTTGGGGAACCAAAGAAGGCCGTCTCAAGAGAAGATTCTCAAAGACCTGGTGCCCACTTAACTGTGAAAAAGATTTTTGTTGGTGGCATTAAAGAAGACACTGAAGAACATCACCTAAGAGATTATTTTGAACAGTATGGGAAAATTGAAGTGACTGAAATTATGATCGACCAAGGCAGTGGCAAAAAAAGAGGCTTTGCTTTCGTAACCTTTGATGACCATGACTCCATAGACAAGACTGTCATTCAGAAATACCACACTGTGAATGGCCACAATTGTGAAGTAAGGAAAGCCCTATCTCAGCAAGAGATGGCTAGTGCTTCATCCAGCCAAAAAGGTCAAAGTGGTTCTGGAAGCTTTGGTGGTCGTCGTGGAGGTGGTTTTGGTGGGAATGACAACTTTGGTGGTGGAGGAAACTTCAGTGGTTGAGGTGGCTTTGGTGGCAGCCATGGTGGTGGTGGCTATGGTGGCAGTGGGGATGGCTATAATGGATTTGGTAATGATGGGAGCAATTCTGGAGGTGGTGGAACCTACAATGATTTTGGCAATTACAACAATCAATTTTCCAATTTTGGACCCATGAAAGGAGGAAACTTTGGAGTCAGAAGTTCTGGCCCCTATGGTGGTGGAAGTCAGTACTTTGCCAAACCACGAAACCAAGGTAGCTATGGTGGTTCCAGCAGCAGCAGGAGCTATGGCAGTGGCAGGAGGTTGTAATTACTGCCAGGAAACAAAGCTTAGCAGGAGAGGAGAGCCAGGAGAGGGAAGTGACAGGGAAGCTACAGGGTACAAGGGATTTGTGAACTCAGCCAAGCACCATGGTGGCAGGGCCTAGCTGCTACAAAGAAGTCATGTTTTAGACAGTACTCACGTGTATGGGCAAAAAAACTTGAGGACTGTACTTGTGACTAATTGTATAACAGATTATCTTAGTTTCTGTTTTGTGGAAAGTGTAAAGCATTCCAACAAAGGGTTCTAATGTAGATTTTTTTTTTTTTTGTACCCATGCTGTTGACTGCTAAGTGTAATAGTCTGATCATGACGCTGAATAAATGTGTCTTTTTATTAAATGTGCTGTGTAAAGTTAGTCTACTCTGAAGCCATTTTGGTAAACTATCCCAACAGTGTGAAGTTAGAATTCCTTCAGGGTGATGCCAGATTCCATTCAAAATTTACTTACACCCTGCTTTGGTGGAGAACCTATTGTCTTCAGAAATTTCGGTGTAGCTGAACTGACAGTTACTGTGTTGTGACCTGGAGTTCACTGTGAAAAGGGTCACCCAAGCAAAGTCATGGAGTTTTTTGGTTATTAATATGATTGTTGGCACATATCCTATGCAATATATCTAAATTGAATTATGGTACCAGATAAAGTTATAGGTGGGAATGAAGCTTGTGTATCATCCATTATCATATGTAATCAATAAATGATTTAATACCTTCTTCTTTGGAATGACAACTGTATGGATTTGGGACTGGCAGAGCTTTGGACCTTCCCTACCCACTACCCCTGATAATGTTGAATGCTACTATCACAATTCAAGTTCAAAACTCTGCCAGAGAATAGAAACCAGATGCTGGTTAATGCCACCCCATAAATCCACAAATTAGAAGTTTTCAGGAGACATTTTTAAACTGACCAGTACCAGTAAGGATTTTACTCTTAACACAAAAACAGGCTTACATTAAAGGAAAACTGTGGTTTCTCTTCTGGTTGGGTGGGTCTTTATATAGGTTTATGGAATGACACACTAGTAATTATCTATATGGAGATAAAAATTTGCTGATATGGTAAGGAACCATATTATCTACTTTAATTTATGCTAACTGCAGTTTTCCTTTAAATATGGCACAAGATGACACAACCATTCTAAAATGTTGTTTGTACAGAAAATAATTTCTAAAACTTTATAGCAGTTTACTTAATATCCAATCACTGTTATTTGTACATAGCTTCCTTTGAGCCCTCCCTTTGGTGCCCTCAGTTTCAGTGCCATTGTACTTAGTAGGATAGAGATTTGTTTATCACTAGGGAAAAAAAATTAAAATAGAATTACCATATGACCCAGCAATCCCACTACTGCGCATATACCCGGAGAAAACCATAATTCAAAAAGAGTCATGTACCACAATGTTCACTGCAGCTCTATTTACAATAGCCAGAACATGGAAGCAACCTAAGTGTCCATCAACAGATGAATGGATAAAGAAGATGTGGCACATATATACAATGGAATATTACTCAGTCATAAAAAGGAACGAAATTGGGTCATTTGTAGAGATGTGGATGGACTTAGAGACTGTCATACAGAGTGAATTGAGTCAGAAAGAGAAAAACAAATATTGTATATTAACGCATATATATGTGGAATCTAGAAAAATAGTACAGATGAACTGGTTTGCAAGGCAAAAATAGAGACACAGATGTAGAGAACAATGTATGGACACCAAGGAGGGAAAGCAGGTTGGGGTGGTGGTGGTGGTGGTGGTGGTGGTGGTGGGATAAATAGGAAGATTAGGATTGACATATACACACTAATATGTATAAACTAGGTAACTAATAAGATCTCCAGTATAAAAACAGAGAAATAAAATTAAATTTAAATAAATACAAGATCTATGGGATAATACAAAGCATGACAAGTTACACATAATAGGGGCTCCAGAGGAAGAAGGAGAGAGAGAAGGGAATCAAAAATGTATTTAAGGGACTCCCCTGGGGGTGCAGCGGTTAAGAATCCACCTGCCAATGCAGGGGACACAGGTTTGAGCCCTGGTCTGGGAAGATCCCACATGCCGCGGAGCAACTAAGCCTGTGCGCCACTGCTACTGAGCCTGCATGCCACAACTACTGAAGCCCGTGCACCTAGAGCCTGTGCTCTATAACAAGAGAACCCACCACAATGAGATGCCCATGCACTGCAACGAAGAGTAGCCCCCACTCTCCACAACTAGAGAAAGCCCGCACAGCAATGAAGACCCAACACAGCCAATAAATAAATAAATTCGTTAATTAATTAAAAAAATACTTTACTTAAAAAAATGTATTTAAGAAATTATGGCTGAAAAATTTCCAAACCTAAAGATGGAAACAGATATTCAGGTGCAGGAAGCACAGAGTATCCCAAACAAGATGAATCCAATTAGACCCACACCAAGATATATCATAATTAAAATAGCAATAGTTAAAGAGAGAATTCTAAAGGCAGCAAGAGAAAAACAAAGAGTCAATTACAAGGAAACCCACATAAAGCTATTAGACAATTTCTCTGCAGAAACTGTGCAGACCAAGTCTTGAAAGGGAAAAACGTGCAACCTAGGATATTCTACCCAGCAAGATTATCATTTAGAATAGAAGAAGAGATAAAGCATTCCTCAGACAAGCAAAAGCTAAAAGAATTCAACAATACTAAACCTACCCTAAAATAAAAATTGAAGGGTCTTATCTAAATAGAAAAGAAACAAAAATCTACAGGAAAGGGAAAAATCATAATAGGAAAGGCAAATATATAGTCAGGACTAAAGATCACTTAGATAAGCCAGGACATAGATTAAAAAACCATCCAAAATTTTTGTAAAAGTAATTGTAACTACAATTAAAATCAAAATAATAAACATACAGATGTAAAATAGGACATCAAAATTACAAAAGTGGGAGAGGAGAGTTAAAAATGTAGATTTTTAGAATGTGCTTGAACTATTATGACTATCAGTCTAAAGTAAGTAGATACAGTTATGGGTCAACATACTTGAAAACCAGGGAAACCACAAATCAAAAACATACAATAGTTCACAAAAACCAAAAAGAAAGGAACTCAAGCATACTACAAAAGAAAATCATCAAACCACAAAAGGAAAAACAAAAAGAAGAAGAAGGGAACAAAGAACCACAAAAACAACTGGAAAACAAGGAATAAAATGGCAATAAGTACATAACTATCAATGATTACTTTAAATGTCAATGGACTAAACGCTCCAATCAAAATGGATAGAGTGGTAGATTGGATAAAAAAATAAAGCAAGAACCTACACTATGTTTCCTATAAGAGACTCACTTCAGGTTGAAAGACACCCACAGATTGAAAGTGAGCAGATGGAAAAATATACTTCATGCAAATGTAAACAACAAGAAAGCAGGGGTAGCAATAATCATATCAAACTAGTAGACTTTAAAACAAAGTCCATAAAGAAAGACAAAAAAGGACATTATATAATAATAAAGGGATCAATACAATAAGAGGTTATTACATTTGTTAACATATATGCACCAATATAGCAGCACTTAATATATAAAACAAATACTAACAGACATAAATGGAAAAACTGACAGGAATACAGTAAGAGTAGGAGACTTTAACATCCCACTGACATCAACAGACAGATCTTTAGAAATAAAATCAATAAGGCAACAGAGGTCCTAAATGACACAATAGACCAGTTGGACTTAAATGATATCTACAGGACACTACATCCCCAAAAACCCCCAGAATACACATTCTTTTCAAGCTTGCATAGAACATTCTCTAGGATAGAACACACACTAAGTCACAAAACAAGCCTCAACAAATTTATATCAAGCATTTTCTTCCAACCACAATATGAAACTAGAAATCAACTATAGAAAGAAAAATGAGAAAAGAACAAACACATGGAGACTAAACAATATGCTACTAAAAAACCAATTGATCACTGATAAAATCGAAGAGGACCAGAAAATACCTTGAGACAAATGACAATGAAAACTCAGCTTAACAAAATCTATGAGATGCAGCAAAAGCAGTTCTAAGAGAGAAGTTCATAGTGAAACAGGTCTTCCTCAAGAAACAAGAAAAATCCCAAATAAACCACCTAACCTACCACCTAAAAGAATTAGGAAAAGAAGAACAAACAAAACCAAAGTTAGCAGAAGAAAGGAAATAATAAAGATCAGAGAGGAAATGAATAAAATAGAGATTAAAAGACAATAGAAAAGATCAATAAAACAAAGATCTGGTTTTTTTTGAAAGATAAACAAAATCAACAAGCCCCTAGCCAGGGTCACCAAGAAGAAAAGAGAGGACTCAAATAAATAAAATAAGAAATTATAGAAGAGAAATAATTACTGATACCACAGAAATATAAAAAATAAGGGAATACTATGACCAGTTATATGCCAACCAATTGGACAACCTAGAAGAAATGGACAAGTCTGTAATTAAAAAAAAAAAAAAACCTCCAAGCAACAAAAGGCCAAGACTGGATGGCTTCACAGGGGAATTCTACCAAATATACAAAGAAAAATGTATACTATCATTCTCAAACCATTTCAAAACTTTGAGGAGGAGGGAACACTCCCAAAGTCATTTGATGAAGCCACCATCACCTGGACACCAAAACCAAGGAGACTACCAAAAAGAAAATTACAGGCCAATATCTTTGATGAATATAGATGCAAAAATCCTCAACAAAACATTAGCAAAGTGAATCCAACAATACATAAAAAGGATCGTACACCATGATCAAGTTGGATTCGTCCCAGGGTCTCAAGCATGTTTTAACATAGACAAATCAGTCAATGTGATACACCACATTAAAGAAAGGAAAGACAAAAATCACATCATCATCTCAATGGATGCAGAAAAAGCACGTGATAAAATCCAACATTCATTCTGATAAAAACTCTCATCAAACTGGGTGTAGAGGGAACATTTCTCAACATAATAAAAGCCATTTTGGTAAACCCACAGCCAACATAATACTCAATGGTAGAAAGCTGAAAACCTTCCCGCTAAATTCAGGAAGAAGACAAGGATGCCCACTCTCATCACTTCCATTCAACATAGTACTGCAAGTCCTACTCACAGAAGTCAGACAAGAAAAAGAAATAAAAGTTATCCAAATTAGAAGGCAAGTGTAAAACTGTCATGATTTGCAGATGACATGATACTCTGTAATAAAAACCCAACGACCCAAGTGTCCATTAACAGACGGTTGGTTTAAGAAGATGTGTATGTATATACACATACATATATATGGAATAATTACTCAGCTATAAAAAAGAATGAAATATTGTCATTTGCAGCAACATGGATGAACCTAGAGAATATCACACTAAATGAGGAAAGTCAAAGAGAGAAAGACTAATATTATATGGTATCACTTATATGTGAAATCTAAAAAAGAAAAATACAATGAATCTATATACAAAACAGAAACAGACTCACAGACATAGGAAAAATACTTATGGTTACCAAAAGGGAAAGGGAGGGTGGGGACTGATAAATTAGGAGTATGGGATTATAGATTCAAACTAATATGTTTAAAATAGAAAGGCAACAAGGATTTACTATAAGCACAGGAAACTATATTCAATATCTTATAATAACTTGTAATGGAAAAATAATCTGAAAAAGTACATTTATACATATATAAAATACTGAATCACTTTGCTGTACACCTGAAACTAATACAATATTGTAATTCAACAATTATTTCAATTTAATAAAGAAGCCAAATTATAGTGGGTCAAAGAGTAAATGAGAACTAACGGAAAGGAGAAAAGTCTTTAACAAGCTACAATATATACAGAGAAATAGACACATATCACACACAAAATGCAGTTATCACTAAGATATTTAGATATCTTAATTTTATAAGTAATGAAACTAATAGAACATTTAGGCTCCATGATTTTTTTGTGTGCCTTTCAGACACCCTTTAAATTATCTGTGGTGTCTGATCTGCCTATGGTAGGCAGACGCATGTATTTAATATGAATTCTTCAATCTCATAAATGCTATAATTCAATGTGGGATTTAATCTTAATTCCAAACCTTACTAGTTTCATGACCTTGGGTTATATGGTTTGTCCAATGTCATACATCTAGTTTGTAAGGTAATTTGGGCTTTAAATTCAGATCTGACTCCACAGCTCACATTCTTCATCATGGAGACTTCTGGTGAACATACTGACGTGTGAGTCGGCCCCCACTTTCATCAATGCCAGCATGACTTTGGTTTTTTCACATGAAGCTACCTACCCTTCCCTTCCACAGCACACAAAATGAGAGCTATATGAAGAGAGACTGGATAGAGGTCCCTAGGTCAAGAATACGGCCAAGAGGCAGGAGTAAAAGCGTTAGTCTCCATATTCCTAAGGATGAGGGGTCCATTCCTTCCTCCTCGCTAACCATGCCCTTTCCCGAATTCCCAGCCAGCTGTAGCTGAGAAACAGATAACCTGTTATACAGAAAAGTTCTCCAGCAAAGGCCTGTGCGAAAGAAGAGTGTAATTAAGTGGTACCATTTATAGAAATCAATCACATGCAAACTGTACAGGCCACTCTATACTCATTGTGGAGGCCTTCCAAATGGCATCATCTGTGATAAGAAGAAGTATGTCAATTATGTCACTATCAGAGGGAAAAAGTGTGTGGACAAAATAAAGCTCTAAATATTCCTTTGAAGTCAACCACTCGTTTTAAATGGTTTGGACGTATAATGTAGGGAAGTGTTTTTAATTGAAAGAGAGTAAATAAGTTACTACAAAGTGTTTCAGAAGAAAAATGATTGTTATGCTAAACTTCAGCTATTTTTTAATGGGTTTTCCATGGCCATAGGCTTGCCTTCTTTGCATTTTCTTTTTTTCTTCTACTAGTGAAGAAACAAAAAATGACAGCAGCTGATGCGAAGTCCCTTTGAGCCATTGCTCTATAAAGCAATTTAGGGAGGCAGACAGAGGATGGAGTCAACTTTTATGAAAAAGTTGCTCATGTTTTCCTCTGATACAACTTTTCCATTCAGATGTTTTATGACAACTACAGTCTCTAAGGACTGACTAACTGCAAAGTTAAGACTGATATTTTACAATAAGACTTCCCTTATTACTTAATCACTGCAATCTGACAATAAAACCATCTGCCTATAATGGGCCAACTCCACAGACGGCACACGTCCAGAAAGCTGTATGTCTAAAAGGACTCATTGTTTTAACCTGGATGCAAAATTTTACTTTCAGACAGACTTTGAGTCTGAATTTTATGCCATCAGTGGGATAAGACATTTTGCTATTTTTTCCCCACTATAGGCACCTTAAATTTAAAAAATCTGATTCGCTTTACATTAAATGATGAAAGAATCATCATCAGAAGTGCTTGGGATGATACAGATTCTCACATTTGATAATCTGTTCCTGTTCTACAATCACAGTAACAAGAATTCCTGAGATTTATTTAGTTGTTACACAAGGGAGTGTGCTTTACATGCAAGTTATTGTTGAATTCACACAAGAATCATACAGGATAAGAACTATTATTTTCTCCATTTTACAGAGGAAAAAAACCTAAGGCTTAAAGATATTGAATAAGCTTCCAAAGTCACAGAATTATTAGTGGCAGTGGTGGGACTCAAACTCAAGAGGTTTGAGATTAGAGTCCAGTACTCCTAACTTTTATTACAAAGAAAACAGAAGGCATCAATTGCTATAAGGAATGGGAATCCACATCTAGAAGACCGTGTCAAATGGTTAATGCACCTCAAGAAAGGGAGATAAGAATATTTTTTTAAACAATGTACATAGCATTTAAGAGACCTACAAATATGAGCCTTTTTTTCACTTTTGATATAAAAGAATATTTTGAAAAATACACAAGAAAACTAAATGGATGACTTTAGGTCAGAACTATTTTAAGGAGGCTAAATCTTGGTAAGTAGACCCTGTTACGCTAAGCACTTGAGAAGGTTTCTAATACTTTTTAAAGGAGAAGTATTTATATCCAATTCATTTGGGTTTTTAAAGACTCAAAGGAAAAAAGAAAAAGTGCATTTTGTTACTGGTGACATACTTTCTAATTATGACATCAATTTCTTGAATTGATGCTTCATAACCAGGTTAACAGGCTTGTGTCACAATATTGTTATGAACTGATCAATTGAAAGCCCATTATTGACCCAATTATTCCAGAACGGGACAAATGAATGAGATGAAAGTCATGGTCTCTGAGGGGCCCAAGCTTGATCAGTTTGATTCTGTTTAAATGGAAGTACTTTTGACAGTGGTAAGGGGCACTATTAATGATTATGAGGAGGGAACAGATGCAAAGCTATGGACATTCACTTACCCTAGCTAAAGCTCACTCTCTGCTTATCTCTTGGTGCTGCTACTGTTGGTTAAGGTAGGAGAGTGAGACCCTCTGTGGAGTGTCGGAGTGTTAGAAAAGGAGCTTTTGATAAGAGTGGGTGTAGACAAATTGCTTGTGCTCCATTAAAGAGACAAGATGAAAATTCCTGTTGAGACCATGTTTCTTTAAATGCCAAACTACTCCAAATCTGGACTAGTGGGTCATGGTTTATGAGTTTTGCTGCAGTTTGTACATAAAAGAATCCACAGGCTACATATGGACATAATCAGAGTGAGGCTGATAGAGGCTGAAGGGATGAAATTCATGTGAAAACAAGAATGAGATAATAATAAGGTCCTGCAGAAAGGGAGAGCATGGGCAGTTTAAGTTGCAAGGAACAGACTTAAGCTGTAGTACTTTTTTTTATATATAAGATACATGTGGAAATAAGGATGATGAGACTGATCACATGCCGTGAACTTACAAAAATTTATAGTCACACAGATTGGCTTCACATAGAAGGAAATATTCAGAAATTGGAAGCTGGTTTAGAATCCAACATAACTCTAGACACTGGGTTGTCTCCTCCCCCTGGGCAACAGGAGCTCCTTGCTTCCTTCTCTGCTGTGATGTGAAACTACCCTCTGCCTCTGCTTCTTTCTAAGTCACTGTCTTCTGCCCTTCCTTCCAAACACTCACTTTTTTATGTGCATCTGGCATCTGGTATCTCCAGTGTAGAGAATCCATTTTGTTCATTAACCCACCATCCAATAGAGGGAAGGGTATTTGTGTCAGAAAACGTAATAGGCTTCTGGTTAGTCTGCAGGCCAGTTGTCTTTAGGTCAAAAGCCTACCCCTTGCCCAATAGCCATGGCCATGGTACTGGAATTACAGCAAGTAGAATGTGGTTACCCATGGTGCTGGGACACCACACTCTCCTAGATGTCCTCCCACCTCTCTGGCTGTCTTCAGGTTCTTTTCCAAGATTGTGTTCTCTGTCTAGGCAATAAATGTTGGATTTCCTTGAGGCTGAGCCTTAGGCCTTTTTCATTTTTCCCCAATATTTTTCTCCTTATATAATCTCTACCACGCCCATGACTTCAGTTCATACACATATGCCAACAGTTTTAAAATGTATCTCTTACCTAGGTCTCTCCTTTGAGCTCCAGACCAGATATCTAATTGTTAAGCTGATATTTCCACTTTTATGTCTGAAAGACTTCTCATTTGCAATTTGTTCTTGACTTATGTTCTTCTGCTTCAAATCCGTATGTCTTCCCGTATACCCTTTCTTCCAGTATCCACCACTATCCATTCTGCTGCTAAAGCCATTAGCTTAAGAGTCATGTTTGACATATGCTTCTGCCTCAAATCCACTTTCAATCTATCCCTCTGTTCTGTTAATCTCACTTCCTCAACATCTCTTAAAGCCATTCCCTTTCAGGCTCTTCAAAGCCACCACCCTAGTTCATGCTACCATCATCAATCTCCTGAACCACTGCAGGAATCTGCACATCGGTCCCCTTCATCTACTCTAGCCCCTTTTTGATGCACCCCTGACACTGCAGTTACGGTGAACTTTACAAAAAGCAACTCTTACCATGTCATCCTGAAATTGAAAACTCCCAGTGATTTCCTATTGCTCCTGGAATTGAGAACAGCATTTTTAATGTGGTCCTGCGTATCTAGTCTAGGCCCCCTCTACCTCACCACCTTCATTTTACACAGTTACTTTGTTCGAGCCACATTAGCCTCATTTCTGACCCTTGCATATGCTAGGATCCTTCACTGGGACAAGTTCTTTTTCAATGGGCTGATCCTTTACATGGAAAGCTCTATACTGCCTGGTCATCTGTATAACTCCTACCCATTCTTCAGAACTCTACATTTTCTGATCCCCATCTATGTCAGGATCCTCTGCTATAGACTCTCATAGGCCCATATTTCTGTCCTTCAAAAGGATAGAGATGTGATTATTATTTTTTTTATGTTTCCCCTCCAGACTCTAATATTCATATTAGCTAGGAACATTTTTTAAATTAGTAAATGTGAAATATATGGGCTAAAAACAACAACATAAATATGCACACAATACTACATCAGAAACCCCTAACACCACCAACAGCACAAATCTTTAATTAGAATATGTAGGTATAAAGCTAGACTACGTTCGCTTACTATAGTCCTTCTGCTTAAATGTGTTTTCTCCTATTTCCAGCTGAACCCATAAAGTTAGAAGCAAAATTTTCCAGTAGGTACTATTTATGATCTGTGCTTTGCTTTTCTAATTACCTTTGCTTCCATAATATAATATCCTTAACCTATAGTATCTTTCCAGTGATAACCATCTTAATTTACAACAACTTCCTCCTTGACTAAATTTAAATGTTAGGCCAATTCTGTTCAAGTTTTAAAAACTTCGTTTGGGTTGGTTAAGTTGTCAGTCTAAACAATATTAATTCTTCCAATTCAAGAACATGGGATACCTTTCCATTTCTTTGAATCACCTTAAATTTCCTCATCTATGTTTTATAGTTTTCAGAGTATAGGTCTTTCACCTCCTTGGTTAAGTTTATTCCTAGATTTTTTTGGATTCAATTTTAAACAGGATTTTTCTTTAACTTTATCTTTCTGATATTTCATTGATAGTGTAAAAAAACTGCAACAGATATCTGTTGGTTCATCAGTTGTAACAAACGTACAGCTCTACATGGGTTACTGATAATGGGGGAGAGTACACACATGGGAGTAGGGAATGGATAGGAAATCTCAATAACTCCCTCTCAGTTTTGCTCTAAAACAATTGTCTTAACTGGACACCATAAAACTCTTAGAGGAAAACATAGGCAGAACACTCTGACATAAATTGCAGCAATATCTTTTTTGATCCATTTCCCATAGTAATGGAAATAAAAACAAAAATAAACAAATGGGACTTAAAAGCTTTTGCACAGCAAAGAAAAACTGTAAACAAAATGAAAAGACAACCTATGGAATGGGAGAAAATATTTGCAAATGAACTGTCCAACAAGGGATTAATCTCCAAAATATACAAACAGGTCATGCAGCTCAATAACAAAAAACCAACCCAACCAAAAGATGGGTGGAAGACCTAAATAGACATTTCTCCAAAGAAGACATACACATGGCCAACAGGCACATGAAAAGATGCTCAACATCACTAATTATTAGAGAAATGCAAATCAAAACTACAATGAGATATCACCTTATACCAGTCAGAATGGCCATCATCAGGAAGTCTACAAACAAATTCTGGAGAGGGTGTGGAGAAAAGGGAACCCTCTTGCACTGTTGGTGGGAATGTAAATTGGTACAGCCACTATCGAGAACAGTATGGAGGTTCCTTAAGAATCTAAAAATAGAGCTACCATATGATCCGGCAATCCCATTCCTGGGCATATATCCAGAGAAAAACATGGTTTGAAACGATACACGCACACCAGTGTTCTTTACAGTGCTGTTTACAATAGCCAGGGTATGGAAGCAACCTAAATGTCCATTGACAGATGAATAGATAAAGAAGATGTGGTACATATGTACAATGGAATATTACTCAGCCATTAAAAAGAATGAAATAATGCCATTTGCAGTAACATGGATGGACCTGGAGATTATCATACTAAGTGAAGTCAGACAGAGAAAGACAAATATCATATGATATTGCTTATATGTGGAATTTTAAAAAATGATACAAATGCACTTATTTACAAAACATAAACAGAATCACTGACTTAGAGAATGAACTTATGGTTACCAAGGGGAAGGGTGGGGAGGAGGGATAGATTGGGAGTTTGGAATTGACATGTACACACTGCTATACTTGAAATAGATAACCGACAAGGACGTACTGTATAACACAGGGAATTCTGCTCAATTCTCTGTGATAACCAAAATGGGAAAAGAATTTGAAAAAGAATAGATACATGCATATGTATAACTGAATCACTTTGCTGTAACCTTGAAACTAACGCAACATTGTTAATCAACTATACTCCAGTACTAAATAAAAACTTTAAAATAATTGTCTTAAAGAAAATAAAACTATTCAAAAAGACAAGTTCCCAAAGGAGTCGTCAGCTGATCACAGAAGTATGTGATTTAAAAGGAAGAAAGATAAATGTCAAAAAAATGAAAAAAAGATGTATACTCTCACTAGTAATTTTTTTCAGTCTGCAAAGTAAAACAATGGGGTATAATTTTGCACCTCTTACCCTGAAAAACACTTAAAAGAATAAGAAAACCCCCTGTTGGCATAAATGTTGGGAAAATGAGCCTGAAGCACTCTTGGTAGTAATGGAAATGGATTGGTTCAATAATATGTATGTCAAAATTTTAAAGACATATATCATTTCACCTAGACATTAAATCTGAGAAAATAATAGGAAAAATGTAAAAAAAAATTTTTTTTGAGACTAAAGATCCTAATTTCAGCATTGTTTACACCAGTAAAAATTCTATAAACAACCTAAAGTTACAATAGATTGGTTAACTAAATAAATATGGTAAATCTACTCTATGGAAACCTCTGTAACCATATCTTTTCTTTATGTTGATGTATATTTAGTGACACAAAAGGTGCCTGTGGTTTATTCTGTAAAATGCATATTATAAAATAGCATTTTTCATATATCATATCTATCCTCTAGAAATGCTTACGTCTGCATTTAAAGATCTCAAGATTTACCAAAAAGTTAACAGTGGATATATCTGAGTAATGAGATAGTGATTTCCACTTTTAATCCTTTCTATATTACTTATGTTTTAAAATAAGCATTATTACTTTTATAATAAAGTTGAAAAAGAGGCATAATACACAGTCAGTTAAAAGCATTTAAGAGCCCAGAGGTAATTCACACTTGTTCCTGTATCCAAGCTATAGCCCGCCACCTCAGGTTTCTCAAACCTGAAAATTTCTGATTTGGAGAGAACTTCACTTTCCAAGAATGGTATAATAACTTCACTTTCCAAGAATGGTATAATAACTCTACCATGCCATCTAGTGTTAAGAACGGTGATGTCTTAAGAAAAGCTGGCAACTCAAAAAGATTTTAAGTATTCCAATTCACAATTCTATAGGCAATTTGAGGAAAACAAGAACACCTTTTAAAAAGGACACTGAGATTTGCTGTGAGTGTAGAGTTAGGTCAAAGTTTAAATTGCAAACTTGCAGCTATGTCATTTTCATTAGGTTGTAATTGAAGAAATCACAAAACAATACCCAACAGCCAAGGTAGTTAAATATTTAAACTGGTGAAGGGGGAGAGTGAATCTCTGCCCTTAACCTCATCTCGCCCACACCACCACACACACCTACCTTTACTACCATCACCACCATCACCTACAGAAGTTCAGAATCAACCAGTTTCTTTAAAAAGTTACAAAACCAAAGATTCTATTTGAAGATATACCCAGAGTCTACTTACTTTTGCTCTAAGTATAGAAGACAAACAAAAAATGTGAATAGCAGATTTATTTTCTTCTGTGTTATTGATAACAAATTAGTACTCAAAGAAGTTGATTTTCTGTTGGTAGCTTGGCTCCAGGGTCATTGGGAATACCTTAATACAACTCTAAGTAGAGCCATACACCAGTAAAAAATATTTACTGAGTACCTATATGCAAGGCTGTTTTAAGTGTTAAGAAACTATAATAGGTGTTATGAAACAATCATCTGAAAAGATAAAGTCTCTGCTAACAGGGAACTTATAGACTAGTGTGACTTTCTTAACTAAGCAAGATTTTTCCAGTTTGAGATCAGGTACCAAGTACTTTGAATTTTTCCTGCTGTTAAAAAACAAAATTCAACTGAATAAATTTGAAGATCTAGTTGGTTCTATTGTATGACTCATGAATTGGGCAGCATCTCATCTAGTAAAGAGAGAGGTGCGCCAAGGAACACCTGTTCATATTTCTCTTTTGCTACTAACTTTCTTATCCCATCCATACAGAAGCTGGATGGGATAAGAAAGTTAGCAAAAGAAAAAAAAGATTGTTTCAGTCAAGGTCACCTTTATTTGGGGGAGGGGCAGCAGGGGTCTCATCAAGCAGATTACTTCACTATTGTTGATCCGGACATTCCAGACTGATTGGCTTAAAATTCGACTCCAGAGAGGGGTTGAAACTACAGTTCAGTCTTAAGTTTGTTGTCCTGGGAGCAAGTGACTCCACTTTCATACCTGTTCTTTCTTTTCTTTCTTTGTTTTTTTGTTGTTGTTTTTTTAACACTACCCCGTGACTGATAATCTGATTTCTGGGTATTTATCTTAAAGAAAAAATACAAGAAACTCATCTCACAATATATAATAGTGATAAATTGAAAACAACCTAAATGACCAAAAATAGATGACTGGTTAAGAACCATTTTTCCAATAGAATAGTATGCAGACATTTAAAATGCTATATCAAAGCTTCTAAAAATAAAATTTGCAAATATCCACAATGTCCAATGAAAGAAGGAAGAAACAATAATATATGAACTATCAGAAGCTCTTTGGCAAGTGGAGTAATCATGGGTGATTCAATCTGTCAGAGTTTCAGCAACTGTCATGAGCAAAGGGCATGGCAAGGTCCCAGGACAAGATGAGATGGTGGAGCTATCCAAGTCTCACAGGATTCCCTAAAGAAAGCCCCTAACACTGCCAGGTACATAGACAACCAGGTTCCCTCACAATCCTCGGAATGGAAGATGGTAAAAACTGGGTAAATAGCTGTACTTTATCAAACCTACATCCCTCAGACTGAGGCAGGACAAGATGAGTCCGAAGAATATGGGAATGCCCTCATGTTTATAGCTTTCTGATAACCAAATATTGGAATAACAGTAGACCTCCCTTCCCACTCCAGTTTTCTGAATATTTTAATGCATTGAGTTGAAGGGGAACAGAATATGCCACCCCAAAATATGTCTCTTTGGCATAAGGATAATTTTGAGCTGGTTATTTTTAAGAACTGGCAGACATAGGAAAAGCTCTGAAAACCAAATAAAGTAAGAGACATTTACATTTATGAGGGAAATCTCCATTTGTAGTGTGTCTCCCTCTCTGTACCAGGAAGAAGAAGAAGACAAAATCTCTAGTAAATCTTATCAATGGAGAAGACAGAGACTTAGATCTCCATAACAACGTACGCTTGTTTACTCTGCCTTTCCTGGTAACCTCCCCATAACTGGCCATTCCTCTTCCCATCAACATCTTCTATCTTTAGCTGAAGATGGTATTTAAGGAGGTGGCTTAGGTCATTTCAGGGAGTTACTCAGTTTTCCTGGGTACCTTCCACATATATAGGACGTACACATGTTATTTAACTTCTGTTTTTCTCCTCTTAATCTGCCTTTTATTACAGGGAAGTCTCAGTCAAGAGCCTAAAAGGGTAAAGGGAAAATTATTTTTCATGCCCCTCCCCATACCCCAACCCCGCCAGAGTGACCAAGCAAGGCTTACTTCCTCTTCTGTAAAACAGACTGTTTGACTAGGAGTGTTGAGGTGCCTTTTCCAGCTTTCTAGTCTATTGTATTGGCCCTTCTGTGCCTACATTGCTTAGAGTTATTTGTGTCCTTGCCAAAGCACTGGAGGAAGATCCAATTTGTGATGAAACCAGATGTCACAGGGTCCAAAGGGGCAGTCAGCAGGGACTTTGGGTTGAACCAAGAAATAGACAAAGTTTGTTCTCTAAGCAAAAATCAGTAAAGAGTTCTTTCTGCATCCTCATAGTAACTACAGCTTAATCTATAAACCCCAGCCTCACCAAACCTGCCCCAATGAAAATAATATACCCATCTACAGTATTCATTCATTCAACAATACAGTTGAGTATGTTCTGTGTACCAGGCACTATGCCACGGGTAGAATGGAGATGAGAAATATTCACAGGCCATGCCCTTACAGTCCTCAGGGTGGAGGGGAAGGTGGGGAGAATGATGGATATTAATTGACTAAACATAAAATAGTAGGAGAGCCAGAGTGAAGTGAGGGGAGCCTTTGATGAGAGGCAATGAGGGCTGAGCTCGTAAGGCCAGGTTAAAGATCCTGGTGTTTATTCTGAGAGTCAGAGGCCCCAGGCTCCACATACGGCTCGGCCGCTGCCTTCTCCCTGGCTTCAGGACAACCACATCATCTTAACAGTCACAGTTCCAGTTTATCTTTTTCTCCTTTGTAAAATGAAAGGTTGAATTAAATGATTTCTGTGGTTTCTTCTAGCCATGAACTTGTTCCTTTTACAGGATCTGCAGTTTACTTAGGCTTAAATCACTAGAATATTACAAAAATTTCAAGGATGTGTTGTGATCGTGAAGCCATGAGCCCTTACAGATCCTTGCTTTTAAAGAGTTTGAAATAGTCTTCATAGCAGAACTGCAAAGTTGACTACTGTTGACCTGAAATAGACTGCCAGGAAACAAAAACCAAAACAAAACAAAATAGACTGCCAGATATTTCTCCAGCAAAGATGGGTTTACTTGGGATCAGCAGATAATTGCAACTTGGGGGCCTGCAACCATGGCGAGCCACGTGCAAGTCCCTGCACAGCAAGGGAAGGAGAGCACTCTTATAGAGGGAGAAAAAAGTTAGGGGGCTGGGGGGCTATAGTAAACAAAGAGTCCATGTTTTTTCATGGACTGAGTCCTGGCCAGGAGACAAGGGGAGTCTTTTTTTCTTCCTGTTAGGCACTGCAATCATCTCAGGGAGTAGGACCCTCACCCCCCTCAACCTTCTGGTCTCCCACCTCCATGTAATTGACACTTCTATGCATTTTATAGTATTCGTGAGCATTGTGCAAAGAAAACGGACCAAGAATAGTGTGACTCAAATCATTTTAGCTGTTATTTCTTGTTTCCTTAGTATGGAACACAATGTCGTCAATTGCAAGAAAAGTTTCAGCTGCACAATCAATAAACTCTAATGCTTCATACACTAAAGCTGACTTGGAATGATGCTAATGTTATTCAAGTGTTTTCAGTTCCTTTTTTTTCTAGCCAGAGCCTTCTACCTTAGCAAAATGGGCTCTGATGAACAAAGAACATTCTTTACAATTCTATGCCACTTAGTGTTACGTTTTCTGCAACTTAGGTGTTGAATCTTGTCCTTCTTCTAACTCCAGTCTAATACAGTCTTTTTGTAGAGTTTTGAAGAGGGCTTAGTTTTGTTTCCCTCTCATGGTACATTTCTAAATTCGCTTTCTCATGTTTTATTATGGTCATGAATGTCAAGACTGGGACAGCCTGAGTATT